>NW_020664409.1:4147509-4185315 GCF_002925995.2 Terrapene triunguis
GGGGGCAGGGGGCAGAAGCAAGCTTGCTCCTGCTGGCTGCTGCTGTACAGCAGGCTCCGCCGGCAGCCAAGCTTCCCCCTCCCCTGCCTCTTCCCCCAGGGTGCTGTGTGGAGCCCCGCCTCCTCTCCCTCCCTGCCGCTGATGGCCCTTGCAAGGGAGGGGAGAAGAGCAGCCCCAGCGCCCTTGCTGCTCAGACCAGTAAGGAGGTGGGGAAGAGAGGCAGGAGCAGGGACTTGGGGAAGGGGGGTAGGAGCGGGGCGTATCCCTCCAGCCTCCTGCCGTGAGCCGCTCAGGGCAGGGGGCTGGGAGCACCCCTGTGATCCCAGCCCCCCCCAGCCCCTGCCCTGACCTCTGCACCTCCCTTGTACCCCAGCCCCCTACATTCCCCCCAAGACCCCATCCCTGATTCCTGCACCCTCCACACATCCCCAGCCCCCTCACACCACATGCCCTGACTCTTGCACCTCCCACATCCCCACCCCTCACCTTGAGCACCAGGTTGGCAGTGGGCTGAGCGGGGCCGGCGGCTGGGACCCTAGCTGGCAAAGGGCCGGCAGCCAGAACCCCAGACCGGCAGTGGGCTGAGCCACTCAGCCCACTGCTGGTCTGGGGTGCCAGCCCCACTCAGCCCACTGCCAGTCTGGGGTCCCGGCCCCGACCCTGCTCAGCCCGCTGCCGGTCTGGGGTTCTGGCTGCTGGCCCGGGGTTCTGGCTGCCGGCCCCTTACCAGCTGGGGTCCCAGCTGCCGGCCCCACTCAGCCCGCTGCCAACCTGGGGTTCTGGCTGCCGGCCCCTTGCCAGCCAGGGTTCCGGCCGCAGGCCCCACTTAGCCTGCTGCCGGCCTAGGTGAACGGAACCCCAGGCTGGCAGCGGGCTGAGCGGGCCGGCGGCTTAAGATCAGCATTTTAATATAATTTTAAATGAAGCTTCTTAAACATTTTGAAAACCTTGTTTACTTTACATACAACAGTAGTTTAGTTATATTATATATAGACTTATAGAGAGAGACCTTCTAAAAAATGTTAAAATGTATTACCGGCACGCGAAACCTTAAATTAAAGTGAATAAATGAAGACTCGGCTCACCACTTCTGAAAGGTTGCCGACCCCTGATTAGGAGTAGGTGAGTTTCAGATCTGAAATTCAGGTACATGCCCGTCTCTATTTTAAAATTCCTGTGCATTTTGATCCATAAGAAGAATGACTGGAACAGAAGGAAACTAAACAGCACTACTTGTTCTATGACATTGGTATTTGGATAAACTATCCTTGTCCTACCTCACTGCTTTGGAAGGGATAGGGGGAGACTTAAAACACAACTGGAAAGTAGGTTTTTGTTTGGTCAATCATACCAATGACTAATTCAGAATAAAATAATTTAGAGAAATGAACAACTTACTGCCTACAAGTAGTTCAGCTACTTTCTTTGCGGAAAGATGGGTCGATTGGAATGAACTGACCCAATAAATAATAATATACATTTTATAATAACCATGTGAATATCTACTGTAACTCAATTCAACTCTGCTGAATTCCCTCATCTTTCATATTTCTCATTTCTTTTACTATTGATGTGAGAAAATAATTTGTATAGTCTACTATTCTGTTTATCTTTAATGATAAGTTAGCATTTATTATTATTATTATTTTGTTTAACAGTACCATATAGCGATTCCAAATGAGATTGGAGACCCAATGTGCTAAACAGTCTAAGCGACAGCCCCTGCCATTTAAATAGACAAGACAGAAAAGGGCAGGAGACAGGAAGTATTCTCTTTATTTTACAGCTGGAGAACTGGGCCACAGATATTTGCCTATGGCCACAGAGAATGTCTGCAGCAAAACTGACAATTAAACCTAGATCTCCTGAGTCCCAGTCCAATGCCTTAATTACAAAACCATTTTTTGTTTCTAAAAATAAGGTTAAGGGCATTTATGCTTTCTAGATACAGAGCAAAATATCCAAAAGCGCCAAAAGGTCGTAGAAGCCTATATCCCAAGCTCTTAGACCCAAATCCCAAAATGTACTTAGGCACCTAACTCCCATTGATTTCAGTGGGAGTTAGACATCCAAATACCTTTGAGGATCTGGGCCTAAGTCACTTTTATAAATGAAACTGAGGCTCCTAGGTCACTTAGGCACTTAAAAAATATATTACCTATAAATGGTTCCACTTTTGTCAGTGTGTTTGTCCACAGAAAGGAAAATGTATGCATACATAGGGGTTGAGGAGTTAAGCAGTTCAGTCTTGTGGCAGCCTTTCCAACAATGAACAGGGTCTTAGTCTGATATTCCCCAAATCTGACCTTATAAACAGAACTTTCAAGGAGCTTTGCACATCCCACAATATTGTCAAAAGTTTTCAACTACTCTAGGAGCCGGTGCTGGTGCATGTTGTGGTTGGTCCTCACACTGCTGCTTTTTCTTTCCCCACTTATAGGAAACGGGGGGTGGAAGAAGCAACCTTTTTTTTTTCATATTGAGGATTATATGGAACGAGCATAAATATTAGAACACGAACTGATTAAAAGGAAAAGCGAGTCCCTCTCCAGCAATTGGAATGTCAGGTCACCTTAGAGTCACAGCCTGTCCTGTTTCACCGCCTCCTCAGCTGTACCAGCAGCCACTGGTGGTGTCATTCCCACCTCCGCGTGCCTCAGCAGCCTGGCCGCTTGCCCAGGGAAGAGGGGATGTGTGTCTCTCTCTCCCACACTTGCACCCCCCAAGCAGACACTTCCGTCACACAACGCTCCCAGCCCCGAATCAATGGGGCGGCGCTGAGGTTCCCTCCCTACCCCACTGGCCATTCTAGTCACCAGCCAGTCACTGTCGGCAATAATCAGGTCACTTTAGCACTGGGACATTGCCCTCCCTGCTGGGAGGCGGGGGGATGGACGCTGTGCGGCGCCTGCAGGTGACCCCTGGCCCTGCCCCCTCCGCCTGTGCTGAGGCTGCAGGGAGAGGGGCTGGCAGGGCAGCGTTTCCCGATCTCGCTGCTCCAGTCCAGAGATCCTTAACGGGTTTTCCCTCCCTCTCCCTCTTTCTCTCTTTTCCTCTCTTTCCCCTTCCTCTGCTCCCCCTCCCCCTCCTCTGTGTGTGCGCCTCTTCCTCTTCCCTCCCTCCTTCTCCTCTTTCCCACCCCACCTCTCTCTCCTTTCTCCCTCATCAGCTCGCCGGGCGACCCTGCTCACCGTACCCACATTAATGGCGGCATCTTCGGAGGAGGAGATAGACCGGAGACCCATCAGGAGAGTCAGGTCCAAGAGTGACACCCCTTACCTCGCAGAGGCCAGGATCTCCTTCAATCTTGGGAGAGGTAAGAGCGACCCCTCTCCCTGTCCATCCCCCCCGGTGCACACACACAGACACACGCCCCAATGCTCATCCCTTCCCTGCCACCCACCCCTTCCCATCCTCAGGCTGCTGCTGCTGCTGCACTCCACTCTGCCTCTTTGTGTCTGCTGGGTGCAGGGCGCTGCTGAAGGTATGTGAAACCCTGACATGTCACGGTCACACAAGCATTTCTCCCCTCCCTTCGCTCCCCAGCCGTAAGACACTGGTGCAATACAAAATGAACTGGCAGGAGGGGGCAGCATGGATGGGCAGGAGGGGAGGACTAAGACGTGGTGGTGGCAGCGTTCAGTTCCTGTCATGGAGTAAGCAAGCAGTGGAGTAATTTCCCCCTCAAAGTTTTTTTTTTGGGGGGGGGGAAGAGACCTACACAGTACCACAATCACCCCTAATATATCTTTCCTCATTTATCTCCCATCTTCCCCCATAAGGGTCTAGATACCTAACTCTCCCCAGACATCCCCTCCATCTATCCTCCTCCCAGCTTTCTAGGATGTCCTCTCTTTTCACACCTCATTCTTTCCCCAGACTTTTCATTCTCTTTTCCCTTTCCCCCAAAGACCTTATTCCCCCCCCCCCATTTCCTCAAACCCATCCCTTTTCCTCTATGCCCCTTATTCTCCTTCCAAACCTCTCACTTGGCCCCTCAAACCACTTAGTCTCCCTATCCTCTGCCCCCAAACTACTCTCCCCCCAAAAGCCATCTCCTCTTTCGCTACCAAATAGCCCTACATCCCTCATTCTTTCTTCCTTTCCTTTCCCCAAACATTCCTCCTCCTATTACCATGCTCCTCCTTCCCCATCTGTCCTCCAACCCCCTTTACTCCCAAATCCCCACTTCCTCTTCCCTGTCCCCAACACCTATTTCCCTCCTCCCAAATTTCCTTCTCACCTCCCTCTCCCTGCAAACTCTCTTTCTCCCTTTCCTCTCCCCTTCCCTCAAGCCTCTAATTCTCTTTCTGTCCTCTCCAATAAGACTCTCTCTCCCCCCAGCCCTACATCTCTCTCTCTCTCTGCAGACTCTTCATTCTATTCTTCCTTTCCTCAACTCCTAGAATCCCTCCCTTTCTCATAGCCCATCATTCTTGTCCCTCCCCGTCAAACTACTCTTCCTTCCTCCTTCTCACCAGTCTCCTCTTCTGCCCAAATTCATTCATTCCTCCCCTGAAATCACCCCCATTGTTCCACTTGTAATTCCTCCAGTCTTTCCTCCCATGCCTCTGTCCCCAAGATTAGTCTGAAACTTACACCTATATCCTTCCCACTCTCTCTGCCCCATGAGATCCCATGTTCTCTCACAGTAACCCTGACATTCCCTCTCTCTCTGCCCCTCAATGTGTCACAACCTTCCTATTTGCTCCACCTTTCCCAGGTCTTCTCTCATCCCTCCAGCTCCCCAAATTCACCCCTCTTCTTTCTGCTTCCGTCCCTTATCTCTCCCCTCCACCCCCGCCACATAGACACTGCGCCCAGAGCTGCCCTCCAGCTCCTCTTTCACCTCTCTTCTTTCTGTCTCCCTGTCCTCGAGGTCCTCCAACATGATGCCTGTTCCCTCCCAGATCCCCTTTCACGTTACTCCTGCCATCCTCAAGGTCCTTTCCCACCAGGCCTGTACCCCTCCTCTCTCCATTGGGCCATTCCCCTCTTGAGGGTCTCCTGCCCATGGTGATCCTCCCTTTACCTGCCCTCAAAAGTGAGGAAACGAGAAGACAGTTGCTCCTGGGTGGTTACTCAGTTTCCTCCATACCAGACCACCAGGCTCCCCTTGCATAGGAGGGGGGGAATTGAGATAACTTTAGAGAGGAGTCTCAGCTGCAGTCTCCTGACTTTCCCACCAGGGTACACTGAAGTAACCCTACTGGCAGGATCCTACAATGCAACTCCCTTTTTCAGCAGAGCCCCTCAATTCAACAGCTCACTGTGGGAAGAGAGTTTGACTGAGAGCTCCTGCTTGCTATGTTGCAGTCTCTCTCCCTTCCCCCTCAACAGGTTGCAAATTGGAGGTGATAAAGATGTAGTTGTTTTCTCCTCCAGACTGAAAGTTGGTGCGGGACAGATTCATCCCCTTGGTAACTAGTAATATGCAGGTTGTGTTTACCATTGACTGTGACTGGTTGATTATGTTGTTCACAGTCTGATTATCCCTTTCTGGTCATGATTAGTTTTTTTAAAATTATTGAATAAAGCTTTAGTTTGGCTGGGTGGCATTTCAAGGCAGGAGTTAGAAAGTGATGCCAGTAGGTGGTATTGATTTTAAGGAACTGAAAGTGAAAACAGACAAGACGTAGGGGTGTGGGGAGGGGACTAGCAGACATTACTACAGCAAGTCCTGGAAGGTCAGGTAGAATGCTGCTCTTTCTTTCTTTCTTTCTTTCTTCCTTTCTTCTGTAATTCCTATGAAAATTGGATAAGTACATTTAGTTTCCCTTTTAATTTGTGTGTTTTAAAGCTCCATTTCTAACCTCTGAGGAATGGACTTCCTTTAAAGGGAATAATTCAAAGAAGTAGCACTGGAAAGATTTGTGAAGAAACAGAATAAAACTGTTTAAAGCAGTGCGAGTGGATGTTTTCATTAATCCATCTGGCACTGGGTGGTTTGAGTTTAAAAAAAAAATTGCTTAGCAACCCGTGTTTAAGTTAGTGAGCTAACTCAGTGAAATATGCCAGTGATATCCGCTCCATTGTTGAGCTTTTGGTTTTATTTTTGTGACTGTTTTCCAAGAATGCATAAACCAAGGCCCCTTAATTTCAGAAGGACCCGTATTCCAAAGAACCAGTTTTATTTTAAAGATGGTTAAACTTCTTCTAGATCTGATTATGTTATATGGTGTAGGGTTAGGTTTTGAAAACCTCTTGTTTATAAGGAATGGTGTGTTTGTATATTTTTAAGGTTCATATAATTGTTTGTGGCAAAAAGTATTTCTGAACTTGTCTGCTGAATTTTAGGGTTAGCAAACAAACCTTGTGTATATTTTATTAAGAATTACTTTGAATATTTTATATTTTTAGGAAGTATTGATACAATAGTTATCCCTTAAGTTATTGTATGTGTAGCTTTCATGAAACAGTTAAAGGTGCAATTAAACTAGAACACTTAATTCATAGCTGGCCCCCCTCAACGAACCTTTACTTTGTATACTTATTGCTTATTCAGGGTAAGAGCTGTGCTCTCTGGTATTCAAATGGTATTCACTGCAGAAAGTAGAAGCACTTACTGTATGTTGGATGAAGCCCATTTGGAATCTATCTGGAAATAGATTCCCCATTCTGTATCTCTCCTCTTTATGTGTCCATTGCTAGTACTATTTCTTAATTGTGAAACTACCAGATATTACTTTTTTCTTATTTCAAATTTAATTACTGCACTGGTGTAGAGCTGAGAGGTTTAGGGTCAGGGAAAGACTCCGGAGCACATATGAACACGAGGAGCTGTTCATTCCAGGTGGTGCTGAATAGAGTGTCTGTATGCTACCAAGAAAAATGGACTCTAATAATTCATTGTTTAAAGTAACTCTCTCTCTCTCTCTGTGATGTGTTTTCCTCTATGTCGATGTGTGTAAGCTGTGTGTTTCTGTGCAAGTGCATATATAACTGTGTCTGTGTACATGGAGAGGGGAAGCGAGGTGGAAATGAGGAAGGAATGTCATTTCCCCTACTCAGTGATTCAGTCAGGACTAAAGTGATGCTTAGGGCACAGGAAATATCCCCTTCCCTACACACCTACGGGTTACCTCCCATTTAATGCATTTCATGTGTACACTCCTGCTGCTCAAACACAGCCTATAGTGTTTTTCCTGCCAGCTGCTACAAGCAGGGTTGCATCCCCTTTTGATCCGGTCATTGTCTTGTTCCAGGATACTCGCTGGGATAGGATGCAGCGTGCTGTTGCTTTGCTTTATTTGAACTTTAAATCCATTATTATTATTATCTATATGCAGATGGAGTTAGTGCTACACTTCTCCACCCTTAAATTTAATGGCAACCACTAGTTAACAGCAGTCTTATTTATCTACTTCAGCTGCAAGTTATAATTATACCATTACTGCTATCTGTATTGTTGCCAGATTGCACACACACAGTCAATTACATAATTTGGGTAGAGCAAGGAGTTGGTATGTTTCTCAAAAACAATTTATAAACAATTAATCAAGACAAACTTTATCTGCCCCTCCAATCAGATTATATTCATAGTTTATTTTTCATATTACTTTCATTAATTAGTTTTCAAACAAATATTTGTTTATGATGTTTGTTTCCAAATACTGATCAATTGTAGTATTATAAATATTCCCTACTGTGAAATTCCAAATGCTGTTCAATTAATATACTCTATCATATATCTTATTCAAGCCTTCTTGGACTGATTAAAAAGAAACAAAGTTGTTTTCCAAACTAAGAGGACTATTCTCCCTACTGATGTACACATGCCAATCCTAGTAATCTCAGTTATATGCTCATATCAAGAGGATAATATTTCTCAAAGGACTTCAATTGCCTCTTCTGCATCAATGAATGTAGCTACGGAACATTATAAAACTATAGACTGATATAAAATGCTTTTTTGCTTATCTGATACTGTATCAGTCCATGTGCAAATAAATGCTATATCTGAAAACTAAATGTGCTTACACAAGGACCTCAGCTCCACACCACAAGAATGTGTTCTCACTTTATTTTTTGAAAACTATAAAGGGCCTAATTTTTTAAAATTATAGTGATTTAGGTGCATCAATTTCTGGGTGCCCAACCTGAGATACTTTAAAGGGGTGCAAGTTCTCAGCATCTGCCCTCTGAAAATCAGGCCCTTTTGAAGGTCTCCATTTGGGCATCCAAAAATTAAGGGACATAAAATCACTGCTTCTGAAAACTTATGCCTACATTTGTTAAGACTGGCTAATGACATAAAGTATCTCTTCCCCTCATTCCTATGCCATCCCTAGAACATCTCCAATTTTCACCCTACATACTGACCTATTCAGATGTTAGTTGTGTTACAGAAGGCTATATTTAAAAATGTTAAATGATGGAACCATCTGGGAAGCAGAGAGCTTCCAGGCTGGAGAAATTATATCTAATTACTGATAAGGGGACAGACCATTTAGTGACTCATACTTAATGATCTAAGGCGGGGAGTGTTATATTTCTTATCAGACAGGAAAAATAACTTGTAGTGTTGGGAAATCTTATTGCAGTGAATTGGTTGAGGTAGTAGATAGGTGGGTGTTAATAGTTAAGGTAGTGTTTGATCTCTTTATTGGTACATTATTGGGGGGAGGGATAGCTCAGTGGTTTGAGCATTGGCCTGCTAAACCCAGGGTTGTGAGTTCAATCCTTGAGGGGGCCACTTGGGGATCTGGGGCAAAATCAGTACTTAGTCCTGCTACTGAAGGCAGGGGCTGGACTCAATGACTTTTCAAGGTCCCTTCCAGTTCTAGGAGATGGGATATCTCCATTATTTATTATACATTCAAGCAGACCTGCTTGCCAGCAATTGACCTATATCTGTCCATCTGTAAGTAGCTAGATAAAGGTCAATAGTGTCCTATATGGCATTTCCGTACATGGAATGGATATTTTAGCTAGAGAAAGAATCCAACAGTAAACTTTGGACCACAGCCATTTTTAAAGGTGTTTCCAAGCTGATTGACATTTGGAAGAAGTCATCATCATGTCAGGCTGCTATGGAGACTTTCTGAGCTTGTTCAAGGGGGTCACCCAGTGTCATTCCCCACTTGAATTCGTTTGCTTGTCTGGGAGTAAAGTCTTGTCAGAGGAAAGAGACCGTGCTTTGGAGAAGGTGGCAGGGCAGAATGCTTGCTTAGGTGAGTGAATGGTCACTGAAGAGGGAATGTTCCCTCCAAAAAGCCATGATTATCCTCTGTGGTTATGATTTACAGGAGGCCCATGGAGCGTATAATAAACTGGATCAGCCCTGAAGTTCTGCTCAGATCTAAGTGTACTCAAATTAATTGGTAATCTCACACTGGGGACCAGATCCTCAGCTGATGTAAAGCTGCATAGCTCTATTGACTTCAGTGGAGCTACACAACTTACACCTGCTGATGATATGACCCCATAAGCAAACATATAGCTCTTCTTCCTCTTCCATTGTGAAATACCTGTTTATTTTGTTTTATGAAGGGGCCATATGCTCCCATAGAATGTGAGCTGCAGATGCAGAAATAAAGCAGCAACTTATATTTGAAAATGCTACAAAAGTCACTTTTCTGGGAGAAAAAGATGGAGTCATATAATAAATAATATCACAAAAAGATACAATAAAAAAATCCATAATATTACTGACTGCAAAGAAAAGTGGGTGTGGTCTCTGGACAGATATGTGGAGTCAGCAGGTGCTGCTCTTGAAATAGTGATTAACTCACACAGAAAACTATCACAAATTAATGCTGCTTCAAGCAGCATTAAATCACAATTTGCAGGAATTGGAGGGGGCAGGATAAGGAGACTGATGAATGGCTAAAGGAGCCAGAAAATTCTCAGAAGAAGCTGTTTCTGTGGTGAAGAGACCGGGGATGGGACATGAAGTGGAACAGCAGTGAGTGTTGGCCAGCCTTATACTGAATAAGGTCCCAATCATTCTTCAGTTGAAATCAAAGGGATCTTATGTTTTCACACGCAATGGCATCTTTCCCACAAACTTGGGTGAACAACTGATTTTTTTTGTTCTCTGGCAGTTCTGAAAAACCACAGAGAAAGAATTGTTTAACCCCAAAATTTTGGCACATCAAAAATTCTAGTTTGGGTGTCATTTGACCTGAAATGTTTTGTTTGGAGGCATTTTTAAACAGCTAGATTCAAAAAAAGGCTGGAGAAGGAAGGTTCCATCTCATAATTTTTAGCCAGGAGGAGAAGGATGGTGGTGGTCTCCTTATAATTGTTAGTGTAGTGGTTATAATGTTCACCTGGGATGTGGGAAACCTGGGTTCAATTCCTCCCCTTTTGCTGATGTGGAGAAGAGACTTTAACTTGTGTTGCAAACGCTGTAGGTGAGTGCCTTAACCACTGGGCTATTCTGGCGTGTGTCTCTCTTGTTGAAGCTGTTCCACTTTTTATAAATGACTAATTAGTCATTAGAGCAGGGATTTCAGCTTGGGTCTCCCACATCCTCAGTGAGTGCCCTAACCCCGCTGAGTAATTCTCACTCTCTCTTTCTCTGACCTAAGGGCTATTCTTTGTCATTTTGAGGGCTACTGTGAAGGGCACTATGAATGATGTTTTTCAGAGGCTAAGTTGATGTACAGTTTTTTCTTTTCCAATGGCAGGGTAGGCTTTTCCCATGGCATCCCCCTGCACATTGAATTATATAGAAGGATATGATATCATTTTCTGTAGTGGTCAAGGAACAAGTTTCAATAATTATTTTCAGGTACTTATCTTTTCATTCTGTAAAATAAGTCATATTGTTTATGAAACCATTTCAAAGGCTGTTTAAAAAAATGAAGTGGCTTGATGAAATTATTGGATTTTCCTGGGGAAATCTGCATCCCATTCATTTTTAATTCTTTCTAAAGCTCATCACTTGATTTGAAAACCTTGTTTGAAGTCTTTTCAATTTACCCTTTGGCCACCCTTAAATACAGCATTAGGCCACTAACCCAATTAATCAACACCTTAGCTATTTAAAATGTTATTAAATGTCCTCTTTTGGGTTGTTGTAAAATGTATAATCCCCAAATATTATATAGGAATATAAAATACCCTGGATTCAGGGTGTTAACAGATTAGAAATGAGATAAAGGGGTAATCTAAAGGACAGATTTATGTTTTTAAAGTTACTGTAACTGTAAGCTTAGGGAGATTGGGGTTCATGAGAACAATGAAGAAGTAGCTAAAATCATGCCCAAGTGAAGGCTTTGCGGGGTGTAGGGGGTGTTAATATGTATTCAGTTTTGTTTCTTAAGCACTATCAGGTAAGAATTCCTACCTGGACAAATTCCACTTTGCCACAATTTCCACCCTCTCTCCTGGCTTTACTGCCAGGATCCTCATGAGCCCAAATGACAGTATTTGACTACACATTACTCTAAGAGAGATATTTGTTAAAGGGCTTGTGTGAATGGCCTCTCCTTTGCCATCACAATTTGCATCAGCAAAATTCGTGCCTGTATTTTTGTATCTTCAATTGATTTGTAAATCCAGTCTTAGTACTTCTGCCTTTAACTGTCTAATTTGGAGTACAACTACAGGTGCAAACTCTGAAATTTGCATGCACAATTCATTTTTTTGTCTCTGTTTCACACCAATAAACAGGAAGACAAGTCCCCGGTCTACTGAAAATATACACCTAAATTCAGGGTAAATATCATAGGGAGAATATGCCTTTTATGATTAAGGACTATTGGCCATATCCAGAGCTCAATGAAGTAAATGGAAATACTCCAATTGACTTCAGTAGTATTTGGATCAGGTCCTATATTCAGACGGGCAAAAGATCATGGGGAGGCATGTAAAGGGAAGATTTCCCTATGCTCTACCAGTTCATATAAAAATAACAACTCATCATCCAGGGCTTATGCCACGTGCTGGGAGAGCAGGGTGTAGCTTGTCAGAAGTGGAGAAACATGAAGAAGAAAAATTACACACAGTAAGTTCCCCCTCAAAGTCCTGAAAATGTTGGTGGAAATAGCTTAAAGCATCTTTAACTTTCACTACATTCCTGTAGCACTCCATCAGAGGGGTCCTGTGAGAATGTCCAATAGTACTCCACCCTAGGGCGCGTGAACTACTCCATCGACATGTTCATGTAAGCATATTCACGGGGCAGTGAGCCTATAGGAGTATGGTCACTGAGCTGCCATTGCTGTAGAATGGGGTGCTGGGAATCATGAGGAAGCAGGACACACACACATCTATGGTCAAGAGCCACAGATTTGATGTATTTTACTACAGCTGTCTGGATTACACATGATTTTCAGGGTACAGTTCTGCTCCACTGCTGTTCCCATGCTTCCAGGAAGATGTGGCAAAATTTGTCTCTTTAAGAAACCAGAGTATCCAGCTGTAAATGCCCACTTTCTATGCTTTATGTGGAAAGGGGTGATATGACTCTACATGATCCCTTGGCACAAAATGAGTACAGATGTATCAGTTAAAAATTATAAAATTATTTGTGCAAACCCAGTGCTTTGGAAAAATGGCTTAAAAATCATTAGATTTTAAAAAAAACATTTGGGGATTCTATTTACTTGCCTTCTGTTTTATGAGCCTTTGGAGTTCATGTTTTCAAATGTATCTCTGCAACCATGAAGACAAACTTATTTTTTTTAATGGAAACTGAAATTTTCACATAATCACTTGCTTCCAAGAACTGGGACACCAAACACACCAAAAATCATGAGACTCCCAATAATATTGTTAGAATTGGCAATACTGTTAAATTGTGCATATTAACAATAAGTTAGGGGGTAATTCTTAGCAACACTTACTGTCGGGCATAATGCTACTCTGAGTAGACTTATTTGTTTAATGAGGACTACTCATAGTGATACCCACTGTATCTGATAGTAAGTGTAGCATCAGGCCTAAAATTTGTAAGCTTTTCTAAATATACCTGAAAATTATTGATGTTGAAAGAATTTCCCGGGTCATCTACCATCAGATCACATATACTTTTGGTACTAATAAGGTTTGCTGTGATTATGTGTATGATAACCAGTTCATTATGCTTAAAAGTTGTAATTTTAAAATGTTAATCATTTCTAACTTAATGGCAAAACATAAACAAATTTAATTTTATACTGTCTTGGTAATGAATATTCATGGCAGAACATTTCTCGTGTATAAAATGCATCAAATCTCAGCAAAGTGTCATTTGTGACATTTAAATTACATTAATTTAAAATAGATTTTACATTATGTCAGGAATCTTAAAAATCTTTAAAATTATATTGTCATAGTTAACAAGAATGTTTTCTATATCCAGAATATTTTTAGGGTAAAATTCTTCCCTTGGTTATAATCATGCAATTCCACTGAAATCATTGGGATTGTAGTGATATATCTGAGGTAGAAATTGGTCCTTAGTATATGCCTTCATACATTCACAGATTCCAAGGCCAGAAGTGACCACTGTATCACATAGGCCACAGAACTTGCCCAAAATAATTCCTAGAACAGGTTATTTAGAAAAACAACCAATCTTGATTTTAAAATTGTCAATGATGGAGAATCCACCATGACCCTGAGTAAATTGTTCCAATGGTTGTTCCTTTCCTTCAACTAGATTTCATTTGGGTGCTATTATTGGATACCTTAATAAACGTAAGTATTTGCATGTAGTGTAGACATTGCACATGGCATCATAATAGTTTCCATTGCTTGAAATTACAGTTTAATCTATATGAAATGAAATAAATCAAATGAGATGAAGATGGTTCCTGCACCAGAATTTTAATGAGTAGCAAATTTAGCAAGAAAACAAGGAAGCGCACTTGAAAACTAAATTGACTTTGGGCTAGAGCTTGTATTCCTTGTGCACCCCAAACACATATTAATTTCATTTGGTTTATTGGGTGCATAAGAAATGCAAGAGTGAGTCCCAATTGTTCGTATGTTGATATATTATATTAACACCTACAAATTTACCTGACATTGTAACTATTATGGATGACATGAACATACCCCAGTACATTTCAGTTAATGATGGAATTATGCATAATTTATAATACAATATGACTTTCTGAATGTAACTTGCAGTATTTGGACACATATTTGGTTAACAGATATTAAGCAAACTAAATATCTGATACATTATTAAAATGATATAAAACTTTGTTATGTCCAAGTCTGCATATACCTAATGGTAGAATGCTTGAAATAGTTTCCCCATTTGTTTTATAACAATAAACATTACATTTGTAACACAAATAGATCAGGGTTTAAATTTGTAAAGATTGTAAATAATGTTTATGTTAAGAGTCAGAAGAACGTTCACTTACTCAGAAAGAAACAGTATTAATCACATGGGGCTCAATCCTGTGAGATGCTTGGTGCCTTTAACTCACACTGATTTTGATGTGAATTAGGGTACTCAGCCCCCTACAGCTTTTGGACTTTGCTGAGAAAATATTTCCAGTTCTGTTAGTCTAGCTCCAGTTCTGTGAAATAGCTAGGCTAAGTTTTAAAATGGAAATAGAAATTATCTTTAAATGTTGTTAGTTTTGTTAAAAATGCATCCCCTACATTTCAGCTCTTATTTTGTATCCTTCTTTCTGGGTCTGAATGCCTTTCATAAGTGTTTAAGTACAAGTTCAAATACAAAGCTACTATAAGGGGATCTTGCTACATACAGAACTCTCTTTGAAGTCAATGGGCGTGTTGTTTATGTGAATCAGTCAATCTGGCCTAAGTGCTAAAATAACATTAGGGACAAGGGGGTTAAACCATCAAAGCACCCTTAAATTCAGCCTAAAAAGTCTAAAGCTTGTCCCATTATGCCAGAGCTTTGCAGTATAATCTATGGGGGTTTTGTCAACTCAGAGTAAGATATGTCAAAAATTATGATGGAACAAGAAATGAACAATTGCATCATACTGTTCCTTGAAAAAGAGAGTACTCTGATTCCATGCCAGGCTCTCCTCTCTGACAGCATATATCAGTGCCGTTTTCATATATAATTGTCTTCCCTAACTTTCTTTGCTAGAAAAATACAGAAAAGAAATGCGGAGATTTGACATAACTATGTTTAGCCGTTAAGAAATCCTCTGAGTCTCTGGTGGCCCTTCTTCACACAGATCCTTCAGTCACTGGCATCCCACATGAGCCCACGAACCTTATTTTGTAGCTTGTTTCCCTCAACAATATTGACCAGTAATGTTGCTATAGCTATCTCTTGTTTAGGTGATGTGGCCAGCTTGCAAATCCTCTATTTTCACTTTTTTCCTTCATCCAATTGTGCTGCTGTTTCTCCAGAGTTTTCCATAACATACCCTGAATTACCCTAAGGTTCAAGACTCTTGGGGCCTGACTTTATCTGCTTTGTTCCTGACCACTCCACCATTTCAACAGAGTGCAGATGTCACGTGTTGCTGTTTTACTGCAGTGTTTCTCCTGTTGGGAACATGCTGCTTGCACATTTGTAAACAGTGCTTGGGGTATGCTGCCTCTTTTTGTTTTAACTTACGAGATACATATTCTGCTTATGCTCAGCTGATGAGAACATATAGCCCTAAATGATCATCCTGTGTTTTAAGGCCCCATGATAAAGAGCCATATAATCTACAAGATCATTTCATGAACCCAGTTAAGTGAATAATTCCACAGAGTGATTACTTCTACTGTCTGCATTCTGACTGCTCTCTGGTTCCACACTATTAAAGATGATTTAGTGGAAACGTTGAGGTGGAAAGGTAAGAATAGACTGATTTTAACTAGTACTGAACAGCGCATCACTTCTATTTAAAACAGTCTGGCGTGTTCATCCAATCATGAACAATTTTCATTTTGTCTCATCACCATGTTTGTTCATCAGGGTATTCCATAAGGTTTGTTCTAGTGCAATCTGAAAGGAGCCTCCATCGGCAGAGCTGTGAATAATTTTCAAACAATGTAACGGCTTGTTTCAGAAGCACTGCATTATATAGAGTTGTACGCCACAGTGTGGTATATTATTTATAGCTATGTCAATCAATCACTTTGACTTACTGTGTACAGACCGTGATAATAGCTTGGACCACTTTAAAATCATTAAAATTACTAAACCAACATATAATTAAAAGACTATGGAAAACAAGTGTTTAGATTTGCTTTAATCTGAGCCAAAGGCCCAAAGCAACAAATATTTCTACCAATTGAATGATGGGTAATTTAGGACTGAGAAAGCATCATGAACAAACTAAACTGTGAATGTAGCTTTTCAAAAGTACATGAGTGGCTGCTGGACATAACGGCCCAATCCTGGAACATTTACTTGTGGAAATACACCTCTATCCCGATATAACGCGACCCAATATAACACGAATTCAGATATAACGCGGTAAAGCAGTGCTCCGGGGGGGCGGGGCTGCGCACTCTGGCAGATCAAAGCAAGTTCTATATAATGCGGTTTCACCTATAACACGGTAAGATTTTTTGGCTCCCGAGGACAGCGTTATATCATAGAATCATAGAATATCAGGGTTGGAAGGGACCTCAAGAGGTCATCTAGTCCAACCCCCTGCTCAAAGCAGGACCAATTCCCAACTAAATCATCCCAGCCAGGGCTTTGTCAAGCCGGGCCTTAAAAACCTCTAAGGAAGGAGACTCCACCACCTCCCTAGGTAACGCATTCCAGTGCTTCACCACCCTCCTAGTGAAATAGTGTTTCCTAATATCCAACCTGGACCTCCCCCACTGCAACTTGAGACCATTGCTCCTTGTTCTGTCATCTGCCACCACTGAGAACAGCCGAGCTCCATCCTCTTTGGAACCCCCCTTCAGGTAGTTGAAGGCTGCTATCAAATCCCCCCTCATTCTTCTCTTCTGGAGACTAAACAATCCCAGTTCCCTCAGCCTCTCCTCATAAGTCATGTGCTCCAGACCCCTAATCATTTTTGTTGCCCTCCGCTGGACTCTTTCCAATTTTTCCACATCCTTCTTGTAGTGTGGGGCCCAAAACTGGACACAGTATTCCAGATGAGCCCTCACCAATGTTGAATAAAGTGACTCTGCACTTATCCTTGTTGAACCTCATCAGGTTTTTTTTGGCCCAATCCTTTATATCGGGGTAGAGATGTAATCCTTATTCGTGTGAACGGTTTCATTGACTTCACTGAGGTCACTCGCATAAGATTACTTGTGTGAGTGAAGATGTACAGATTTGGACCCTTAGGCATGTTTAGGGAATATAGTCCCAATTAATAGCAAGGAGTGCTTTAAAAGTATACACTGAAATTTGTTATTGCTTTAAAGCAGTAATGCTATACAAGTTACTGTCTAATGACATTTTCTGGGAACTGTTTTATATTGCTTTATAGAGTTAAGTAACACCATGGACATAAACCACAGAAAGCAGTGGTGTAAAGATATTGGGTCATTGTGGTGCATACTATCTATAGAAGACCAGTCACACAGGAAATGTTAAAATTTTGGGTGCAATATCTGGTGTGCAAAGGATGCTACATTGTAATAAATATTTGGTTTGTAAATGTAATTACAATTATGGCATGCAGCTTTTACTTTATATTCTAAATAAGACACATCGTCTGGGAAAAAGAGGAGGACCCAAGATTAAAGCAACTTAAGTCCCATGATGCCATCAAAACAGCATGGCTTATTGTAAAAGAACTGATTCGTCAGTTACGGTTACCCTAGACATCAGTAACCTGCTCTCAGCAGGCTACTTACCTAAGTGGTGCTATATCTATATCTATATATAGATATAGATATGTGTCATTAGCTTTAGGAGCATGCAGGGACCATCTGTTACCAGTGTGGGTTTGAAGGGCTCAGCATGGACTGGAAGGGGGTCATATTTAGAAGATCTATACTTACTAACTCCTGGCTGTCTAAGCCCATAGCAGATACGCATATCAGAGCAGTGCTACATGGCTCTCCCAGCAGTTTCCCCAGATTTTGTTTCTGTACATTGATTAACTTAACCATGCTTACTGTCATTTGTGACTAACTGAGTTGTGAGTTGATGCCATGGTGTTTCACAGAGCACCTCACTTCATATAACCTTTCATAGATATGTCCTCCTTGTGCACTACCTCACCCACTCAGGAAAGGATATCATCATACAGTCCATTGTGTGGTGAATAAATGAAGGCACTCAGTAAAGCTAATAACAAGAGGTAGAAGGATTAACAGTAGGCAAAGTGGAGAAAGGTATGTACATTACGCAGGCAAATTCAGCAACAGTACTAGGTGCAGTAAATCCAATATCTTTTTAGGAAAGAAAATAGTGTTCAAGGTAATGTAATTGATATATCACTATAGAAAGTTACATAGAAACAGAGATATGCATTTGTTCCTCCCCTCCTCACTGGAGTTTTTATGACGTAAAATCATTTACATTTAATAAATGTGCTAATGCCCTTAATGTATACATTTCTTCTATGGTTGCCTTGTATCGTAGGTGGCTTAAATTGATAACCAAATGTTTTATCACCTTTAAGACTTTGTGTTGAACTTAAGCCACAGTCTTAAAGTGGATTAAGCATAGAAGTGTCAGCTGCATCTCAAATGAGATGTTTCCTTCAGCATAAATGAATATTCATGTTTCAGCTTAGTTGGTGTTTCCTTCTTAGTAAAGGGCCAGCACTGAACAAAAGGGAGGCTGCATTACAACTCATCTGTCCATAGTGTATTTTTTTTAAAAAAATTAGTGCCTTTAACTAATATAGCACTCTATAAACACAGGGGCAGACCCTGAAGTGGTCACTCTGGCTCCAACCATGTACTTGAAAATGTATGAGTGAAGAAAGTCCTTTTGTGCATGTATCCTCTTCCTGCAAGGAAAAGGACCTCAGGAGTTAGAGCAGAACAGAAACTTTATATACCCAATGTTAGATAGCCATTATTTGGGGGAAAGCCCTGGCAGGGAGAGGCATATGACCATGGGTTCTTGCTGATTCCTGTGAGTCTGTGGGCTGGTCTGTTCCTATGGCAGGATACTCACCTCCACGATGGAATGACTGGAGAGAGAACTCCATGAAGGGGATCATACAGGGATTTTTCTACCCTTCAGCCCCCTGTCATGGTGGGTTTTTTTGTTTGTTGGTTAGTTTCCTGGAGAGGATGATCCATTCTTATTCAGTTTTTAGGCAAGACTCTCAGTCAAGTTAATGAGCTATTCCCCAAGTAGGGACAGAGCTAAGACCTCTAGATTTGACCCAAAGATTACCTATCCAGGGCTTTCTATGCCAGCCATCACTGTAGTATCCAACAGTCAAACCCTGTAAAATCAACTTGCAGGGCATTGCCCATATTCGACTCAATAACTAAGATACATTTATTTCTCCCAGAAAGAACAGTGACGGGTTGAGAAAAGACCTTTGTTTGCACTGGAGTTGAACATGTTATTTTTTTCTGCTTGCTGAGTTTTAGAGGACTTTATTTTTATTTCTTGTCTCTTAAAACTACACATAAAACATTAGCCAAAACCTTGCTATCAGTCTACACACACACAATGTTTTATCTAAGTCATAACTTTTTGATGAAACTTTTATACCTTCTTGGTACAGCTGTACAGATATTTATGTACATCCATAAAAGCATTTATTATTTTCTATCAGCTAAAACGAGCCTGCTCTTGGGTACTAAGTACTTTTCTCCTAGCTGAGTTCTCTGTGCTCCTTACAGATTCCCCAGGAATCCCTGTCTTATTTTTCACTTCACTCCCTGTTCTTTCCCCCTCCACACCTAAAAGTCCCATGTCATATTGATCATTCTTCTAAAAGAGGAGGACAAGATGTTGTTTCTAATAGAGGCTGGAAATGTCACTCCTTGAGCTGGTCAGAGAAGTGACTCTAAAGCAATATAAGATTTTCTTTCAACCCAGCAGACTGTGTAAACTGACTCCTCAATACTCCCAACCCACACTGGCCCAAGTCTAAGGGATCAAGCTTATGTTTCATACTCAGAAACTCTGCGTGATTTTCCATTAACTTGTCAATGCAGTGGCATGATTGGTCCTGGGAAAGTTATGGTGATCTGCTCATTATCATGAGTACAGCTGGTCAAAGTTTTGCTAAAATTTCAAAATTATTTAAAAAAAAAAAAGTATTTTTTTGCAAATTATTTCTTTTTTCCCATTGAGAGAAGCTCTGATAATGAGATAAGGACATGATAACTTTTAATTTAACACAATTTTAATAGTAAGTTTAGTGTAATCTGAAAACAGAAAAAAAAATTCAGAATCAATTTGTCTGACTAATTTCATTTTAT
This sequence comes from Terrapene triunguis, assembly GCF_002925995.2. Classification (NCBI taxonomy): domain Eukaryota; kingdom Metazoa; phylum Chordata; order Testudines; family Emydidae; genus Terrapene; species Terrapene triunguis. The sequence goes on from NW_020664409.1 coordinate 4,167,748, forward strand.
GACATTGCATTTAAACTAGGCATATGTCAAAAAGGCCACTTGATATAACTAATTCACATCCATTGAAAAAATATCCTCTGAAGCTCTAGTTACTTTAAAACTATATCAGAAATAGTCTCCTATAAGACTTTTAAAGGGGTAGAGGGAAATTAAGGTTCACTGATATCAAGTGAACTTATATGGCTGTATTTAAATAATTTCTCTCTAAGAAAGAACTGCTGCATCGTATTTTAAATCCCCTCGGAGGAAGATAATAAAATGTATTTTGCAGCAACTTTCATATGATGGGTAGGCTGGTCAATATTGCTATAAAGATAACACCATTCTGATAAATCACCATTTAGGTAGCCTGCTTCAGTTAAATAAATACATATTCTATTACAGTGTTGTAGCTAGCCATGGAAAAGCTATAAAACCATAAAAACTACTATGCTGAATTCCCAGCCATTTCCTGCTTTGTCTCACTACTGCAACTTTAGGCCCCAGTTCAGAAAATATTTAAGAGTGTATTTAAGTCCATCCCTCTTCAAGACAGCATTTAAAAACATGTCTTGGGTAGTGGTGCTTCCTGGATCTGGGCTTTATTTGCATATGAAATTCGACTTTGCTGAAAATGTCAGCCATAGAAAATCTTCTGTATCATATTTCTGTTTCAGAAAAGATTGTCAAACCAGTGGCTTTTGCAAACAAACAAACAAAAAGTTTGGTCAGAGTCACCCTTGCTGCAACTCCAAAACAAGCTGTTTATTTTCGTTGCCATTAAAATTATTTCATAAAAAGTAGCGGTTTAGAGGGAGACAGTGCAGAAGATTAGAACAGCCTCCTTAACAATTTATATTTCTTATCACAACAATAAAAGTAGGTACCCTGATCAGGATCAGGTTTGTGTGTTCATGCACAAAAGAATCAGACAAAATAAACTCAGGAAGTCAGTCATGAAGGAGGACAGCCGCTGTCTCCTTTCTGTTGTTTCCCACAAGCATCCTGTTTTCTCCTGTTATGTTAGACCTATTAAAGAAAGAAGAAAAAAAAAAACCTAAGGAACTCTCCAAAGTGAAATTAAGTTTGAAAGCATTTATTGGTAACATATGGTTGAAAACTAAAGCCAATGGAAAACTGGGAAACCAATTTAGTGAAAACTTCTGAAGTTTTCATTTTGCAGGGTTTGAAATTGACCCATTTTTGGGGAGGGTGTGGGGGGGTTGACAAATTTTTCATGACTTTTTTAATAAAAATGTTGTCCCAATTTTATTTAAATTATTATCAAAATTTCTAAAACCAGATTATAGACTCCTTTGTGATTGCCGGATGGTGGTCTGCTCTAGCAGAGGTGTGGGCCCCTGCTTGCTCTAATTTATAGACCCCCCCCCCTTCCTGGTCTGCTTATGGACTGTTCCATGGCTCTCAGCCTCTGAGAATCCCTGTAAATTGCATATGCCATGGGGCTGCCCTCCTCCTCCACCACAACCTCTCTTGATTTGGCTGTACCCCTGGCATGCACTGACAAACCTCAGCAGGGTAGCCTATGCCTGACTTATGCAGTGTCTGCAATGGGAGAGATTTTCCCCAGGCTAATGAGGTGTTTTTATGGCCCCTATTCACTGCTATGGTTGCATACAGTCAGCATAGCAGGAGGGAGAAACTCTCCACTGTTTCTCCTCATGTGCATGCTAATAAATGAATGTATTAGTAGAGATTGCTGGGTTAAATTGAAACCAACTACTATAAAACTCCCTTATTACATAGGAATTACCATACTGGATCAGACCAGCAGTCCAACTAGTCCAGTATCCTGCTTCTGATGGTGGCTAGAACCAGGTACTTCAGAGAATGGCATAAGAACACTTCAGGAGGCAGATGTAATTATTTCGTAATATTAATCTCAAGTACACATGACCTATATTTAGCATTTTTGTTGAAAATTCAGAGGCATAAAATGTCATAAGTAAGGGCTGTATATTTGCCATGGAAATCATGGACACTTATTTTTTGTGTGTGTGTTTTTTTTCTTCACACATTCAAGACTCCTGAAATGTTGGGACTTTTTGCATGTGGGCAGATGGATGTGATAGTAACAGGTGAGCCAGTTTCATTGAGGAACTGAAGAGCTGCCAAGTGTAAAACCCGCAAGGCCTCCAAATCTATAAGAGATCAGGAACTCCACTAATCAGGACAACTGATTTGTCGTAGGGTGATGGATTCTGCCGTTTCCCTAGTTTTATTAGGTTGGGAAAATAGCCTGGCTTACATTGATGGTTTATAGCCTAATTAAAAGCCCTTTCAAGTCCATAGAAAAGCACCCCGGTCCTAATTCAGCATGATACTTCAGCAGGTGCCTAGCTTTAAGCATGTGAGTAGTCCCATTGATTTCAATGAGGCTACTCACATGCTTCAAGCTAAATGCATATTCAAGTGTTTTGCTGATTGGGGCCCCCCACTGATTTCAATGGGCTTTGGATCAGGCCCTTAGCATATGTCTACATAGTGCGCTGCTCTTGCAAAGGCTGAGGCAGGAAAGCAAAACTGAAGAAGGTAGCAATGCCTCTCTCCAACCCACTTCTTGAATGGTTGCTGTTGTGGCTCTGAACTGACAGACACCGAGACTGTGATTTTAAGTGGGTTTGAAGCCAGACTCTGTTTTTTCCCTAATAAAGCTTTAGTGCAAGATCTAGAGGAAGAGAAAGGATCCACTCCCAATGTTCTTGCCAGCAGGTTTGTAACTGACAATCCATTTGGTGGACACAACATGAGCATTTCTAATAGAGACAAAACTGCATACACCTGTAAGCTGGTGCAGAGCACATGCACAGAGCTTAGTTCATTGTAGTGCCCCTGAAAAACAGGTAAGAGGAATTTTTACTTCGCTGTTTGTATAGACCAGTAATCAAACGAACATCACAGAAACAGTGACCATCAAAACTGCTATTACATAAAATTGTTTAGGGGTTAAACACTTGAGGTAGCACTTACTGACTTGAGCAGTCCTATTTATTTCAGTGGGATGAGTTGTGAGTAAGTGCTACCTGATGTGAGAAGAGGATAGAGAATTAAACCCCATATTAGGGCTAGATTGTTCCCCATTCTTTTATAAATGCCCAGGAAGACACACTCCTCCATAATCCTGCATAGCAGAAGGGCACAATTCAGTCCCTGTGCTTCTTAGGGTCTGCTCCCTTCATGCAACTCCTGGAGCCCAAGACACTTCACCATGCAGTTGACAAGACCCTTAGCCCATTCTTATGTACCAGCCAGCTGCTCTGATTGGCTATACAGAGGGGAGTGTGCTGTAGTCTCTAAAGTATCATAGCAGCAGACACACTCCTTTTATGTGTCAGGGAGGAATTTCCCTTGGTGTGATGCCAGGCTGTACTGCTACCAACACCCTAATTATGTCTTGAAGCCACAATTTTGACCTGTAAAGTAATGTATGAACATATATAAAATATCACCCTAAACATTAATTTGGCCATCAATCTGGAAAATGCCAGTGTTTTAAGGGCCAGATTCTGTTCTTAGTTAACTGGTGCAAATCAGGAGCAACGCCACTGAGTTTAAACCAGTGTAAGTGAGATTAGAATCAGACCAGCAGAATTTGCATGCGCACCCCGGAGAGCTGAAACTATCTGGTTGCACCCTCCTTCCATCCTGTTGGTGTGCAGATGAGACTGAGTGACCAAGATAGGTGATGCGCAAGGTTCTTTTGTATGCACAGTCCATAAGGTGAAATAAACTGAATGTTGCAAATTATGCAGGTTGTCGAGCTAATAAGAGTACTCTCCAATACACATCATGCAGCACTGAGCAGCAGGCTGTGAAAGTTCGTGTTCTCTTCCCTCACAAGAATATCTGTCAGCAGGGTGACCCTGCTCTCACTTTCTTCCAAGTGCAGCTTTTAAGCACACTCGGGTGAGCCACTATTCCTCACTGGCAATAGGAACAACTTAGGGTGACCAGATCACTGACATGAAATATCGGGATGCAGGGGAGAAGCGAGGGGGGGGCGGAGCAAAAAAAACAAAACCGTTTTGCAGGTGCCAGGGGAATTAGCAGGCCCCGGGCACATGCGGTGCGTCCCGCCGCCCCGCGGAGAAGGAGCCACTGGAGCGCAGCCGAGCGGGAGAGGCGTGGGGCTCCGGACCCCGGCAGTGGCGGGGGAGAGCGGCTCAGGGCCCCGTGAGTGGCCACGTAAAGTTTATCGGCTGGGGGGGACCCCGGCCGGCTCCTCGCCCTGCCCTGTAAGGGGGTAGCATCCCCGCCCCGCACCAGCATGTCCCGCCGGCCGCCTCAGGCTAGGTAAGGAGCCGAGTCTCGCCCCCCCCTCCTCGTCCTGGCTCCTCAGCTGAGCGGCATTCCTCCTCCCTCCCAGGCTTGCAGCTGTAATGCCGGTGCAAGCCTGGAGGGAGGGGGTGGTGGCCAGCTTCCAGTTCCTGGAGCTGGAAGCACCGGGCGGGCAGGCAAGGGGGCTGCTCCCCCAGGAGGGAGATGGGGGGGGCTCAGCTGAGGAGCCAGGGGGAGCGGGAGGGGGGGGACTCGGCTCCTTACCACCTCCCTACAGGGGCGAGGACCGGCCGGGGTCCACCCCAAGCCGATAAACTTTACATGGCCACTCGTGCAGCCCCGAGCCGCTCTCCCCCGCCACTGCCGGGGTCCGGAGCCCCCCCGCCCCCCTCCTGGGGGAGCAGCCCCCTTGCCCGCCCGGTGCCCGTACTCACCAGCTCCGGGAATTGGAAGCCGGCCACCACCCCCTCCCTCCCAGGCTTGCCGCCATTACAGCGGCAAGCCTGGGAGGGAGGAGGAATGCCACGTGCTTGGGGAAGAGGCGGGGCCAGGGCGGGGATTTGGGGAGGGAGCCCATGGGGGAGGGGGGGGCGGGGTGGGGCGAGAACCCTTCCGGGAGGGCAAAATTGCTTGTTTGTCCAGTGTCCCGACCGCACATCGGTCGGGACGCGGGACAAACAAGCAAATATCGGTACAGTCCCGATAAAATCGGGACGTCTGGTCACCCTAGAACAACTGAAAATCCTATAATCCACCATTTACATTCACTGGATTGCATTTGAATGGCCCAGTTTTATCTGCACTCCTGCATGCCACTTTGTCTTCTACTTGCTTATTCTCAGTTCAGTACATGTGTAGTTTCATGTTGCTCTGCTACCTGTGAGCTCCTTTGCGTAGGTGCTGAGGCAATGCTTAGCACTGATCATTAGCATTCTGGTATCACAATGAAGGAGGGGGCGCATTGGAGCTTCTTTCAGTAGCAATCGTCAGCTTGCAAGATGAAGCCCCGAAGTGCATTCACAAATCTAGAGGTCAGATTTGAAAACTTGGCCTTGAACATCATGAATGAGTGCTAAAATTTTGAGTTTCAAATTCAGCCTCTACTGTGTGTCACAGTACTATAGTATTGCCAGTTATTACCACTACATTTAACAGTATATCACTATTTACAGCATAAATTCCCAGATTTTGGCCATCTTATAAAATAACTGTGAACACTGGCTCTGGGCAACTGTTTGACATTTAACAACAACAAAAAAAGAGAGAATATGATATTTAAATTTGCCAAATTAAGGTTCCCCCCCCCCAACTAAAATGGCAGTTTTCTGTTTCTTCCTGAACCTTAGCTATCTGTGCAGCTTTCTTGTGGTGGGTGCTGCAATCTGAGTGCCAACTGCAAAAGTCTCTCCCTGTGTCTCACAGCTTCCTACGTTTCTGTCTGAAGTTGCTTCCTCTGGGGACTGTAAAAGAAAGTTACTAAAAATGATTGGTGTGTGAACACAGTAGAGGAGGCCAGATGAAGGTGAAGATAAGTTACTCATGAAGGAAAGGAGAGTGGGGCAGAGCCATTGGGGAGTCAGGAGGGAAAAAAGTAAATCAGAGCAGGATATAGATTCAGCTCCTGCTTGTTTTAAAAGTGAAAAAATGTCAGGGGACAGTATTAATTTTTCAGCCTGGCAAAAGAAAACGCAGAAACAAGCTATAGAAATTGTAGACATCGGGAAATTAACATATTTAGTGAAAATGTATTGTGTTTAATGAATGTATGTGCTAAAACATGATCCTAGCCCTAACCTGTAGATCCTAACCTTGGAATAACCCTTTATGACTCCACTCAGGGGTCTTGGATGAGACCAAATCATTGACAAAAAACTTCTGCTCCAACATCCCCTTTAACCATGGCTTCTCAGACATGCACAGAGAGGTGCAATCATCAGGCAGATTTCGCCTCTAGCCCATTTACTAGACATTTTTTAGTGTGTGTCATGATGATGCTGAGTTTATTGTTATCAAAATGAAGAGAGAGTGTGTTTTCACCTCTATTTAATGTGATTTTATTCCTAGAATATTAACACAACATGAACTTTTGGAAAGTATTTTATTTTCTTCAGAGCCATATGTCAATAACAAGTTATAAAACAGCCAACCCACACGTTATCATTTTGATACGTGGAGCTTCCCAACCTTTAAAGTTTCTACAATGGAATAGAGTCTTATTACTGGAGACATTTTAGTATTCTAGGGGGGAAACATTCCTCCCTTTATTACAAATGTTTAAACACTAAAAAAACAAATATTATTGAATGTGAGCAGTTCAGGCCTCTCCATCTGTTGGGAATGTAGCAAATATGATATTAAGGAATGCATATTTGACCAATCAAATAAGTAATTAGTTTCATGCATTTCCAAGTTGCTGTTAAGTAGCCTATCACTGATAAGTGGAACTGATGGTAAACTGTTAAAATATCATTTTTGAATGTTTTTCTTACAAAAGTTTACAAGTGGCAAAACACTGGCAAGTTATCTTGAATAATTTGAAATTTGGTTTGTTACTCTGAGTAGTAGAGTTTTCTGTAACACAGTATTTATTTTTCTCTAGAAAACTGAAATATAAAATGATACACTTCTTTGGAAACCTGTTAACTTCCTGAAATAAGTATTTGATGCTTCTTTAAATGAAACATGCTGCTGCTTTTAATATATTTCTTTGAAAGCACATTTAGTTCTGGTGAGACGTGCTGGATTGACATTTCTGTAGATCCAAGGCCCTTATTTTAATACAAAAAACATAAGCACAGTGTGGGTAGCTCACCTACTTGACGGGACCACCTGTAAGGTGAGAGGGGAGTTCAGTCTTCATGGTCATTCAATTCTTAGCCTTGTTGGGAGTTCTCAATGGATAGGCTATCATTTACTGCCCCCTCTCTGCCCAAAATAAGCAGGGCTTTAGTATAACTTTTTAAAATTTACTCGATCAGAGTTGTTTCGTGTATGATACCAATATCACTGCTCCATTGGATTTTAAGAAAGGAGATAATAAGGAACTATCAAAAGCCTCACTAAAATCAGGATATGTCATGACTATAGATCCCCCCCCCCCCCCATCCACTAGATTATTGGCCTGGTCTAGTGAAAGACTGAATTCAAAGAGTAATTATTAATGGTTAGCTGTCAAACAGGGACGACATATCTAGTTGAGTCCCACAGGAGTCTGTTCTGTGTTCAGTACTGGTCAATATTTTCATTAATGACTTGGATGATGGAGTAGAAAGTGTAGGCTTATAAAATTTTTGGATGACTCCAAGCTGGTAGGGGTTGCTACCGCTTTGGAGGACAGGATCAGAATTCAAAATGACCTTGATAAATTGGTGAATTGGGCTGAAATCCACAAGATGAAATTCAATAAATCAAGTGCAAAGTACTACACTTACAAAGAAAAATCAAATACACAACTACAAAATGGGGAGTAACTGCATAGGCAAGAATCTGGGGGCCATAGTGGATCACAAATTCAATATGAACCAATAATGTGATGCAGTTGTGAAAATGGTTAATAGCATTCTGGGTGTATTAAAAGGAGTGTGATATGTAAGACACGGGATGTAATTGCCTCGCTCTACTTGGCACTGGTGAGGCCTCATCTAGAGTACTGTGTCCCGTTCTTAATATCATGCTTTCAGAAAGATGTGGACAAATTGGAGAGAGTCTAGAGGAGAGGTAGGGTTGCCAACCCTGCAGGAGAGCAATACAAATTATAAAAGATTTAGAAAACCTGACCTATAACCTGAAAAGGTTATAAAAACTGGGCATGTTTGGTACTGAGATAAAAAGACCGGGTGGGGGTGGGGAGGAACCTGAGAATAGTCTTCAAATAAATTAAGTACTGTAGAACGGTGATCAGTTCTCTGTCTCCACTGAAGGTAGGACAGGAAGTAATGGGCTGAATCTGCAGCAAAGGAGATTTAGGTTAAATACTGTATTAGGAGAAACTTTCTAACTATATGGACCCTGAAGCACTAGAACGAGTTTCAAAGGGAGGTTGTGGAATCCCTGTTATTGGAGCTTTTTAAGAACAGCTTGAACAAACACCAGTCAACGATGGTCTAGTTATACTTGATCCTGCCTCAGCACAGGCCCCTCTCAAGGCTACCTCTCAAGGTTCCTTCCAGCCCTACATTTCTATGATTCTATGATCCAGAGCTTTAATTTGAAAAACTCTGTTTTGCTGTTCTTCACCTTTTTCTTCTTGATCCCAAGATGCCAAATATTGAAAAGTGCACATGTTTCATACCGCTTTGATGAAACCACAAACAACAGAACACACATAAAAGTTCCCAGGAGTTTCCTTGTTCAGTCACTGAAAATCTCAAAAAATCTTGGCTTTTCACTCTATTTCATGAGCCTGTTCCAATCAAAATAGCACACCATTTCAGATGGAGCTCACTTACTTTACACCTGTGTGGCTGAATTTTGTTGTTTTAATTACTACATATCAGATGCACTTCATTTATGTTAAAATCTGTTTGTTTATTCCGTATGGGATGCTGGAGTTTAATGTTCCCCATGCCTTCCTGGAATCTTTAGCTTAGACAGGAGTTTCTTCTGCTATGACCTCTCGCTCTAGTCAGCAAAAGGAAGTTGGTTTCACATCTTCACAAACAATAGAGTAGTTCATCTTTCATAGCTAATTGATATTGTCTTTCTGCTCTTTCATTCTGAGAAAGAACTCATTTTTTGTGTTGTTACTCATATCGTGGTATGTCACTTTTAGTAGATTTCTGAATGGTATGATGATTTTCTAATGTATATGCATCACTGCATTTGCTCTGTAAATCCATTGCAAACTGTTATCCTCAAAGGAAAAATAGGATCTAGTAAGGAGATAATTCTTCAGTTCCACTGCCCTACCAGTTGATTCTAGAGAATTTCTTCTTGGCACTTCCCTGAATAATATACCAGTGCTGTGTCCTATCATAGGACCTGACCCCAAAACCATCATAGTCAATGAAAAGACTCCCATTGACTTCCTTGATCTTTGGATGAGACCCATAAGTTGGATTTTAGCATGTGTCTCCAGGAAACCGGTGGGGCAGGAGCCCCTTGAACAAGGTTCAAAAAGATAGAATTCTGGGCTTGTGGCAGAAGATTTTAATTGATACATAAACTGTTTGGTTTTTTTTAACTGGACAAATTTCTATCCAGCCTTTTACTAGACACTACCATCAAAGTGCAGTTGTAGCAGGAAAAGTGATTTTGTAAAAATTGAGTTTCCAGTATTTATTATTGCTTATTTGCTCTCAAGGACTACCATAAAAAGCCCATTCAGTTTATAAATCAAGAGATGATTTTTATATTTGGGTACTGCAAAATCAAACAAGGAGCAGAAAGCAACGCTGGAATCTTTCTGTTTCTCACATCACCAATGGTAAAGATGCTGCAGTTGGAGCTTAACTGTCAGTCTGTCAACACATGAGGCACAGTAGATGTAGCTCATTATTTTGTGGTTTTATCAGCTTTTTATTGGTCTGGTAACTCAAGTGATCTGTGCTTATATGAGGAAAGAGAGGGCTTGTCTACACTACCCACCGGATCGGCGGGCAGCGATTGATCTAGCAGGGGTCGATTTATCGTGTCTAGTATAGACGCGATAAATCGACTGCTGAGCACTCTCCCATCGACTCCAGTACTCCACCAGAACAAGAAGCGCAAGTGGAGTCGGCGGGAGAGTGTCAGCTGTCGACTTACCACAGTGAAGACTCCGCGGTAAGTAGATCTAAGTACGTCGACTTCAGCCCCGCTATTCACATAGCTGAAGTTGCATATCTTAGATCGACCCCGCGTGATAGTGTAGACAAGCCCAAAGTAAACACACATATGCTCGTATTTGTGGGAGTGAGAGCTGCAGCATCAGTCCTATAGTGTGGGCCAAATATTGAAAAAGTATGGGCAAAACTATGCACGCCCAACTTAAACACACAAATGTTTCAATGTGAGCACATATGTTCAGTCCAATTTATACACGTGCATTGAGGTCTCTGGGCACCTAACATGGGTGTGTTCAAATGTGCATATTCATTTTTGTGTCTCCTCTTGTGAAGATTTGGCTCTTTTTAAGATGGTGCTGTTTTCATGGTGCACATTTACTCTTCTGATTCTAAATTTGTTTGTTAATCTATCAGTGAGTCTGATTACACTGAAAAGTCTTTGTCTACAAAACCCCCATAAGGTATCCATTAGCAGAATATAGCTTATGCTGATAGGGCAAATGTGTATTTTCATTATTAGAAAGAATGTTGCTAAGTATATAAAAATGACCTGCTTGAAACAAAAGACAAAGATAAAAAATTGATAGATGTGAGAAAGGGAGCCCAGGGTCTAAGCAAAGTATCAGTTAAGCAGAGCTAAAGATGACATGAAGACTGCAGTTAGGATCTGTACACAGGCCACTGTTTCCCAAATGGCTTATTGGATTTCTTCTTCCAGGACTGCAGCCTTTGTGCAAAGCGACTGTTTAATCTTCCTGTTGAACTTGCAGATTTTTCTGTTTTGGAAATAGTGTTGATCAAAGAAGATACTGAGACAGTTAAAGCTGTTTAATCTATACCATCACCTAGTGTTTCTCAGGCCTTGGGCAGCTTCTCCATTGCTCAAAACAACATACTTTTACAGTTTACTGTTATCTGTTTCAGTGGAAAGGCTTCCCTCTTCCCTATGTCTAGTTGGCAGCCGATATCAAGCAGAGTGCCCCAGGAGTCAGTCCTGGGGCCGGTTTTGTTCACCATCTTTATTAATGATCTGGATGATGGGATTGATTGCACCCTCAGCAGGTTCGCAGATGACGCTAAGCTGGCGGGAGAGATAGATATGCTGGAGGGTAGGGATAGGGTCCAGAGTGACCTAGACAAATTGGAGGATTGGGCCAAAAGAAATCTGATGAGGTTCAACAAGGACAAGTGCAGAGTCCTGCACTTAGGAAGGAAGAATCCCATGCACCGCTACAGGCTGGGGACCGACTGGCTAAGCAGCAGTTCTGCAGAAAAGGACCTGGGGATTACAGTGGATGAGAAGCTGGATATAAGTCAGCAGTGTGCCCTCGTTGCCAAGAAGGCCAATGGCATATGGGGCTGTATTAGTAGGAGCATTGCCAGCAGATCGAGGGAAGTGATTATTCCCCTCTATTTGGCACTGGTGAGGCCACACCTGGAGTATTGCGTCCAGTTTTGGTCCCCCCACTACAGAAGGGATGTGGACAAATTGGAGACAATCCAGCAGAGGGCAACGAAAATGATTAGGTGGCTGGGGCACATGACTTACAAGGAGAGGCTGAGGGAATTGGGGTTATTTAGTCTGCAGAAGAGAAGAGTGAGGGGGGATTTGATAGTAGCCTTCAACTACCCGAAGAGGGATTCCAAAGAGGATGGAGCTAGGCTGTTCTCAATGGTGGCAGATGACAGAACAAGAAGCAATGGTCTTAAGTTGCAATGGGGGAGGTCTAGGTTGGATATTAGGAAACATTATTTCACTAGGAGTGTGGTGAAGCACTGGAATGGGTTACCTAGGGAGGTGGTGGAATCTCCATCCTTGGAGGTTTTTAAGGCCCCGCTTGACAAAGCCTTGGCTGGGATGATTTAATTGGTATTGGTCCTGCTTTGAGCAGGGGATTGGACTAGATGACCTCCTGAGGGCTCTTCCAACCCTAATATTCTATGTAGATTATTTGAATTGCAGGGTTCTTGAAAGCTGCTCATTGATGGAAGCTGTACCTCCAGTGTTCCACTCTTTTCACTGCAAACATCATAATGATATCCTGGACCAGTGCTACATCTCCATTAAGAGGAATGTGATGTCTGTCATCTCATTAACCCAGAATTAATAACAAATACATGTATTTTTGACTTTCATGAAGACATTATATTCATGAGATTAAAAATAATGATTTTCTTTATTTCTGGAAAAGAAATATTTCTGTGAAGGAAAGTTAATTTACTCCCAGTATTTTTAAATCTGGAAAATTACTCACCTCTTTTTTTGAGACTGATTAAACCTTCCTGAAATATTGCAACAGTGGAAGCTTGTCTTACTTGTTCCATAGCTAAATGGAGGTGGGGGAAAAAATCCCCCAAACAGCATGAGGCTTGAATTCATGCAATAAATCCTGAAATATAAACCTTTTAATTGACATATAATCATTGCTGAAAATGAGATATATTTGTGTTTCAGGATACACTATTCAAATTGAAGTCTAATACTCATATTTGTTAGATAAGGCAAGTTTCTTTAGTAGAGCTTTTCAGAATTAAAATTAAATAAATTAAATTTAAGTAAAGAATTGTGGAGTCTGGCTTAAAAAAAAACTGTTTCACAACCTAAATCCTTGAGGGACTGTGGGTTAGAATTAAGTCATAAAACCATGACAATTCTTCTACATACAAGTGGAACTGTACTCTTAACTCTGTAACTTGTGAAATATGATATGAAGCTGGCTGTAAAAATATCTCTCTCTCTCTCTCTCTGCAGTAGTACAAGAGACCAGATTCGGACCAAGGTCACATTGGTGTTAACACAGAGTAATTCAATTGACTTTATTTGATTTAATATAGATTTACACTAGTGTAATTGAGGTCACAATCTCCGCCAAGATGGACAAAAAGATATAACAGCACCAGTTACTACGTAAAAAGTAGCTATAGTGGTATATTCTTTCATAAGATATAGGCAACAGTGTGGTTATTAGATGAATAATTAAACCATATCATACTGGGAATCTGATTTTTTTTTTTTTTGGTCTGCCTGGATCAGACCCAAAAGGCCTGATTTGGATATCATACCAATTTTATCCCACTGTAACACCATTGATTTGAATGGCATTACACCTATTTTAGACCAATGAGATCAGAATCAGGCACAAGTGTTCAAATTAATCCTTCATGTAACTCCATTGACTTCCAAAGAGGGTGCAATTTGAGAAGATATATCTAAATTATGCAAGCATAATGCACAAATAGACTTGAAATAAAGAATACTTACATAACAGTTATCTGCATCATTTCATATACAGTAATATAATACTGCATTAAAAAACTTATTAAGGGTTTCTGGTGGCAATGTTAAACCACAGAGCAGAATTATATAATCTGGGCTACTAAATATAGCCTCTCTAATTTATCACGGGGTACCACATATCCATGTCTTATATCCAGTAGTGGCAATAATATTTGTTGATACTTGTATCAATATGTTTTACACAATCTCTTCTGAGCAGATTTCTTAAGGAAACCTAAATATTCTTCAACTGTTACTCCATGCAGGATGTCAAGTATCAGAGGGGTAGCCATGTTAGTCTGGATCTGTAAAAAGCAACAGAGAGTCCTGTGGCATCTTTAAGACTAACAGATGTATTGGAGCATCAGCTTTCGTGGGTGAATACCCCCTTCGTCAGATGCATGTTGTTCCAAGCAGGATGTTAAGCTGACCCTAAGGCCCAGATTCAGCACAGTGCTTATAGAAATATTTTTATAAATGTTGGTAATTGTGGAAATCAATAGTTAAGGAATCCAGACACTACTTTCCCCTGCTGTCACATAATTATTTATCTCTTGCTAGCACCCGATCTGTTTTTTACACTTCAAGCAGATGCTTAACTCCCATTGACTTCTATGGGATTTAAGCATGTACTTAGGGCAAATAGCAAGGTCACAATCTAACCCTTGAGTGAAGGAGCAGCATGTAGTTGTGCTTCCCAGAAGCAGAACTGCATCTCCTTTCCTGATCACCCTTGAATTAAGCTGCACCAGTGATCAGCCCTTTTCTTGGGACAACTTACTCCCCTTCCCTGTCAGCTCATGTGGGCTGATTGACGTGCTGGGAAAAGGGGAGGCACTCCTTGCTCCTGTCCATTCACTCCCCATCCACCAGCATAGGAGGAAGGAGGGATAGCCCCAGGGAGGCCAATATGCCCTGTTATTCCACTGAATGGGCATGTATGTCAGCTCATGATTGAGCCTTACATGCTTTGCTGAATAGACAGAGACTTACATCTGGTCTATGCTTTACAAGTTATACTGGCATAATGACCTTCGTTAGGGATGTGATTTTTTTTTTTTTTTTGCCAACATAGTTATAGCAGAAAAAACCCTAGTGTAATCGCAGTTATACCCGTATCAAGGTGCCTTATATCAGTATAGCTTAGGGTATGTCTACACTACGAAATTAGATCGAATTAATAGAAGCCGGTTTTATAGAAATCGGTTGTATACAGCCGATTGTGTGTGTCCCCACATAAAATGCTCTAAGTGCATTAGTTCGGCGGACCGCGTCCACAGTACCGAGGCTAGCGTCGACTTCCGGCGCATTGCACTATGGGTAGCTATCCCACAGTTCCCGCAGTCTCCGCCGCCCATTGGAATTATGGGTTGAGATCCCAATGCCCGGATGATGCAAAACAGTGCCGCGGGGGGTTCTGGGTACATGTCGTCAGGTCCCTCCCCCTATGTCACAGCAACGGCAGACAATAGATTCGCGCCTTTTTACCTGGGTTACCTGTGCAGACAACATACCACGGCAAGCATGGAGCCCGCTCAGCTCAGCTCACCGTCACCATATGTCATCTAGGTGCCGGCAGACGTGGGACTGCATTGCTACACAGCAGCAGCAGCTAACTGCCTTTTGGCGGTAGACGGTGCAGCATGACTGGTAGCCTTCATTGGCGATCTGGGTGCGGACAGCTGTGGGGCTGGCAGCCGTATGGCTGCATTGCACCAGCCCCTTGCCTTTTGGTAGAAGATGGTTTATTACAACTGGTATCCGTCGTCGTCGTACTGCAGTGGCTGTCGATCATGGGCACCTGGGCAGACAATGATGGTTATCAGTCGTAGTATGCCATTTTCTGCCACGCGCCCTGTTGGCTCATCGCACGTTAGCAGAGTCGTAGTATGCTATTTTCTGCCAAGTGCCCAGTATTGTCTGCTAAGCACCCAGAAGAGGCCGATGGCGATCTGGGTGCTGGCAGACATGGGGCTGGCAGACGTGGGGCTAGATTACTACACAGCAGCAACCCCTTGCCTTTTGGGCAGTAGATAGTATATTACGACTGGTATCC
Source organism: Terrapene triunguis (assembly GCF_002925995.2). Taxonomy (NCBI): domain Eukaryota; kingdom Metazoa; phylum Chordata; order Testudines; family Emydidae; genus Terrapene; species Terrapene triunguis. The sequence goes on from NW_020664409.1 coordinate 4,183,124, forward strand.
ATCGTTGTCATACTGCAGTGGGTATCAGATGGTGCAATAGACCTGAAGGCTTACTGCCAAGCGCCCAGTATTTGCTGCCAAGCACCCAGAAAATACCAAGGGCTATCAGTCATGCTGCACCGTCGTCTTAAGATGTAAAAAATAGATTTATTCTGTATTCATTTGCTTCCCCCCTCCCTCCCTCCTGTTAAACCCTGGCTTTTGAGTTCAAACTTTGGGGGGGGGGGCATTCTGTGTGACAGTTGTTTGTGTTTCTCCCTGATGCAAAGCCACCTTTCTTGATTTTAATTCCCTGTACCTGTACGCCATGTCGTCACTCGCCCCTCCCTCCCTCCCTCCCTTCTTCCCCTGGTCCGTCAGATACTACTTTCGCGCCTTTTTTCAGACCAGACGCCATAGCTAGCACTGGGATCATGGAGCCCGCTCAGATCACCGCGGCAATTATGAGCACTATGAACACCACGCGCATTGTCCTGGAGTATATGCAGAGCCAGGACATGCCAAAGCAAAACCAGGACCAGGCGAGGAGGAGGAGGAGGCGATTGCAGCGCGTCAACGACAGTGATGAGGAAATGGACATGGACCTAGACCGCTCACAAGGCACAGGCCCCAGCAATGTGGAAATCATGGTGTTCCTGGGGCAGGTTGATGCCGTGGAACGCCGATTCTGGGCCCGGGAAACAAGCACAGACTGGTGGGACCGCATCGTGCTGCAGGTGTGGGACGATTCCCAGTGGCTGCGAAACTTTCGCATGCGTAAGGGCACTTTCATGGAACTTTGTGACTTGCTTTCCCCTGCCCTGAAGCGCCAGAATACCAGGATGAGAGCAGCCCTCACAGTTGAGAAGCGAATGGCGATAGCCCTGTGGAAGCTTGCAACGGCAGACAGCTACCGGTCAGTCGGGAATCAATTTGGAGTGGGCAAATCTACTGTGGGGGCTGCTGTGATCCAAGTTGCCAGGGCAATGAGAGACCTGGTGATATCAAGGGTAGTGACTCTGGGAAACGTGCAGACCATAGTGGATGGCTTTGCTGCAATGGGATTCCCAAACTGTGGTGGGGCGATAGACGGAACCCATATCCCTATCTTGGCACCGGAGCACCAAGCCACCGAGTACATAAACCGCAAGGGGTACTTTTCAATGCTGCTGCAAGCCCTGGTGGATCACAAGGGACGTTTCACCGACATCAACGTGGGCTGGCCGGGAAGGGTACATGATGCTCGCGTCTTCAGGCACTCTGCTCTGTTTAGAAAGCTGGAGGAAGGGACTTTCTTCCTGGACCAGAAAATATCCGTTGGGGATGTTGAAATGCCTATCGTGATCCTTGGGGACCCAGCCTACCCCTTAATGCCATGGCTCATGAAGCCATACACAGGCAGCCTGGACAGGAGTCAGGACCTGTTCAACTACAGGCTGAGCAAGTGCTGAATGGTGGTGGAATGTGCATTTGGGCGTTTAAAAGCGCGCTGGCGCAGCTTACTGACTCGCTCAGACCTTAGCGAAAAGAATATCCCCATTGTTATTGCTGCTTGCTGTGCGCTCCACAATCTCTGTGAGAGTAAGGGGGAGACATTTATGGCTGGGTGGGAGGTAGAGGCAAATCGCCTGGCCGCTGATTACGCGCAGCCAGACACCAGGGCGGTTAGAGGAGCACAGCATGGCGCGGTGCGCATCAGAGAAGCTTTGAAAACCAGTTTTGTGACTGGCCAGGCTACGGTTTGAAACTTCTGTTTGTTTCTCCTTGATGAAATCTCCGCCCCCCCCCCCACCCGGTTAACTCTACTTCCCTGTAAACCAACAACCCCACCCTCCCCTACTACCCTCCCCCCTTCAAGCACCGCTTGCAGAGGCAATAAAGTCATTGTTACTTCACATTCATGCATTCTTTATTACTTCATCACACAACTAGGGGGATAATTGGAAAGGTAGCCCGGGATGGGTGGGGGAGGAGGGAAGGAAAAGGACACACTCCAATTTAAAACTTTAAAACTTATTGCTATGGAAATCATCTAGGGTGGAGTGAGTGGGTGGCCAAAGGCCCCCCCACCGTGTTCTTGGGCGTCTGGGTGAGGAGGCAATGGGACTTGGGGAGGATGGCTGTTGGTTACACAGGGGCTGTAGCGGAGGTCTCTGCTCCTGCTGGCTTTCCTGCAGCTCAACCATACGCTGTAGCATTGGGGAGGAGGGCTG
>NW_020664409.1:4185325-4242154 GCF_002925995.2 Terrapene triunguis
CTGTGCTCCTGCTGCCTTTCCTGCAGCTCAACCATACGCTGTAGCATATCAGTTTGATGCTCCAGCAGACGGAGCATGGACTCTTGCTTTCTGTGTGCAAGCTGACGCCACCTCTCATCTTCAGCCCGCAACTTCCTCTGTTCCTCCCGCGATTCAGCCCGCCACCTCTCCTCCTCAGCCCGCGATTCAGCCCGCCACCTCTCCTCTCGCTCATATTGGGCTTTTCGATAATCAGTCATTGACTGCCTCCACGCATTCTGCTGTGCTCTGTCAGCGTGGGAGGCAGTCTGTAGTTCTGTAAACATTTCGTCACGTGTCCTTCGCTTACGTTTTCGAATATTCACTAGCCTCTGCGAAGGAGAGACATTTGCAGCTGGTGGATGAGAAGGGAGAGGTAGTTAAAAAAGATACATTTTAGAGAACAATGGGTACACTCTTTCATGTTACATTTTGCTGTTCACATTACACAGCAGATGTGCTTTCGTTACAAGGTCGCATTTTTCCTCTTATATGGAGGGCCTGCCTGTTTGGTGTGAGAGATCACTCACGCAGTGCCAGGTCACAGATTTCAGCTTGCAGGCAGCCATGGTAAGACACAGTCTTTTGGCTTTTTTAACCTTCTTAACATGTGGGGATGGTTTCAAAGAGTACTGCTATCATTAACCATACCAAGGAGCGGGGAATATTTCTGTTCAGCAGACCAGGAAGGGGCACCTCTGAATGTCCCCTTAATAAAATTGCCCCATTTCAACCAGGTGACCGTGAATGATATCACTCTCCTGAGGATAACAAAGAGCGATAAGGAATGGATGTTGTCTGCATGCCAGCAAACACCGGGACCATACGCTGCCATGCTTTGTTATGCAATGATTCCAGACTACGTGCTACTGGCCTGGCGTGGTAAAGTGTCCTACCATGGCGGACGGGATAAGGCAGCCCTCCCCAGAAACCTTTTGCAAAGGCTTTGGGAGTACATGAAGGAGAGCTTTCTGGAGATGTCCCTGGAGGATTTCCGCTCCATCCCCATACACGTTAACAGACTTTTCCAGTAGCTGTACTGGCCGCGATTGCCAGGGCAAATTAATCATTAATCATTAAACACGCTTGCTTTTAAACCATGTGTAATATTTACAAAGGTACACTCACCAGAGGTCCCCTGTGTGCCCTCAGGGTCTTGGGTGAGTTCGGGGGTTACTGGTTCCAGGTCCAGGGTGATAAACATATCCTGGCTGTTGGGGAAACTGGTTTCTCCGCTTCCTTGCTGCTGTGAGCTATTTACATTATCTTCATGCTCATCTTCCTCATCCCCAGAACCCGCTTCCCTGTGTCTTTCTCCAGTGAGGGACTCATAGCACACGGTTGGGGTAGTGGTGGCTGCACCCCCTAGAATGGCATGCAGCTCTGCGTAGTAGCGGCATGTTTGCGGCTCAGCCCCGGACCTTCCGTTTGCCTCTCTGGCTTTGTGGTAGGCTTGCCTTAGCTCCTTAATTTTCACGCGGCACTGCTGTGCGTCCCTGTTATGGCCTCTGTCCTTCATGGCCCTGGAGACCTTTTCTAATATTTTGCCATTTCGTTTACTGCTTCGGAGTTCGGCCAGCACTGATTCATCTCCCCATATGGCGATCAGATCCCGAACCTCCCGTTCTGTCCATGCTGGAGCTCTTTTGCGATCCTGGGACTCCATCACGGCTACCTGTGCTGATGAGCGACCTGTGCTCTCCACGCTGAGCAAACAGGAAATGAAATTCAAACGTTCGCGGGGCTTTTCCTGTCTACCTGGCCAGTGCATCTGAGTTGAGAGTGCTGTCCAGAGCGGTCACAATGAAGCACTGTGGGATAGCTCCCGGAGGCCAATAAAGTCGAATTCCCTCCACACACACCCAATTCCGACCCCCTAAGGCCGATTTTATCGCTAATCCCCTCGTCGGAGGTGGTGTTAAGAAACCGGTTTAAAGGGCCCTTTAAGTCGAAAGAAAGAGCTTCGTCGTGTGAACGTGTCCAGGCTTAATTCGATTTAACGCGGCTAAAGTCGACCTAAACTCGTAGTGTAGACCAGGCCTCAGTTTGCTCCTGAGCTGGAATAAGCTGTGCAGGTATAAGCACTTTTATGCTGCATCCACACTAGGGGGATTTTGCTGCTTTAACTTAGTCACCACACTTAAAGTGGCAAAACTTTTAGGCATAGACAAGCCCTTAAGGGTGTGCTTATGTGCTTTGCTGAATCAAGGTCCAAAGACTGTAATCTTGTCGCAACCTCAACTTTTAATTAACTAATTATGTAGAACATTTTACATAATTTCTAAGCACTCCAAATACACTTTTAAAACAAAAATTATGTCTATTTTTATAAATGTTGGAAATTCTGGAAATCAAGAGTTAAGGAATCCAGACATTTCACTTCCCCACTGTTATATAATCATTCTTTCCTCATTATTACCCCATCTGTTTTCCAGACCTAACAACCCAACCTTATATTGCTCTCTGGGTGTGACTTGTAAAGGTAATGTGCTGTTGGATGCGCCCTCTTGTTTTTCTGTATTGTTTGCTTTTGAAAATCCCACCAATAATAATCAACATTGACACACTGTACAAAAATCGCATTGATTTCAATGGAAGCAGTTGAGCCAGTGCCAGGTGGTTTTGAAAATCCCAAACTAAATGTGTAGTAAAGATTTTGAAAGGACTGTAGTCTCAGAGGACATTGTGATGTCAGAATTCTATATGTTTTTTTAACAGTGTGATGTGTTTGATGAACTAGAAAAATAGTTTTATGAATTCAAATGAAATAATTGACCAAATGGTGCTATGAAACGTTCTGATGATGGGCTGTTTAGAATCAGATTAATTGGAATTAGAAGAAAATCTTCTTTTATGTTACAGATTTAGTATAAGTTAGGGCAGTTATTCCCAGTATTTGTGTTTGACGTTTGAGACATTAACAGGCTTACGTTCACGCCCTCCTACCTTACACCCTAAGTCATCAAGGTACTTTAGCAAGTGCCTAACTTTAGGCCTGTGAGTAATTGCATTGAACTCAGTATATATAATCTCCCCTGTAACATCAGTTTGGCTGCTCCAAACTTGTCTTAGGCTACATCTACACTACAAGCTAGGGCTGTGATTCAAAGCTCGTGTAGCCATACTCATGCTAGCTCTCATTCAGCTAGCACACTAAAAAGAGAAGTGTAGCCGCAGTACCATGGCCAGCAGTAGCGACGGCACATGCTAGCCATTCCAAGTAGGTACCCATGGAGGTTTGTATTCGGGGCGACTAGTCAGTGCTGTTGCTGCCGGTGTTGCCATGGGTATGCTACTACTTTTAGCATGCTAGCTTAAATGAGAGCTAGCTCAAATATGTCTACATGAGTTGGGAATCACAGCCCTACCTTGTAGCACAGATGTAGCTTGAGAGTCCAGTTTTACTGCAGGTTACGACATGTACTATTGAATATAAGGCAGTGGGAAATGGCTGGTATTGCTGAGATATTAATCTGGGAAAATTATGCAAATGTCTGAAAAGATTTCAAAACATTGTATTAAGGGGAAGTCTGTAAACTTCTTGGGTCTAGGGCCATGTCTTCCTATCTGTCTAGAAAGCAATGAGCACAGAATTCACATTCAAATAATAAAGTTAACAAGCTATATAATATACAGGTCACCACTATAATAAAGGTTGTCAAATCGTTTGTTAAAAACCTCTGTTTTCAATTACACAAAACTTTTCTGTAAATTTGCCATTTGGATCTTAATCTTTTCCTAAAGCTGATTTAAAAAAAAAAAAAAATTGGAGCCAATTTTCAGGCAGTTTCCAGTTGTAGGAGGGTGCAAATGCAGCCTATTTCCTATTCCGTCCACCAGGATTTGTAAATGCCGAGAACTAAACTATGGTAGAATTTTTAATACCCATATCATGGGATTACTGTGTCTTCACTGAACTGTGTGGGGACTTGCTAGGTTTAAGAAATTAGTTTTTGAGATTATAAAGTTATGACTGAACAGAAGTGTTTTTGTGAGGTGAAATTTTCTCTGGTGCTAAGGCCCCCACAAAAATCTATGCGCTATTTCATTGTCTTCCTGCTGAGAATGAGAAAGAAAGGACAAGAAATATCAATTTTACTCATTGTAGACTATTCTTCATTTCTCCTCCTGAGCATCTCTCTCCCTTCTTACCTACATGAACAGATACAATCCCACCTAGGCTTGCCAACATATGAAAGTTATAAAAAGGGACATTTGTGGAGAAAAAATAGGGGCAGAGGTCCAGATTTGTAGTTAGTCTTGTAAGTACCTGATTGCATTTACTGACCAATTACTCATGTGTGTAAGTAGGGCTACCTAAATATATGTATGCCACTGTGCAAACCTAACTTTGAAAATCTACCCTGCACCTTTCAACTCTAGGGAAATATATTGGACTATGGGAGATTTTTGAAAGGACCAAGTGTAAATAATTTTGCTGAAAATACCTTCTAATTAGGGATGATTGGCAGGTATGTCTCACACACACACCCTTTTTTTTTTTTTTTTTTTTTTTTTTGCTCCTGACCAGATGCTGGTGAAGGAAAGGTATCCTAGTCACTGTTCCAATTAACAATTTTAAGAGATTTAGTTAAAAAAAAATCACTGACAAGGCTAAATTATCCACTAAAATGAATGGTAATTATTTTTTACCCAGAAGGAAAGCCAAAATCAGTAACAACCTCATTGTAAATAGTGCCTTATCGTGCCAGCTTATCATGAAGCACATCACAAAATATATATAATAGTTACTGATATAGTTTGCAGTGCCAGGCTAATGACTGAAAGCAGAGGGAAAACAAGTGAGTCTTCAGTTTTCATTTAAATAGTTGTATTTATTTATTTTTGATTCAGAGAAATCTTGAGTCTCGCAGCTAAATGGAGAGACTGAAAGTTATACCAGTGGTTTTGTTGGTTCATTTAGGGCTGCCCAACCAAGGGCTACATTGGCAATCTGTCAGGAGTTGGAGCACTGCACCTGATTCTTTAAATTGGGGCAGATTACAGCCACTGTTATCTTTAGTATGGAGGTGCAGCCTATGGAGACTCTGTAACATGCTTGCGAAGTGTGTTGCATGTCCACTACTGGCTGATGCACAGAGGATAACGTTCTTCTACTAGTGATATATAATGGAGTTATTCCACTAGCACAAGTGGTAGAAGTCTGTGCTTTGAAACTGGAGGACTCAAGTATAACTGATAATCCCAGCATGGGTTATCGTAACTACAGTACAAGTGCAAGTATGGAACTACAGTACAGGTCCAAATAGCCAACTTCCTATATCAAGATGGAGCACTGGTATCTGGGATTTACATGGACCGCATGTCTATCTTATATATAACAGCAGCTCAGGTTACATTTCATAATTCCATATAGCACACCCCTCATCTATACATCAATGCAGTTTTCTCCCAACTTGCTAGTAAGTACATTAAGAAAACCAGGTTTCTGCTACTAAGCGATTGGTATCAGATATTCCATATTTTGAGTTTAACAGCCTATTTTAGGCTCCTCAGCAAAAGCATCTGGCAGTGCTCGAAGTTCAAAAGTTATCACTTTCTGTTCAGAAAATGCCTCTTGAAAAGATACTAGGGTTTCAATAACAGTACACAGAATGAGAGAGCAGTAGTGGTGGCATGCCTGCTGGTGGGAACAGAGAATTAGCCGTCAGGACTCCTGCGTTCTGTTCTTGCGCAAAGCCTCACAGCAAATCAGAAGAGACAAGTCATCTGAGTCCTGATTCTCCTCACCTTGGTGTAATAGCAAGCATGTCAGCTTCATTGTAGTTACTCCTGATAGACACAACTGTGAGACCCAAATCTCTGCCTCAGTGTATCCAGGAGCTAATAATACTTATCCATAGATTTGGGCCATGTTCATGTTTGTTATATTCATGAACATCAGCCCAGGGCTGCAAAAATGTCTGAATATGAGCTTCGACATTCCTAAATTTACACAGCTCTCCTGAGGCCAAACCCAGGGCTCAGCTACATTGCTCAGGGGCTGCTCCATCCAGATCCATAATTCACCAATTTTCAGAGTCCACCAAGTACCACTTCCCCTTGCAGCAGATTCTTCAAGTGTCTGTCTGATAAGGTGTACTATCCCCTCCCCACCATTCTGCTAGCGGCTTCTGAGAGTCAGAATGCAGTGAACCGAGAATCTCAGTGCAGCAGAAGCCAGAGAAACCCTCCCACTTCCTTTTTATCTAGCTCCCTTAATGAACTAAGAGAGAAAGAGTCCTAATTCCTACCACTTGATCTAAATAAGAGAATAGGCCCCATATTAACTGGACATTGTTTCCCTAGCCCTACAACACTAGCAATCTTGGGGCATCTGTCAGCCCCTGGTCACTGAAGAAGCTCCTTGATAGCAAGGGTTTACCCCATTGGTGCATAGTGCCTACAGAAGACCTAACAGATTAAGGACAAACCCAAAGATCCTGCTGGAGGGACACTCTGAAGGTACAGAAGGGGCCATACTTGTGCCAGGGTGGAACCAGAGGGGCTGGGACAATCAGACTGCCTTTCCCCTGAAGACTTCAAAGGTGATGAGGGGGGAGGGCTGGCTGTGAGTAGCTGGCTAGAGGGGAAAGGGTTTAAATGTTCCCCATGGAAATTCACATTAATTTAATCTGATCTTCTAAAGTGAACATGCAGGGGGTGGTTTGCTGTCAGCCCCTTCAAATCAAGCTGTAAGGATCAGTTCATAAACCTCCCACGCTAGCTCTGCTCAGAGATCTCACAATAGCAATGTGAACCTTTAACCAGTGTTTGTGAAGTGCTTCAAGATCCTCAAATGAAAGGTGCTGTAGACATGCAAAAGATAATCTTTATTAAATTTTTATGAGAAATAAAATGTTTTTTTCTTATGTTTGCCATGCAGTGAAACCTTCTGAGTATAGTGCTCAGAAATTAGGCATGATGATCCAGAAGCCAAGAAATCACAGGGCTGCTGCTGGCTGCCACTCAGATAATTTTGTGTGATTTAAAATTAAAGAAAATGTATGTCAAGTGGAACCAGTGAGTCAGAATGTGGATGACTCATTTCTGTGAGAGGTGTTAAATGACAGGCCAGCGCAGCTCTGGTGCTGCAAATCTCTAAGTGACAAGGAGAGCTGAAATATTATCGGTATGATGAAGTGAAATTTAAATTTACATAAGCTAGGTGAGGAACAATAAGTGAAACTTTCATTGATTGTCCAATTCCACTTCTAGCCTGGCAATATTGCACTGGACTCTTGTTATAGCCTCCCATTGGTTTGCTTTGGGTCTAGTAGCATTTTACATAGTACACTAGTTTTCTGAAATTTGTAAATTCTAGTGGTTTTTATTTTTTTAAGAACAGGTTTAACTCTGTCTTTAAACATAGAATCAAGCACTGAAATGTACCACTGTTACTGTGAGGGATATCTAGATAATGAATTGTTTAGCATATATACATATTGCTGCCCTCTACTCTATGGAATCAGACCTGTTCAGCTGCATGTCATGAACTCGGCATAGGAGATTCTCCTTTTTCTCAAGTGCTAGGCAGTTGTGCTTTTGAAGCAGGAGGATCTGAGTATTATCGCTGTGGTCACCAAAGTTCCAAATAGCCATAAGTACAAATGTGAAGTCTAAAAGGCCTTAGCTTTAGTTACAAGATTTTTTTTCCTGCAGCCAGAGGAAACAGTTATAAAAAAGGGAATGAAAGGAAAAGGAAACAGCCCTTCTGATTCAGCTTTTTAAAAAGAATATCAGAAAGCCATTTGGATGAGATCACAAGGACAAGGCTATGGGAAGCTGTTAGCCAGTGACGCAGGCAGAATGAAAAGAAAGGGAAATCACCGCCCACCCAAGCCTTTTGTTGGTTGCTTCCAATCTAAAATAATAATCCAGTCAAATCACCTTTTCTGTTTTCTGATGGAAAATTTTGAATTGGTCTCACCTGGCAAGCTGTTGCACAATGTGAAGGATTCTATTTCAGGTCCCCAAAATGATCCCTTGGCTCTGAATTGTGTGAGCTAGTATATGCTGCAGAGGAAGTGCACTCAGCTCCCTGCAGCAAGTTCATAAAATGGGGAAACCTCACAAAGGACTTCAAACAGCAATCCAGGCATTGTAACATATTTCACAAATGCTCATTCAAATAGCAGGAAAGTATATGAGAGGTTCTGTTCAGGCTGGGAAATTGAGTATTTAGACCCAGGATGCAGTTTAAAGAGGGGCAGATTTCCCTGGCTTTTCTATCTGCTAGTCACTGGCTGTCAAATGATCCATTCAAACGAATCCAGGAGCAATTTGGGGTGGCCAAATTTCCAATGGCTGGACTCTAAGTTACTCCTGTAAATTTTGTCCATGCAGCTGCTGTTTCACACAGGAGTGAATGCTTACATTTTTGTATATGGAATTACCCATGCTCTTTATACCAACTCTGTGGATTTTCTAAGACTCCTATCACCATAGAATCTCAGTGCCTGTTTGTGTACCCAAAATTACATGACAGTGCACATACAATTTTTGGAGGCAGTTTAAGCACCAGTCTTTGAGCAAATGTGATTGAATGTGACTGCCAGTGTCTAGGTGAGTGTGGTATTCATGCTTTAGCCTTGTGCATAATAAAGCACCCAAAGTGTGGCAATAATACAGCCACAACACATTCACTGTGGGTTTATCTAAATACTAAGGGCTCTATCCTGGGAGCTGCCAATCACTTGTGGAAGTCAATGGGAGGTGCAAGTGCTCAGTACCTTTAAAGATTTGGCCCACAGAATTTTACAAAAAGAGCATCTTCTAGAAGACAAAAGGATGCAGGATTAGCCATGGCAGAGCAGAGCTTTGATTTGAAGTACTCCTGTTCTTGATCCATCTAATCCATCATTCTTTTTGCACTAGTTGATAGGGGGATTTAAAAAAACAAAAACAAAAATGTATTATGCCTCATCTGATTGTGCGATGGTGTACATGGGTGGGGGTGGTGGGAATCCTTCCTAAACCTGCAATCTACTGGCCTCGACCTTAACACATGCAGTTTGATTCTATTTGTGACTTAGTTTGCTTAACAGCATCTTTTTTTTGCCAACAAATTTAATACAAATATTGTTCTTGCTAAACTCTTCTGTGTGCTATATCAATCCACACACTAACTAGATATATACCTATACATCTGGAAATTTTATGACATCACAAGTCATCAAAGCACCTCTGACTACTTGGCCTTTTCCCCATAATGCATAGCCTCAATAAGTGCTTCTCTGAAGAAGCCAGCAGTCAAAGCATTTCAGAAACTTTCAGCCTTGACTGTTCCTACTCATTTGCTATTCTTAGCAAGCACTATCTTGCAGTCAAGGATCTAGCTGAACTTCTCACTTACAGAAAATTTTTAAAGATTTCTTTGATTTATTTTTAGAGCTGCATTTTCTTGTTATAATCACATACCCTCTTTTTTTTCTGGAGAAAAGTGTGATTGTTAAATACTGTAAAAACTATGGTATTCAAGTGCCTTGCTGACAGATTGTATTTCATGAACGCATTAGGCTTGAGAATGAACTTTTCCTACTGTTCTTACACTGCACAGAGGGCAATGTTGTTAGTACAGTAGAATTTCACTCAGTTTCTTCAATAGCATTATGAACACACAAAGTTATGTCCATGTTTAAATGCTGTGCTGGATCGGGGCCTACTCTGCAGTAATCACTGAGAAACCTGTTGCAAATTGCTGAAATTTACATGAGTGAGTGAACCAACACCATCGCAGAAACAAGCATGCTGCATCACAAAATGGCTCGTAGTTTGGTTTTCATAATTGGTCACAGTATTCCATAGTGTACTAGTGAGGGCTTGATCCTGCACAGCATAGGGAAGAAATGTTGCATGTATAAACACAAGGGAGAAAAATTACAAGCAAGTGAGACAAGAGAACATAGGGAAACCTGTTCCTGCCTTAACGAGACTTGCTGCCGAGATAGGGCTGACAACTTTCTAATTGCTGACAGATGGAATTCCGAGGCCCCGCCCCCTACTCTGCCTCTTCCTTGAGGCCCTGTCCCAGCTCACTCCTTCCCCTCCTCCCATTGCTTTTTGCTCATCCTTCCCCCTCCCTCGTAGCTGCATCCTCTCCCTTCTTCCCCCTGCTGGGCTCCCTCTGCTTCAGAGCTGCAGCCTGACATAGAACCTGCCTGCCCATAAGATGTAGGTAGAAGGCAGCCGCGGCTGAGCAAGTGCTGGCACGGATTGATGACCCAGCAAGCTCCCTCCCACTCCCATCCACGGTAACCAGACTTTTGGTGTCCAATCAGTACATCTGATCAGACACTGCCAGGTTCCCTTTTCAACCGGACTTTCCGGTCAAAAACTGGGCCCTTGGCCACCCTAATGGCTGCTGGCTCCCCTGCGTAGTAGCTGGAGTAGGTCAAAAGGGGGCATATAGCATTTATTATGGGTATACAGCTGGCAATGGTACATGCTCAGCAGTGTACAAGACGTAAAGATCAAGACAATTCTTCCCCTGAAGATCTTGTGATTTTTAAATGGCAGCCAAAGAAAAGACAGGAGACCCAGAGAAAGGAATAACATACATTTTTTATTGTTTGTATTTTATTTACTGGTAGCAGCAGAAGTGAATTTTATACTCTGGGGAAGAGATAAAGGTTGCAGGGGGAGAGGAAAGTTCTGCAAGGATCACCTTGTGGTGGTTTCCACATACTATTCCTGGGGTTTTACCTCTTACAGAATAAGTGGCACTTCCAGAAGCTGTGTATCTGAGGAAATCTGCAACAGATTAGGATCATCTTTTCTATTATGGTCCCTGGCTCCCTTTAACTCCCGGACATTGTGATTTCATTTGCTGCTAATGGTTACAGACAGTCTCCTCACCTTAATGGGATTTGTCAGTGCAAAAAGGCAGGACTAGTGCAAAAGTCAGTGTTTCTGAACTGGATTTTCTGTACAGTTTGTGGGGAGGAGGGGGCTGGGCTGGGCGGATGCCTATCTCCTAGCCCTCCCCCCAACACTGTAGAAGACTTTCTGCAGCATCTGAGGCAGGAGGCGACAGTTTCAAAGAGGCAGCTGACCCATCCCCCTCATGCATCAAATATTAGAGCAACTGTTGGACCCTAGAGGCCTGATTCTCACACATGAACTGTCTCCTTTGCACTACTTGAGTGGCACAGGAAAGGCAGATTCTGGCCATAACTGTTCATTTGAGAATTCTGTAGCCCAAATGACTGAGCTGACAGTAAAGCCATTCTGAATGTTCTGAACAGGGTCTGCTTGTGCTGCTGAGTCATATATTGACGCGGGTGAGAGCTGACTCTTGCACCAATTGCTTCCATCCCCATATGTAGCAGATGAGACAAAGCTCCACTGTACCAATCCCCCGCCTAGGGAGTGGGTTTTGAGGTGTGCCAAACCCATCCTCAGCACGAGGGTTATTATGGAGCTTCGCTAACTCAATCTCCAGCTGATGTATGGAACTTTAGGGAATAAGTTAGAGCTGCCCTTATGCTACTCTGACTCATGCCAGAGCTGGGGCTTGAACAGAGCTGAGCAGACCAGAGAATCAGGGAGCCAAAGTGAAGCTCAGATGAAGGAGAGAATCAGTCACTCTGTGTCTAGTTATCCAGGGAGAAGGTAAAGAGGAGATACTCTAGTTTGATCGAATGCACTATAGAAGTGCAATGGTACCTTGTAATCAAGAAGCTAGAATTAATCCATTACCACTTATGTTTATTTTGCTAAGACATGTAGCACAAAGCAGGGCCAGGGCAGCCAGGCCTCCTGTGGCTGTTCTGTTCCCTGATAGTTTCCTGATTGACCTAAAAGATGCAGTAATTCAGGTAAAAATTATCAACCTGGGTTTAATGCTACGGAGTAAATGTGACCTGATATGAAAATGAGCTGGGTATTAGGACAACTGCCAAATCAATGATAAAAGGATTAGATATGTTGGGAGTGTAAGGGTCACTACATGCATCTGAGACTATTGAGAGTCAGTGATAAAACACACAAACTTTTAATAGACCTGTTTAAAATGTGTACTATTTTTGGAATGTTTAAAGATTAGAGCATGGCAGGTTTAACTTATTTTTTAAAAGCATAACGAGACTAAGCAGGAAACTATAAAATGATCCCTATCCTGCACTCTGCATATAGGCCAGTAAGTTTGAAGAAAATATTAAAAGCATAGGCTGATAAAAGAAAGACAGCATGAAGTCAGACCGAGAAGGTCATTCCGGCTAAACTAGCCTGCTGAAGTTCTTTGAAGATCTCACTGCCATAACACAGAGGGTGTTAGTATGCTTAGTGATGGATCCCTGGTTACTGAGAAGCTACTAAAATCAAAGCGTCAAGACTCAATATTGAGGTATATAACTAGGGTTTTATTGATCATGCCTGCACCATATGAGTATTCACACAACACTGATCATACTGCTCAAAGTCCTGTACTGGAATGAATTTGGATCAGTGTAAAACCTGGGATGGATTCCCTAGGCGCCACTTGTCTTTGGTTATTCTCATCAGGAATCTAGAAGCAATACATTATTTATAAATATATTTAACAGTGTTCCTTATCAGTATATGACTCAGCAATATAAAAAGACCCTGTTCAGAAAACTGAGAATGTCTTTGTCTGCTCAGTTACTTGTGCTTCAGACTAGCTACTGAAAATATGATTGCAGCAAATATTATGCCCATAAGCTACTAATATTCGATGCTAAAATGTACTTGATAGTATTATATTGAACCTACTAATACCTCTGGTTTTATGCCCAGAAAAAATCAAGAGAAGGAGGTGCAGTGCATAGTGTGCACATATTTTGTAAGTAAAACTGAGTGGTCATTCTGACTAGCCAGTCCTGGAAAATGAAATCCTGTATTCACCCAGAGAACAGGCATACCATGTGAAGTGGCAGTGTAGCCCCTTCCAAATGTGTCTCAGTCCTGACCTGGAAGGACTTTCTCTTGGGACAAAAGGGAGGTTTAGCGTCAGTGCCCATTCAATCCTTAGCACCTCTGTTGAGACTGCAAGGCTACAAGGCTGACGTGGATGGGATGGAGATGCAGACATCTCTCCAAGCTAGCAAGTAGACTGAGACCACCAACTCCTTTCACATAAGCTGATAAGAAGCCACTAGATCAGTGGTTCTTAACTTGGGGTGCACGCACCCCCTGGGGTGCAAGATGCCCTTTCTAGGGGTGCGAGACATGCCAGATTTTTTTTAGAAGGTAACTCATTGAAAACACAAATTAAGCACAGGCATGTAAGTACAACTACTTTATTTCATCAAACCTATGTATTTATTAACATTATACATTTTTAACTATTACTGTAATATACAGACAAAAAATATATCTAGGTTTAAAGAACTGACCTACTTCAACGATTTTTGATAAGGGGTACAAGAACATATTTTGAGAACCAAAGGGGTGCAGGCTGCAGTCAAGGTTAAGAACCACTGCACTAGATGGTAATGACTTTTAGTCACTGCTGTTAAACTAGAATGGATCTGAACTGGTGCCCTTCAGGTGAAAGGCTCTGTATACCATTTCCAGTCCTCTAAACATCATTCTGTTTCCATGGCCATGCACTTACTGAGTAGCCCACACAACAATCTTGGTGGATTGTTACTGGAAGAAGTCTTTTAAAATGTATGAAGTGCTACTTTACTCTCTGCTGTAGATTGTTCTGCATGTGGCCCATGTGTTTTATGGGCTGGTGTCTGCAGAAGCAGCCTTGGAAATGATGTCTACCAGAGTTGCTTAATGATCCAACAGCCACAGATCTGCTGAACTTAAACATCTGTATCTTGCATTGTTTCATTGACAGCAAACACAGCTAAAACAAAATATGGAATAATTCATGTCCTACTGTTTGCATTTCCCAGTCATATTGGCATGTTATTTCTTTAGATGCCTGATAATGACTGTGTTATAGGTGTTCGGAATACACCAACCCCTACTGACTTACCTCCACTTCAGTTCTTCATAAGCCTCAATTGTTATTTCATGCAAAATTACTCTCCAATTAATCCTCACAGTGGTGGAGCCAATGCAGGCTGTACTGAGAAGAGATGCCACTTTCAATTAAGCATCAGAAGCTCAGCAGTGTTTTAAGCAAATTGAATAAATAGCTGTTTGCAGCCCAGTGCTTGCTGCATTTGACCCTTCACTGCCAACTATTGTCTGTTAACTAAGGCCCTGTCTACACTACAAATACAACCTTGGTAGCAAACCAAGTTACAACATGATTGTGCCCTCATCAGATTACAAAAAGGGTTCCAATTTGTATTGTAGATTGGAACTTAACTATGTTTCATTATCTGGCGCTGATCTGTCAAGGTATTATTGCCTGCACACCCTGTGGACCTGGAAAGAAAATCAAAGAAAATCTGAAGCATGGATATGTGTGTATGCAAATTGAAATATCCTTTTATGAGAAATAATAGTGAATATATTAAATCACATGTTAAATGAAGTAAAGTTTACACTGGGGAGGCAGATCATTCAACTACAGACACTATTCAGCTTGTTGAAGAGAGAAGGGATAGGAAAGAGAAAGCAATTAATCAGCTGGCATTTGCAGACCATATATTTTATCTGAGGCTTGTTATAGACCGAAATGTGATTAGGTACCATAGATTGCCTGGATTTACTTTAGACATCAAAAAATATGTGAAGCAGTGGCAACTGGAGCAGAGGAGAATAGTTACTAAAGCCAATGATAGTTTAGCTATGCCCAACGTTTAGCTCTCTGCTCTGTGTAGCACCAGCCATTCTGTTAAATCTGTGCAAAGTCTTGTCCCTACTGCTTTCTAAACACCTGAGACCCAGTATCTGTAAGGCAGCTAAAATGCAAAAGGAAACATTGTAGGGGTACATTTTAAATTAAAATAGATTACTATGTTACACACAAAATACGTGCACGTGGGCCCAGAGCGATCAATGTAAGCACAGAATATTCACTCCTGCCAGTGAGTGGCTTGCCATTTTGCTTTTTTCACAAAAGCTGCTGTACTGCCAGCCCTGGAGAATGAAGTCCTCTTTATTCACAGAGGACTGTACAGCATTGGTAGCAGCAGTGCAGACTTACCCAAATCTGTCTCTCCC
The DNA here is from genome assembly GCF_002925995.2 of Terrapene triunguis. Taxonomy (NCBI): domain Eukaryota; kingdom Metazoa; phylum Chordata; order Testudines; family Emydidae; genus Terrapene; species Terrapene triunguis. Next base: position 4,200,434 of record NW_020664409.1, read on the forward strand.
CGGACCTGGAAGGGACTACTTCTAGGGACAAGAGGGTAATTGAGCTGCATACTTTTTGCTTGAAATTATTGGCTTGCACCCACTCTCCTATATTTAGTGGTTTGACTGTTTTGTTCAACTGTACTTTTAAATTCACATTTCCCATTTGTTAATTTCAAAATCTTGTGGAAATGAAATACCAAGTTATAACACTCCTCCCCATTAATCATTTTGTTTCTTCCTTATTTTAGTAATGTGTTAAGCAGACAAATTCACCATAGGTGGAAAGCAGGTGCCGTTTGATTGATGGTAAGCCTCTGTAACTCCACTATGCCAGTAGCGAATTTAAACATTCAGGAGTAGATTGCAGTTTTACAGTGTGCCCTGCCCTGAGGAAAAGGCAGCATGTAACCACACTGCCTCAAGAGCAGATCACACAAAAAAGTGTAACTCAAGCAATCACTATTCCTTCTCTGCTCCCCACTCACTCAGAGATGGAAATAAGTTACTTTACCACTTTTCATGGAGCAATTTACTCCCCAGAGCTAGCTACTCCGGCCAGTTAGCTGGAGTGTGAAGTTATGGCTCCTCACACTGCCTTCCCCTACCCCCACACTCCCCATCCATTTGTTTTGGCCAGCTAGTGGAGCTATAGGGGAGCTAAGGCCCCTTCCATTCCCTGCCCCCCCTTCCCATTTGCTTGGAGGGGCAGTACCAGGTGTTTGTTCCTTATACCATGGCAGGAGTCACAGTCTGAGTAGGGATGGGGATAATGGGTCCTGACCCCCTCTTACTTCCAAGTTAAGGTCTGTGACAGTTTAGTCCTCAGAGAAAACTTGGTGTCCAATTGTGCAAGGTGCTGAGTGCCCCCGAGACGTGGTGAACACAATCAACTATTATTGACTTCAGGGGGAATGGAAGCCCTCAGCACTACTCGGGAAGTGCTAAGCAGGATCAGGTCATTGCTATCAACATAAGGAAGATTATAGAGGTTCTCTTGGCTATGCATTCAAATGTATGCTCTGATACAGTACTGTATTTCAAAAGATTATTTTCTTTAACATTTGCCTGATGCTGTTTAATGGTTCAAAATCAGGGGTCCTTCCCCTCCAACCCTAATTAATATGCTGCAGTTCACAATCAGAAAAACATTCACACACCTTTGCATAAATATTGATAGTACTTTTGCCTTGCAGATCAAACTGAAAATATTTCTTAGCTTGTGTGTTGTTAATATATTTCAAATAGAGGCTGGATGACAAATCTGTACTTTGCCATACACGCACCTGTTTTTTAAAAGGTAATATTCCTTTTTTTCTATGTAATTTTGCATTCTGAAACCAAACATGCACATTCTACCTTCTTACGGTTCTTCACATTTAAATGTCACTGAAGCAGACCTTAAAGCCTCAGGGATTAAACCTATTAGAATGTATGAAATATTTATTAACTAGTGGAAGTGGTACCCATTTCTGGAATGGGTATAATAGAAACGATGGACGTTAGTGTGGGTTTTGCCAGAATCTGGTCAGTTATGTTTTGAATTTATAGAGTTGGAATATAGAGTATATTTTTAAGTTTTCTCCTGCTTACTTTGATAGCACTCAGAAATAAATATATGAGGCTTTTGCTAGTTTATGTAATTCTTGTTCTGCTTCTAAGCCTACAGGGTAAATAAGAATTTACTACACCAAATTTGTGTGTGTGTGTGTGTGTGTGTGTCTGTCTGTCTGTCTCTCTCAACATACATATATATAATCACCCACAAAGCCAGCACAAACATATTAAAAACTAGTGATGATAGATCCTCTACAAGGTTTGGAGTTGTGGGTTGATTTGGAAAAGCGTCTAGAACTCTGGATGCTTATCCACCTGTTGCAACCTTTGAAGACCCCGGGCAAGCTCCTCAATGGAGCTATCCTGATTAACATTAGCAAAAGTTCTGGCTGTCACAATTCCACCTGTGCCAGTAGGATTCATTTTCTCTTTCTAAACAGGCCACAAAACCAGGCACAGCTCACAGACCATACTATGTGTCACTAGCATTCCCACACCAAAGCAGGGTGATGGATGGTCTTGGAGCTCTGTTAGATGAAAATCCTTGTGATTTCAGGCTCAAGATTTATGTTCTCTCCCTACCTGTCCCCAGTTTGTAGGGTGGAATGTAGACGGGACAAGTTTGGTCCATCTTCTATATCTTTAAAATGCCCAGTAAAAGATTAAAATCTGAGATCTAATTGCTAGTCTAATGAAAATTAGTAACCTTTGCAATAACATGTGGCACAGTATGCAATTAATCATATGTTCATACAGTATGTTTCAGAATCTTGAAATTAGATGCTGTATTTTATCAGTAACTTCTGGAATTGAATCAAAATTTATATGTATAGTGCTTGGGTGACTGTCCTCCCTAAACAAATAGAAATTCAAAGTCCCTTAAATATAATCTAGAGTTTTCCTCTATTTTTTCTTTTCTCTTTCTCTCTCTCTCTCTCTCTCTCTCATGGGATAATTTCTTTAATGTTTCCAGTATTCACATGCAAAATTAACACGGTAATCACATTTCTGCTCAGGTGAACAAAAGACCCCAGAGGACATCAGGTTACATCTCCGAGATCATATAATGTCTTGCACTAATGCCTACCAGATTGCTAATTTTTAATTCCAGTAAAATTTCACTGCAACTGGTCCAATTTGGGGTAGGACTGAAAGTGAATGAATTAACTCTTTTATAACCTATAGATATCTGATATTGGATTTTCTGCTTGTCATGGAGAAACTTCTGTACTGCCTCAGCTGTGCCTCACTGTTGGATTGATAAAGGATTTCAATTTCTAAGATCAATTGCATACATTCAAAATGCACAAACATGAATTCTCACAAATATTAATTGATGAAGGTGTCATGGAAGATGAACTCTCCAGGGAGAGCATCAGAACTTTGTCAGTTTGCAGATTACCGGGACACCTCCCAACCATCTCCCCCAAATTCCTAGTTTAAAGTTCTCTTAATCAGTTGTGCCAGCCTCCATCCTAGAAGTCTATTTCCCGCCCTACTCAGGTGAAGTCCATCCCCAGAGAACAGTCCTCTGTCCATGAATGCCTCCCAGTGGCCATACATCCCAAAGCCCTCCTTATAGCACCACTGCCTGAGCCATCTGTTGATCATCATAATCTTGTCACACCTTTGTTGCCCTTCTCTAGGAACAGGCAGAATCCCACTGGTCTATCCCCTAGGAGAATCCCCTGTTCTCTCTGGCTGCAAGTCCTCTCGATTCCTATTCTCCCTTGCAATCCTCTGCAACCCATCCTGTATCCTTCTGGGACTCATATTTGGTGTTATTATCTCCATTGACTCTTCCCCTCTTCCTATAGGACTCGCTGCTCTTCTCTTCTTCCTTGCCCTCTCACCTTCAGTGACCACCTGCTGTGCCCCTTCTTCATTTTCCAACTCCGCAAACCTGTTCCGGAGCGATATTTCTCCTTCACTAGCCCGTCTTTTCCTCTGCCTGGTTCTCTTAGTCACATGCTTCCACTGTCCACTTTCCTCACCCAGCAGTCTCCCCTCAGAGTTCTTTGGTCCTGCTTCCATCTGCAAGTCTGAGCTTTTCCCTTCAGCCTCCTCATGTCTTTGCTCCATCATCTGCTCGAACCCCTTGCTAAACTCAACCAGAGTTTCCACCTGGATCTCCAATCCTCGGATCTTTTCTTCCATCAGCTCTATCAGGCGGCACTTCATACAGACTAAACTCTTTTCAGGTACCCCCTCCAGGATCATGTACATACCGCAGCTTCCACATCGTCATCTTCATTATGTCTTCCACTGCTTGGGTCACTACCACTGCTGCCGCTGTATCTGTCATAGCCTTCCCGCCTAAGTCCTGTTAGTCCGGGAAACACAAACCAAACCAAAACACCACCACCCACAGCAAAACAAACTCCCATCGAGCACCACAACACTGCCAGAACACCATACACTCCCTTCACTAGCCTGTCTGTTCCTCTGCCTGCCTCTTCTAGTCTTCCCCCCCCAATCTCCCCTTGCAAACTCCCCTGTTTACAGCTCTGTTTGCTGGCTCCTGTGCCGCCAGATTTTAACATTGAGAGGGAAGAAAACGAAGTAAGAAGGGATACAGCCGTGAGTAGGAGAATGGACATAAGGAGGAAGGGTAGTGTAGATACCAGTCTAATAGGTGATACTGGTGGTAGAATGTCTGTGCCTAATCGGGTAAAGAATGTGAGCGAAGCGAAACAGCAAAAATTAAGATGTTTGTACACTAATGCGAGGAACCCAGGTAACAAAATGGAGGAACTAGAGCTATTGGTGCAGGAAGTGAAACTAGATATTATAGGGATAACAGAAACATGGTGGAATAGTAGTCATGACTGGAGTACTGGTATTGAAGGGTATGTGCTGTTTAGGAAAGACAGAAATAAAGGCAAAGGTGGTGGAATAGCATTGTATATCAATGATGAGGTAGACTGTAAAGAAATAAGTGATGGAATGGATAAGACAGAGTCTGTCTGGGCAAAATCACATTGGGGAAGAAAGCTATTAGAGCCTCCCCTGGGATAGTGCTTGGAGTGTGCTATAGACCACCGGGATCTGATTTGAATATGGATAGAGACCTCTTTAATGTTTTTAATGAAGTAAATACTAATGGGAATTGTGTGATCATGGGAGACTTTAACTTCCCAGATATAGACTGGAGGACAAGTGCTAGTAGTAATAATAGGGCTCAGATTTTCCTGGATGTGATAGCTGATGGATTTCTTCACCAAGTAGCTGCTGAACTAACAAGAGGGGATGCCATTTTAGATTTGGTTTTGATGAGTAGTAAGGACCTCATAGAAGAAATGGTTGTAGGGGCCAACTTTGGTTCAAACGATCATGAGCTAATTCAGTTCAAACTAAATGGAAGGATAAACAAAAATAGATCTGTGACTAGGGTTTTTGATTTCAAAAGGGCTAACTTAAAAAATTTAAGAAAATTAGTTAGAGAAGTGGATTGGACTGAAGAACTTGTGGATCTAAAGGTGGAGGAGGCCTGGAATTACTTCAAGTCAAAGCTGCAGAAACTATCAGAAGCCTGCATCCCAACAAAGGGGGAAAAATTCATAGGCAGGAGTTGTAGACCAAGCTGGATGAGCAAGCATCTCAGAGAGGTGATTAAGAAAAAGCAGAAAGCCTACAAGGAGTGGAAGATGGGAGGGATCAGAAAGGACAGCTACCTTATTGAGGTCAGAACAGGTAGGGATAAAGTGAGAAAGGCCAAAAGCCATGTAGAGTTGGACCTTGCAAAGGGAATTAAAACCAATAGTAAAAGGTTCTATAGCCATATAAATAAGAAGAAAACAAAAAAAAGAAGTGGGACCGCAAAACACTGAGTGGAGGTTAAGGATAATCTAGGCATGGCCCAATATCTAAACAAATACTTTGCCTCAGTCTTTAATGAGGCTAATGAGGAGCTTAGGGATCATGGTAGGATGACAAATGGGAATGAGGATATGGAGGTAGATATTACCACATCCGAGGTAGAAACCAAACTCAAACAACTTAATGGGACTAAATCAGGGGGCCCAGATAATCTTCATCCAAGAATATTAAAGGAACTGGCACATGAAATTGCAAGCCCATTAGCAAGAATTTTTAATGAATCTGTAAACTCCTGGGTTGTACCGTATGACTGGAGAATTGCTAACATAGTTCCTATTTTTAAGAAAGGGAAAAAAAGTGATCCGGGTAACTACAGACCTGTTAGTTTGACATCTGTAGTATGCAAGGTCTTGGAAAAAATGTTGAAGGAGAAAGTAGTTAAGGACATTGAGGTCAATGGTAATTGGGACAAAATACAACATGATTTTACAAAAGGTAGATCATGCCAAACCAACCTGATCTCCTTCTTTGAGAAGGTAACAGATTTTTTAGACAAAGGAAACACAGTGGATCTAATTTACCTCTATTTCAGTAAGGCATTTGGTACGCTTCCACATGGGGAATTATTAGCTAAATTGAAAAAGATGCAGATCAATATGAAAATTGAAAGGTGGATAAGGAACTGGTTAAAGGGGAGACTACAACGGGTCATACTGAAAGGTGAACTGTCAGGCTGGAGGGAGGTTACTAGTGGAGTTCCTCAGGGATCAGTTTTGGGACCAATCTTATTTAATCTTTTTATTAGTGTCCTTGGCACAAAAAGTGGACTGTGCTAATAAAGTTTGTGGATGACACAAAGCTGGGAGGTATTGCCAATACAGAGAAGGACCGGGATATCATACAGGAAGATCTGGATGACCTTGTAAACTGGAGTAAAAGTAATAGGATGAAATTTAATAGTGAAAAGTGCAAGGTTTTTGTTATAAGTGGGGGAAGCATCAGTTGGAAGTAACAGAGGAGGAGAAGGACCTTGGAGTATTGGTTGATCACAGGATGACTGTGAGTCGCCAATGTGATATGGCCATGAAAAAAGTTAATGCGGTCTTGGGATGCATCAGGAGAGGTATTTCCAGTAGAGATAAGGAGGTGTTAGTACCATTATACAAGGCACTGGTGAGACCTCATCTGGAATACTGTGTGCAGTTCTGGTCTCCCATGTTTAAGAAGGATGAATTCAAACTGGAACAGGTACAGAGAAGGGCTACTGGGATGATCCGAGGAATGGAAAACCTGTCTTATGAAAGGAGACTCAAAGAACTTGGCTTGTTTAGCCTAACCAAAAGAAGGCTGAGGGGAGATATGATTGCTCTCGATAAATATATCAGAGGGATAAATACCAGGGAGGGAGAGGAATTATTTAAGCTAAGTACCAATGTGTACACAAGAACAGATGGATATAAACTGGCTATCAGGAAGTTTAGACTTGAAATTAGATGAAGGTTTCTAACTATCAGAGGAGTGAAGTTCTGGAACAGCCTTCCAAGGGGAGCGGTGGGGGCAAAAGACATATCTGGCTTCAAGACTAAGCTTGATAAGTTTATGGAGGGGATGGTATGATGGGATAGTCTAATTTTGGCAATTAATTGACCTTTGACTATTAGCAGTAAATATGCCCAATGGCCTGTGATGGGATGTTAGATGGGGTGGGATCTGAGTTACTACAGAGAATTCTTTCCTGGGTGTCTGGCTGGTGAGTCTTGACCACATGCTCAGGGTTTAGCTGATCACCATATTTGGGGTCGGGAAGGAATTTTCCTCCAGGGCAGATTGGCAGAGGCCCTGGGGGGTTTTCGCCTTCCTCTGCAGCGTGGGACATGGGTCACTTGCTGCAGGCTTCTCTGCACCTTTAAATCTTTAAACCATGATTTGAGTACTTCAGTAGCTCAGACATCGGTTAGGGGTTTGTTACAGAGCGGGTGGGTGAGATTCTGTGGCCTGCGTTGTGCAGGAGGTCAGACTAGACGATCATAATGGTCCCTTCTCGCCTTAAAGTCTATGATTCTATGAGTAGAGAATTCTCCCATTAGGATTGTGCTTTGCCAGAGACTGAGTTTAGGTGCCTTCAGAGGAAAATGTAGGACATATTTACTTGGTTTGGCATTAGATTTCGTTTGTGTTTCATTGTGGGTAGTACTGTATTGATTTTTCATTTGTATTTGGATTCCAAGATAAAAGACCATGTGTACATTAATTAAAAATAAATTAAAAGCAATAAAAGTGTGCTTTAGGTTTAATGAGCTCAGAAGTAACACGTCCTTCTTCTGAATCAGAAGTTAGCTGTAACACACCTTTGCAGATTCATGAATACCATCCCACACTCCTAAAGTATAACATCTGGTGATTAAGTGGAGAAAAGATTATAAGTTTTGAGCAGTGAGTCAAACATAAAGATGAGAAAAATCTAGGGTACCAATGTTAAACCGATAGGGAGGAATGCTGGAGGGAGAAATACACTGATGCAAAATCTGTGCAATAAGATATCCTGTCTAGGTATTTCAGTGCAAGCACTGCTTTTCTGGATGTGTTGCAAAGCCGTAGCAAACTGCTAAGTGTCTTCTCCAGTTCATTCTTCTGGAGTATACATAAGGCTGCACATTTGCCTCAGCTATCACAGGACTCAAATTGCAGATTCTCAGATTTATGTGTTTTTTTTGTTTTTGTTTTTTTAAGATATCCAAGACTTTTGACATTGGAGGTTACCTAGTATGAGTGGATAGGTAAAATGATGAGCACTTGAATTAAATTCACTGATAACCTTGAGAGGTGACTAGTTAAACCTTGGGTAGCATACAAGGCAAATAGAGAAGAGGAGCTCAATAACAATACTGTGGTGATGCAGAGGAACAGAGTAGTGTTGAAACTGAACCAGAGACCCAAAACAAATTCCTCTGAACTTTCAGGAGATTTCAAACTTAGACCATCTGTGAAGTTCACAACTGGTCCCTAACTCTGAAACAGGCCAAACCAAAACTCTGAATCTGAATCCCATGCAAAGTGTTGATCCCAATCCAGATCCAAACTTTGCAGTTTGTGCCCACCTCTAGACAAGGCCAACAAATTCTCAGATTCATAGCTTCTTAAGGTACGTCTACACTTACCTCCGGGTCCGACGGCAGGCAATCGGTGTTCTGGGATCGATCCCGGAAGTGCTCGCCGTCGACGCCGGTACTCCAGCTCGGCGAGAGGAGTACGCAGCATCGACGGGGGAGCCTGCCTGCAGCGTCTGGACCCGCGGTAAGTTCGGACTAAGGTACTTCGAATTCAGCTACGTTATTAACGTAGCTGAATTTGCGTACCTTAGTCCGAAGTGGGGGGGTAGTGTGGACCAGGCCTTAGATTCCAAGGCCAGAAGGGACCATTGTGATCATGTAGTCTGACCTCCTGTATAACAAAGGCCATAGAACTTCCTCAGTATAGAGTATATTTTTTAGAAAAATATCCACTCTTGATTTAAAAATGGTCAGTGATAGAGAATCCATCACAACACTTGGTAAATTGTTACAAGGGGTAATTATTTTCACTGTTAAATCTACATTTTATTTTCATGCTGAACAAGGCTTGGACTTCCAGACGTTTTCACTGAGAATTGTATTCTCTGGAGGGGTAATGAGGGTTTTGTCTCTTCATATTTTCTCTTTTTCCCTATTTGGAGAGTTAAAGTAGGCTTAAAATGACATTTCTGGCATGTGCAAGAATCAAGTTAATATCTTTCATGTTATCACAGCACAAGGAAAGTTCTAGCTGTTTGCACTAACAAGAGGAATAGAGAGTATTTGAAATGCAAACTGATGTCTGACACTACATAGTTCTTAATACTGTGTTTGCATGGCACTTTCCATTTTTATATTGATCACCCAGTGATTCTTCCTTAAAAAAGAAAAAAAACTGCTAAAAATAGCTCTACTTACTGCATGTAAATAACTTGCAAAATTTCTTTTGACTTCTCATTAAATGCAGGAGATGGGTAGTGGTTTGAATTACCCAGACTTCCTGGAACCGTAAGGTTTGACTCTCAGCAATGCTGACCCAGTACTTTATCCTAAGAAATATAAATTGAGATCCATGTACTTTAGTATGTTCAAGTCTATCAGATAAGATCTTAGAAATCAAGATCCTGTCTAGAACTGGGAAAATACCACTTTAACAAGGATTTGTTGGAATAAAAGCCACAAATTCACTTTGACGCTATTCTTGATGCTTTACATTCATTTTTCGTGAATGTCATACAAGTGATGTTTTGCCTGCAAGCATATTTGTATAAGTCATCTAACTTGCGTTTCCTCAATAGTATTTTAAACACAATAACAATTGCTAGTGCAAACAAGCTCTAAGATTTCTCTACTACTTTTTATAAGAGGTTTATCATCTAGTCAAGGAACAGATAGAGTGACCAAAGTACACCACAAACTCTCAGACAATGTAAATCAATAGTTTACAGGCTATTCATATACTGAATGGTGCTTGCATTTGAACAATTTTGAATAACAAACTAGGAAAAATCTAAGTCTGCTTACAAACAAAAATTTTTCAAATACTTGCAACAAATAGTTTCACACACTTCTATTTCTGTGTGGTTTAAATGGGTATTAAAATCTCACAGTATTTTTGAAAGTGTAGTGTTTTATAGAGACATGTGAATAACTGATTTTTCAGTTCAATGGCCAAACTGAAAAATTAGGAGAAAAATTTCATTTTTGGGGTTAACCCAAAATTAAAATGTTTTGAGTTTTTCAGCAAACTGAAAAAGTAAAAATAAATAAATAAATAAAATCCTTTCAGGTCTTTTGTTTGACCAAAACAAATCATTGGTGTTGTCTTTGAGGGGTGTTTTACTCTTTTGAAAAACAGAAGTAAAATTCAAAATGAAAAATTTTGAATTGAATAGTCAAAAACTTTGACTAAATTAAACATTTAGACTTTTCAGAATTGTTCTGTTCTAACACAATTTGTATACAAATTTGCCAAATGTTTCAGTCAACCCAAATCTGTATTTTTTTTGTCAAAAAAAGGTTTTTTGTCCAAAAAATACTGTGGTTCGTCACGATCCTTTACAGAAATTCACTCCCCGCTTGCCATTTTCATACTGTGAGGTGGTTGGTTGCTATAGTTTATCCCAGGGGCGGGCAAACTTTTTGGCCTGAGGGCCACATCGGGTTTCTGAAATTGTATGGAGGGCCGGTTAGGAGAGGCTGTGCCTCCCCAAACAGCCAGGCGTGGCCTGGCCCCTGCTCCCTATCTGACCCCCCCCTGCTTCTCACCCCCTGATGGCCCCCCTGGGACTCCTGCCCCATCCAACCTCCCCTGTTCCCTGTCCCCTGATGGCCCCCCCAGACCCCATCCCATCCACCCCTCCCTGCCCCTGGACTCCCCGCCCTGACTGCCCCCACCGCCCCATCCAACCCCCCCATCTCCTTCCTGACTGCCCCCCAGGATCCCTGCACCCATTCAACCCCCCTGCTCCCCACCCTCTGACTGCCCTGACCCCTATCCACACCCCTGCCCTAACCACCACCCCAAACTCCCCTGCCCTCTATCCAACCCCCCCACCCCTGCTCCCTGCCTCCTTACTGCGCTGTCCGGAGCACCGGTGGCTGGCGGCGCTACAGCCGTGCCGCCTAGAGCACCAGGACAGGCAGCCCTGCCACCCGGCTGGAGCCAGTCACGCCATCGCGCAGCACAGAGCACCGGGTCAGGCCGTGGCTCTGCAGCTGCGCTGCCCAGCAAGAGTGCGCAGCCCCGCTGCCCGGAGCATTGCGCCAGCGGCGCAGTGAGCTGAGGCTGCGGGGGAGGGAAAACAGTAGGGGAAGGGCGGGGGGCTAGCCTCCAGGGCCAGGAGCTCAGGGGCCGGGCAGGAGGGGTCCACGGGCCGGATGTGACCCGTGGGCTGTAGTTTGCCCACCTCTGGTCTATCCCTATTTCAGTGCTACTCAGTACAGTAACTCCTCGCTTAACGTTGTAGTTATGTTCCTGTAAAATGCGACTTTAAGTGAAACGATGTTAAGCGAATCCAATTTCCCCATAAGAATTAATGTAAATGCGGGGGTTAGGTTCCAGGGAAATTTTTTTCACCAGACAAAAGACTATATATTATATAGATGTACACACAGTATACGTTTTAAACAAACAATTTAACACTGTTCACAGCTATGATGATTGTGAAGCTTGGTTGAGGTGGTGAAGTTAGAGGGTGGAAGAGGGAGGGATATTTCCCAGGGAATGCCTTGCTGCTAAATGATGAACTAGCACTCGGCTGAGCCCTCGAGGGTTAACACATTGTTGTTAATGTAGCCTCTCATCAAGGTAGCATGAACAGGAGGGAGGGGAGACAGCATAGCAGACAGAGACAGAAACATACCTTGTGTGTGGGAGAGAGAGAGAGATGCACACTGCCCCTTTAAGTAAGCTGACCCACTCTTAAGTGCATTATCTTTTTAAGTGGATCAGGAAGTTGAGACAGCAGCTGTTGCCCCAAGCTCTCTCTGTCTCTCTCAGTCCGTGTCCCGTCCCTGCTCTATATGGAGAAGGGATAAGCGGCATGCAGGAGCAGGGGGGAGAGGGATACCCTGACATTAGCCCCATCTAACTACATCTCCCCTATTGTAGCTCTCATCTCACACTGGAACCTACTTCTTACATTCCAGCTGATCTCTCTTAGACTGCTTAGACTTCACAGTGCAAAGTGCTCCTCAACACTTTGCCCAGCCAGGCTGACATCTTCCTTTCTTAACGTAAGTTCCTGTGAGTTGAGGTGCCCTCAACCCCCTTGAAACCAATCACATTTTGTAGGAACATGCAAACACTCATTACTGGGATTAGTGCTAGCACTCATGGTAGTAAGCTCTAAGCCCCATAGGTTAGCAAAATCAGGATCTCAGTGAACAAATCATCAATAGAGCCAAAATACTAGTATGTATCTTCCATGTGGCTATGAAGGACTCTCTGAGAGTTGCACATAATTCAAGAGTTCAGAAACAGCATAGACACTTGCAATACTTTACTTCCCTATGGTGTAAGTAAAGATCATGTGAGCCAGCTTTCAATGTGACATATTTGGCATCTCACACATTGCCAACATGTTTCCTTCTAAAAGTGAGTCTTGCAATTTCATGCCAAATTTTAACGTCTCTCTCTACTACGCAAGTGAAATACTGATTAAAAAATCATCTATATTTGACAAGGTGACTTGGCTGAAAATGTAACTTGGCTCTTGGAAAACTTATAACTTATGTCATTTATAACTAAACAGATTGAAATCCTTTTTAAAATAAAGAATCATCTCATCAGACAGGAACCAAATGCCCAGTTTTCAGGTTTTTTCATTCAGATTTGGTTTTTAAGAGTTCTTTAAAAAAAAAAAAAAAAAAACAATCTAAGGATGTTTTTGTTTTTCCCCAACTGAATACTACTTATTGTTATTATCTAGCACCCCTGCATGTTATCTGTACTGGGAGTCTGTCTTTTATTTTCTTTTTGTTTTACATAATACAGTAAAGATGCGTATTGATGTTGGAGCTACAGCGCTGAGTGTGTGAGAATTGTTCTGAACAGAGGAAGGCCAAATGATGGCTGGGATGTGTGGGGGGACAGAGAGAACCCTCCTCTCTCTAGTCACAGTGCATCTGCTCAGGGAGCAGCCGTAGTTAGGCACCAGCTGTTGGGTGTATAGCCAGCTAGTGCTGCCAGCCCCAGAGATGGAGTGTCTGGGCTGGGAGGGCCCCTGTGCTCCAGCAGCACCGCTCTTTAGGAAGCATTGGCTACACCTGTTTGTTCGTGCCGCTCAGTGCTCCCCACCTCAATGCCTTTGGGGAGGCATGAGTGCAGGCTCTGCAGCTTGGGAGGCACACCTCCTGCTCCCTTCTCCAGCTCAGCCTCCGCAGAAGTATAACTGTGTGGTAAGCCTTCAGAGGATACTGTAAAACTACTGTATAACATGTAATTGCAGTCTTTTGACAGGATGCTGCCTGATCTTTCTATTGCTGAAGGTTGCCTTCATTTGCTCCTATTATTGTGTCAGTTACTCATGTTTTTCTTGTTTTTAAAGTACTTCATTTAAAAAAAAAACCCAGCTTTGCTCTATGAAAAGGTAAAGTTGCTGTTCCCCATCCCACTTTTTAGGGCCTGATATTGTAAGGAGCTGAGCACCCTCCCCCTGACATAACCCAACTTGTTGCAGGAGGTGCTGTGCATTTCAAAGTATCAACCCTCTGTGACTTTCACACAGTCTAAGAATGTATATGAAACCAAATTAGGCAAATACTGATTGCCCACTAAAACACGCATCCTGGAAAACTAGCTGTTGTGAGTAATCCAAGTTCATGTAGGTAAAATGCAGAGTGACAGGACTTGAGTTTCTTTTCAATGTCCTTCGAAAGGGCATTAGGCCCATTGCTAGCATGAATCTTGTTTCTCTTTTGCCCCAATCACCTAAGCTGTTACGAAGCCTTGTCTCCTCTTCTTCCACATCATCAAAAATAATCCTGTCCTTTGTAAGAACATAAAGGTGAAAATGTATTCATATTGAACAAGGATTTTTTGATAAATTTTTATATAGCGCTTTTAATCAGTAGATCTCAGTGCTTTACAAAGGAAGTCAGTATCATTCTCCCCATTTTACAAATGGAGACACTGAAGCCAGTGCCGAATTAACTTTTTGTGGGCCCGGTGCCAAACATATTTGTGGGCCCCCCCCGGGGAATGATTGTAAAAGGGGCTGAGGGCAAAAGCACAGTGGGGCGGGAGCTAGAGTTGATCCTTGGAGCAAGAGACGGGCCAGGGGTAAACTGCAAGCGCAGCAGGGCTGGGGAGGGGGTAAACAGGATCCCCCCCCCCCCGCCCCTGTCCACATAGAGCAGGTACCTACCTGGTTCTATCCCATTCTCTTCGTCTCTCTCTGCACTGAGCTGCTCCTCCTCCCGCAGCAACAGGGCAGGTTCTCTTCCAGCCCTCTGGGGTGGGTGTTGGGAGTGGGAGGAGCAGAGGCTAATGTGGTTACTCCTATAACCGGACTTTTAGTTTCCAGTCAGCACTGCTAACCGGACACTCAGGTCCTGCTTTCTACTAGAGTTTCCAGTCTAAAACTGGATACCTGGCAATAGGGCTGCCAGAAAAGCCTGGGGGGGGGGGCAAGCAATCATTTTTAAGTGTGGGGGGAGCAAGTGGAGGGGAGCTAGGGAGTGGAGAGGAGCTAGTGGGCAGGGCCATGTCTGCTGTACTGCCCAGGTAGGTTGGAGACTGTGGGGATCAGTCGACACAGTATCCCCAGCCCAGGTGACGTGACAGCCAGTGGTGGATTTAGAGTTAGCGGGCCCCCTCGGCCCTGTGCTCAGCTTCATTTTTGGGGCCCCTCCTTGGGAACCAGCCAAGAAAAAGAACATTCTCTCTTATCTCCCCCCACCCCCGTTTTTCATTCTTTTTTTCTTCATCCTCCTCCTATAAATAATAGCAAGTAAATGAAAATAAAGTGAGGTAACTTGATTGTTCTTGAGTCTAATTTATTTTTCCACAGACCACTTGAAAATCGCGGAGGGTCTCGACTGACCACTTAATGATCTTTCCAAATATTGTTTGTACTGTTAGCTAAGTATTGTAAAGCGCTTTGTGAGGAAGGTGCAGGGGCTGGGGGTGTGTGTGTGCAGGAGTCGGGGCTGGGGAGGTGTGAGGGGGGTGCAGGGGTCAGGCTGGGGGTATGTGAGGGGGGTGCAGGTGTCAGGGTGGGCAAAGGGCTGGGGGTGTGGACTGGGGTTGTGGGGGTGCTCACGGCAGGGGGCTGGAGGGGGTATGCCCCGATTCCAGCCCCTTCCCCAAGGTCCGCCTCCACCTCTTCTCCTCCTCCCCGGAGTGGCGAGCGTGCTGAGGCTCCGCTCTTCCCCCTCCCTCCTGCCGGCAAACAGCTGATCGGCGGCAGAGAGAGGGGGTGGGGAGGGAACGTAGCACCTTCTGGGGGAGGAGCTTGGCTGCCAGCAGAACCTGCCCTGCTGCAGCAGGAGCCAGCTGCATCAAGCTTTTGCCCCCACAGGAGAGAGCGGGGGGAGGCAGAGAAGAGCGGGCCAGGGCCCCTTTGGACTGTGGGCCCGGCACCATGGTAAATCCGGTACTGACTGAAGCATGGAGCGGTGAAGTGGCTGGCTCAAAAACACCTACCAAGCCAAAGGCAGTGCCAGGAGTAGAGTCCAGGACTCCTGAGTCCCAATGCAGTGATCTATCCAGTAGGCCACATTGCCTCCCTTTTTAACTAACAAATTTCCCATACCGAATTTTCCATGAGCTTAGGAATACTTAGGTTGCTTTGCCAAAATGCAGACTTGGCAATTCTACATTATGTTAATCAAAAGAGAAATAAACAATGAAATTTCAGAAAAGTTTAAATGACAGTATTTGACAAAGTATGACTGAATTTATCATAAGGTAATGTATTTACCACAGAATGTTAAAATTTAAACAATCAGAGTAACAGCTTGAAATTGATGTCTTAGCACTAAGTGGATATGTATGTGAGTTCCATAGTATTCTGGGTAGGTAATTTTGATGGCTAACATGGAATTATTCTGGATCTTTTAGTACAAGATTTCATCAGTTTGTCAATGAAGCTTGCCTGTCAGTTAATGTTTGTACAAATTAAGGTTTTTGGAACTGGCAGTTCAACCCAGGTAATTCTAAAATTATAAAGTTTAGGAATTTGTATAATTGCTCAATTATTCAATTTGATATTCAAAACGCTTTCCCGGGGAAAAAATCTATAATCTCTGGCCAAATCTTTCTCTCACACACACAAATGACTTCATCTGAAGTATGCAATCAACTAGTTCCAAAATTATTCTAATTTATTTTGAATTTCCAGCTGATACTCACTGATAACTTATCATTTTAACCCTAGTTTTAATATAAATTACACAGTTATTTCAAGCGATGTTAACCCAGTGGCAAATTTTCTTATCATAAAATCCATTAACAACAATTCCAGAAACTATATGTTCCTGGATAGCAATAATGTGGCTTATCATTACCTTTGGTCAAGGTACTTGGTTGTCAGGCATGTAATAACATTTTAATAGGTAGTTGCTATTGCTGCATGTAAACAAGGTTTGTTTCTGTGCTAAAATGAATTAATCACTAAAACATTGATATCTTCAGCCTCACCACTCTTAGCAACCTTTTGACTTTAAAACCAAAGCTGAAACTTATTTCCAAAACACGAGTACACATTAAAGTAATTTATTATAAGCCTGTAACCTTAGGTATACACTTTCAAAGGACTACATTTTGGCTTTGCCACAACCCCTATGGACAGGGCAACATGTAGCTGTGCTGCCCCAGGAGCAGACCAGCAAACGGACAGTGATTCAGAGAGTATTCCTCCTGCTGTGGGGGAGATACCCTACACTAGTCCCATACCTGACATAGTGTCTATCCCCTGGTTTGGCTGTGCCAGGTAGCATGTCAGTGGGGGAGAAGTCTTAACTCCACCCATTCCCTGTGCATTTATACAGGAGGGGAAGTAGCAGCTCTGTGAAGGCTGCCCCTAATGAGGGTAGCTTTGAGTCCTCTTCCTCACATATGCAGCAACAGTAGATAAGCCATGAACTGGCCCTAAGAATTTAAATTAGAATAACCCAGTCATTGCTTGAATTAAAAAAAAAAAAAAAAACCTGTGAAGAATGTTTCTATTACTTCCCTAGTGAACAGCACAGGTTCCAGCCCAGGTTAGCCAATGCTGGTTTTACCGGCCTGTGATATTCAGGTAGGAGATAAGAAATGTTTCAGTTCAGCAGTGGTACAGTACAGCTGCCTGTCTTTACTTTCTCCTTGGTAATGCAACAGACCTTTTCTTTTTTTGGTCTTAAAAAACAGAGGGAGTATTAATAATTCTGGCCTTGGAATCTATGAATAATGCTTAATTTTGGTAAATTTTGGGATTTTCTAGTGTTCAGTTTCTCCAATCATGGCCAGCATTTGGTGGGTCCTGGTGATCTTTTTTCAACATTATATTACAAATTTGCAAACATGTTAACTCAACATAATTAACACACACGTTAGAAAAAGAGCCGTCAGTTTATTTTTTCCTACCTATCCTCCTTTGGGAACACAAATTAACAAGGTTCATGTTCGATTTGTTTGTTTATGAATGTGTGGTGCCAATAAATTCTACATGCTTGGCAATAGTATAAATCCCTAAGGGACAAATGCTCAAAAGAGATTTTGAAAATTCAGTTCTGCTAGCTGATCTACCTAGAGGGCTTTATGTGGACACAGAGGTTGCCTCTGAAAACCGCTTTGCAGCATGAGGGCCAAAATTTGTATGCAATTGAATTATGTAAACCCACTTTTTGGTTCCTGAGTTTTTGTGCTTCTGAAAACCCATATCTGAACATACCAAATACCGTTTCCTTGGGCATATTGAATAATTAGATATCTAACCAGCCAATTTCCATGCATAAAACAATATTTTTATCATGCATAAACTTGGGTGCTCAAAGGTACATACACATAAAATTTGAGCATACAAATTCAGAGCCTACTTTGAACATTCAGCATTGAGTTATGATGTCTATAAATGAACTTAATTCCATTTCAAATGTATAGTCTGTTGCCACATTTTCACAGAGAGTGTCCCCTAGGGAGAAGGGCTTGATAGTCAGAAGAGTGCTAATACTGTAGTTCAAAAAATATTGCCATCAGCTCTGAAACAGCTGTTACTATTTTGAGCAAATCAACCTAAAATATCATGCCAACCTCTTAAATTGTTTTTGATTGCTACTTTTTATTCTATAGATAAAACTGAAGAGCAGGGTTTTCGAACATGAGTGCCTCAAACTGTTTGCTAAATCCTTATTTTTAGGCACTGAGATTTGAAAGTTTTGGCTCAGATATGTGGGTTACATGTGTATAGGGTTGGTTTTTTTCATGCATAAAGGATTGCTAGCGAATCTCACATATTAAGCAGTGGTGGTTCCCCTGAGTATTACTAATTCACACACACATACCGGATTATATTGGTGGAAAAAAGAAAGCAGAATTAATAAAATGGCTATAGAGTGTTTCTTGTGATCATATGGAAGTGATCATTCTTCTTTACTCATCTTTTTGTGAAAGTGCAAACAGAATCTTATATCTGAGCTGAATATTGCGAAATGGAATTGTAATTTTAGTGACGAGACAAATTCTGAAGTGGTGTCCTATGAAGTGATTGAACAAGCTTAGGTATTTGAGGCCATTTTGTCTGCTCTTTTTGAAACATGTGGCTCTCCCCTCCTCATCCCATCCCCCTTAGTTAGCCTTATAATTGTTTGCCACCTGCACCATTTTGAACTCATAGGTGAGTTTTATGTTGTGTGTACAGTAATGGAATAGATAAGTATTGCTGTTTCCTGTAATTATCTCAAATGAAGATGTTTGTAAATAGGCTACGTGCAATTAAAAAATGCCCCTATGTAAAGACAGATCGGGATAAGTCCTTACATAGATGCGCAAGGAAATCACTTCTGGTGGTCACCAAATTCCTATTGAAGTCCCGAGTATCTCAATGACCTGTGAGCCAGAGATGTGGGAAGAAGATTCACTGACTCTGGCAGTAGCTATGATTGCCTCAACGAACCCTCAAGGCCTTGTCTTCAGTACACGGTGGGAGCATTATGGGGAGTGTTGACAAACAAAACAAACATTTTAACCACTAGGCCACTTAGACCTGCTATAAGCAGGATTAGATAACATGCTGGTTAACAATGCCAGCCCCTGCCTGGAACTTTGTCTACACTAGCGCTCTCACTGGCAGAGCAATGATTGTGGTGGGGGGGGAGGGGAGTTTAGCATAGAAACAGATGTATTTGTAGCTTTTCTGCAAATTTCTCAAGCCCAACACAAATATCATAACTGAATCTGTTTAGTATGATACTACCATATTTATGCAATGAAGGAAAAGCTATAAGAAAGGCACACAAAGCTAGGAAATGTGAAATACTTGTGTTACAAACTGAAGAGTGTGCTTAGTATTTACAAACAGCAAAATGTTCACGGACATCTAAAGTTAGGTCTGATCAACACACAGTTGATTTAACTAATGGTGTGATTTTTTTTTTTAATCAGCATAATTAAACTGGTGCAAAACTAGCATTGCAATGCATAACTGATTTAGGATCCTAAGTCTCATTTTGAAAAGTGACTGAGGAGCCTAAGGGACTGTCTACACACTGGTGTAATGCACACTATGGGAGAGTAATTTCTAAAACTCAGTAACATGATGTTTAATTGAGTTTGAAATGGGGCTTTATTATAGTTCTGAGACCAAAGTACAATCTTCTTTGGCTAGAAAACTGCTTAGTTTACAAACAGAAGTTACACCAGTTTAACTGAAATAAGTTCAAAAAGTGTTTTTACTTAAAGCATGGACATACTACATTGGTTTAAAACAGGTTACATGAGTTTAGTTTGCTCTTGTAAATTTACCAACCAAATGTATAAACCAGGTTTGAATTAAATTAAGAATGAACACATAGGGCTTTGCACCGATTTAATTATATTGGTTTAAATTCACACCATTAGTTAAACCAATCAGGCCTAATTTAAGATTCTTTTTGGTAAGGGATTTGAAAGAGGACAGTGAAATTGCATGGTACATAGGATCAGGAAAAATATTCCTGGACTTAGGGTCAGCATCGTCAAAGGTGTGCAGCTGCTTGTGAAAGGACACTAAGCGAGCATTGAGGGGCACAATGTTGACAAAGCAAAGGTTGCAAGCAGAAGAGTTGCAAGTGATGAGATATAAAAATAGTTCCTCCCATGCTGCTTTATTTTGGTAAATGAACTTCCATGTTTCAAAACAACAAACTTAAAATTATACTTGTTACAAGAGTTTTTCTATCACCTTTCTGCCACTTAATTCTATCGGCAGCCATATTAACGTGTCACTTTTTTGTATTTGAAAAACTACCTTGCATTTGACTTAGAGAGGAGGGAATATTTGGTATGCAAATTGCCTCTTCAACAAATGATTCTTCAGAGGGAACAGCAGAAATGAGCAGAAGTAAAGTACATTTATTGGTGATTTGGCTGACATTTCCCTCCAGGCCCCAAATGGTTGCTCAACTTCTGTTCACTTTCATAGGCATATGCTGTAGCTGTCTAGAGCTCATATATTATATGCAATGTTACTGACTATGGAGAGCAGCAGTAGAGCAAGCTTCTTAAGAGCTTTTGAAGTAAATGCTCAATAAGGATAGATTCTACACATGTGAATGTGCCCATTTTATGCCGCAAGTCAGAGTTTCTTCTCTGATACTGTACATTGTGAAGATTCTGGAAGCACAGCAATGATACAAGATATAAGGACAGTTAGATCTACATGGTTACCCTGGGTCCTGAGAATACCCTCAATGTTTTGGTAATGATTTGTTATCTCATTTCAGTGAAGTTAGGTTTATTACAAGAATCCTAGAGATTTTGAACCTCAGATTTTATCCCGTGGAAGTTTAAATCTTGTTTAAAAACCATTGTTCTACTCTGTTTAATAAAACTATTGAAATTTTTTCCACTTTCTCTATAGCATTCTTAGGAACAAATACATGTTAAGAGCTAAAACCTGCTCTCACTCAAGGATCTGGAAAAACTCTCATTAACTCTACTGGTGCAGGAATCACGAGTACACTGACTTCTCTGTCCTATTTCAGACTTCCAACAATCAACTTTTGAATGGTTCAAATCCTGAATAGTTAGTAGAAGTCTTGCCAGTGATTGTAATGTGAGTAGAACAGATTCTGTGTGCAGAACAGCTGCTGATTTCAATAGGAGCTCTGAGCGGAGAGTTCTGTACGCAACATCTGAGCCTGGTCCATTAAACTTGTTGGCAAAATTCTCCATGGTCTTTTCTGATGTAGCATCAAGTCCATAGGGCATTTTCAAGAACCAGCTCAAAAGATATAAATTCATACTTCCACAAAGGTATAGAGCATCTATTTTTTGCTCTTCTCTAGGTAGGTGCACTGGTTAGCAAATCTTCATTTTCAGGTTCCCAAGTCAGAATTGTTTTAAGGTATACAGTTCTGATCTCCATCACTACTTTTATAGAAGCTTCTTCAAATTATCTTAACTGATTACAGAGTACTCTTTGTAATCAGATCAAGTTGAACAGGAAATCCTAACTCAGCACTGTTTCTCATTAAAAAATTCCTGTACAAATACTTTAAATAAATTGCTCACAATTTCATTCCCAGTGATATTGATTCTCACTATCAGGATGTTCAATTGCCTTTTTTCGTGTCAGATTTAACAGACTGCAATAATGAATAGTGAAGTGGCAGAAAACATCCATACTGAAATCAAAGCACTGTTTGTTTTGCTTTAAAGCATGTGTAAGGGTTTTTCATAAAGATGTAAGTCTCCTCAGAAATCAGAAAGAAAAGAAGAATAATTAAGGCTGAAGCTATATAACTTAAACTATTATTAAAGTATAATTTAAATTAGCCAAACTGGTGAAAATTTTCATAATGTGGTGAGTTTCCTATAAGATTTTAGCTAAGGCAAAACCATTTCATCTGTCCCTTGATGTAAGGTAATTTTACATCAGTCCGCTGAAGTCAGTGGAAAGACTCCCATTGACTTCAGTAGGCTTTGGATCAGTGAGAGTATGTGTGGTGGTCTGTGTTCTTGGCTCTAGTTTGTATGTGGCCTGAGTTTGAAGTCATATGGCACCTCCCCTGTGACAATATAACTGACCAGATCCACACCTATGAAACATTCTCTCAAATGTTTGAGCTGATGATCCATGGGGTATGCTCTCATTTTATTTTTTGCATTCACATGGGGCTTCTCTATAATATAAGAATGGCTTCTCCAAGCCCTGGTCTACACTGGGGGGAGAGAGGGAGAATCACCTAAGTTACGCAACTTCAGCTACGCAAATAACATAGCTGAAGTTGACGTACTTTGATCAACTTACCGTGGTGTCTTCACCGCGGTGAGTCGACTGCTGCCGCTCCCCCGTCGGCTCCACCTGTGCCTCTCGCGGTGGTGGAGTACAGGAGTCGACGGGAGAGAGCTTGGGGGTCGATTTATCGTGTCTAGACTAGATGCAATAAATCGATCCCTGCTGGATCGATCACTGCCCGCCGATCTGGCGGGTAGTGAAGACATACCCCAAGTGTGATGATTCAGAATATGGGAGCTTTATTAACTAATCAGAATTGCTCTCTCCATTCAACATATTCTACTATATTTTTATATATATAAAAAAATAGGACCATGATATAAGCCAGTACACACATTAGAGTTGTGCAAAAATAGCATATTTTCATGACTTTTTTTCTTGAATTTTTTAAGGTGCTATACAATTTCATTCCACGCCATTTTGTAGTACTCAGAGGTGTGTGTATGTGTGTGTGTGTGTGAGAGAGAGAGAGATTATTGAAGTGTCACATAAAAACGTGAAACTTTAAAATAAAATCCATATGTACCAATACAAAAAATATTTTAAATGAAAGAATATGTTGAATCTAAAAATAGGCTCTATTTTTGAGTGTATTTCACTCAACATTTTTTCATTTTAGTAATCTCCACCCCCTCGCAAAAAAAAATAAATCTACAGATTCTTCATTTTGATTTTGTAAAATCAGTCCAATTTCCTGAAGGGTAGAAATCTCATTTTGTGGTTGTTGATTTTTTGTTGTGAATATGTTGCGTAATCTTAACACATACTTCAACTCGTTCTACAAGGTATCATAATACGTATTTACATAAAATCTAAAGATTAAAAACCTCGTCATTGTTTTTTGTATTGTTTTGTTGTTAAATGGAGATAATTTAAACAATGCAGAGAAAGTATGTGTTAGACAGATGAATGTAGATTTACTTTAAGTAGGAGGAAAACGTCTTTCAAGCTTTTTTTTAAACTATTGATGAGACACCCTGTTTAGAATATTCATGAGGATTATTGAGGAACTGTAACAGAGACAGATTTAATAATTAATTCATCAGGTCTATTTATTTCTCTAATATACTGCAAAGCTTCGTCATCTAGATAGTAAAAACCACTCTTGATTTTGTAAAGGCCTGTTTATCACTTAATAGGTGATTTTAATATTTATAAACTTTAAAGCTTATTTTGGACACTAAATATCTAACCGTTCAACTTTTTCTTAATTGAAGCTTAATTAAGACTTAAATGGGTCTTTGTT
Source organism: Terrapene triunguis (assembly GCF_002925995.2). Classification (NCBI taxonomy): domain Eukaryota; kingdom Metazoa; phylum Chordata; order Testudines; family Emydidae; genus Terrapene; species Terrapene triunguis. The sequence continues at coordinate 4,224,010 of NW_020664409.1, forward strand.
AAAGTATTGAGAACAGAGTGCAAGCTTCTTTAAGTAGAAAGCTATTTTAAAAGACCATCTCTACTACATGATTTATTCAGCACCCGGTGCTATAGGAGGGCATTATAAACTCTCCCATTTTAACATGCACTGTTGTATAATGTATACACACACAGAGATATGCTTTGCTGAAGTAGAAATAATATTTGAAATGTGTGTATGTGTACTTGTTTTATAATTGCTGGGAGGAAAAAAGGACATGTTTTAGTCAATGAATACAGAGTATTGAAGAATCAGAAAGCACCCACTTGGGTTTCATTAGCAAAATATTCTAATGAGTCAGAATTGCCAACTTTCAGACTTTGTCCTCCTAGACAAAGTTATAAAAACATGATGTGGTGATATTTGCAGCATAATGTCATGACAGCCCAGGGTTGTGACTCAACATCATGGTATCGCAGTTAAGAGTATTATTTATAATACACAGTTTTGCATGGTGCTTTATTAAGATTACAAAGTAAGGGAACCAGGTCAACCTCAAAGATGTCAGGACTCTGTGTTTCTGAAGTTTGGTAAACCCTACTGACCGGAAGCAGGGGGATGACCCCAAAATTAAGACTGTCCCCAGAAAGGGTCCAGTCTGATTTCTAGCCTTCCTTTGGAGACTCTGATTTTTATCATCATGAAAGATCTCCAGGTGGGTTAAGAATGCGATCAGCTGGCCCTTTATTCATGCTGGGGGTCTTATGCATTTTTGATTGATCATGGGTTGTTTGTTTCAGTAACTACTGTTAGTGACATTGTTGGTGTGTCCGGAGCTATCCTACAGTAGCATCATAGAAGATGGGACTCAATCAGTAGTGATGTGTGTCTATGTGTCATTATCAGGGGTTTTAGATGCAGCATCATTCAATGATCTGTCCTCTCTCCCATATTGCTCACTGTATATGAAATCTCTTGCTGAGATGCCTCCTGAACACTGACTATAGTATCACCAGTCTGCTGAGAAGTAAGGGTCCATTTTCTCTTCCTGGAACCCTGAAAAGATTTCTTTTTTCGTTACTTGAATGATATTGTCAGCTGGATGCAGCCAAACTACCTCATCCTCAGACCCCAGAAAACTGAGATCCTATTGACTAGTGGCTATTATTAGCAAGGAGGCTCTCTCCTCTTTTGCTTCCCAACTTATTGAAAGAGATTCATCTGGAGTCAGTTAAAGAATCTTGGGGCCTGTCAATACCAGTAACATTTTCTAACTGGTTTTAAGTCTTGTCCAGGTCAATTGATTTTAAAATAACCTGATTTCCCCCCCCCCCCTTTTTTTTTTTTTTTTTTTTTTTTTTTATTTCTTTCCCTTCTTTTTTTTTTTTTTTTTTTTTTTTTTTACTCAAACTGCTTTCAAACCAGTTAGAACATTTCTCTAGTACAGACTTTGGAGTTTCTTTCAACTGTGCCTGCCTATAGGGGAAAAAATGTTTGAGATGTAGTTCAAAGGAATTTTTGTTTATTTGTGCAGTTTGTGCTGGTTTCACCCTTATTTAGCCCACGAGATCCTTGCAAAGTAACATATATGCCCTCTTGATGATGGAGCCTGTGTACTGTGTAATTGCCTTTAGCAGAGCTCCCAGTGATGCTTCTCCATTTACTGTAATTTGTTCAGAATGAAGCAGAGCACTTGCTCATAGTTGGAACAACTGAGATCATGTTACGCTTACATTCCATTCTTTGTTGCCTATAAAGTGGTGGATTGCTTTAAACTGCCACTGTCTGCTTTTAAGTCCTTTAATGCCACAGGCCCTGACTGTGTTTGAGGCCTCCTTGAGCAATGTCCTGAAGGATATATGTGCTCATATACCATCCATCTTTTAGTGATCCTACTGTAGTGTCTTAGGTCTGCAGAATACTGGTCTCAATTAATCTCTCCTCTCTTTTAGTCTCTTTAAAAGTCTCACTTTTTTCCCCCAGAGGGGTTTCAATATGATCACTGTTGGTCCCATATCTATTACTTTTATTCCCACCCCCACTGCCTTCTTTTTATATCCAAACCCTCAATTTGTTTTGTTTTCAATGCTAATAATTATTAAATGCAGGAAACTTTAATAGAACATTAAGATTGCTTATATAAATACACACGTTTCCCATAGCAATGTTACCTTGACCACACTGCACAGAGTGCATGAACACATGCGGTAGCATTACTGATGTGTGTTAGTAATGTCTCCATCTTAAAGATGGAGAACCTGAAGCAAACCTGCCTCCAAAATCTACTATTTTTAAATGAGCAAACTTCCATTGACGCCGATAGACTTTTTGCTCACCTAGAGAATTTAGTACTTAGCTTATATATATTGCTCGCCTGATGTTTATTATCCTCATTTCACAAATAGATAAACCAAGGCACAGAGAGGCAAAATGACTTGTCATAGTCACACAGCAGATCAATGGCAGAGAAATGGATATAGCCCAAGTCTCCTAACCCCTAGCCTAGTGACCTATCCGCTGAACCATACTGCCCTTGTGAGTTGTTGAAACCATAAAGGAAATCTCGTGCAGAACCAGAAATAGAACCCATGTCTATTTATTCTCAGTCCTATAATCTAAACACAAGCTGATCCGTTCCCTTTCCTTGAGTTTTTTATTATAGTATCGTGCTGTATTTTAGAATACTTTTACACCACCCAATGTGGTTTATAAATATAGTTATTGGCCCTGACTCAGGAAACACTTGTGCACATGCTTAAATCCACCTTGATTAAACCTATTTAAGGCTTAAGTCTTCAATTTCAAGGGGGAAATTAAAAAATAATATAAATCCAATTTTGCAAGCTTTACTCCCTACGTAGTCTGTTGGTTTCAACTGGGAAAAAAACCACTGGCTCTGCTTAACTGAACCTTTTTTTTTTTTTTTTTAACTTTGCTGTTGGGCAGCTCTCAGTTTTCTGTCTGTAAAATGAGGAAGATTTATGTGTGAATTATCTGTTGCTTTAACTATATTATTGAAATAACTTAAAATGATACGGGATCTTGAGATTTTGAAAAGGTTATAGCTTATGTAAAATACATTTACAGATTTTGTTTTCTGCATGGTACAATAACAGCACAAGTGACACCCAGTCTTTTTGCCAAATTATATATTTACCCGAAAGGCTACAGTGGACCATTCAAGTCTTTTTGTAAATATTATGCACTTTCTATGCAGCAATAAAAGATGTACTAGTCATTATCTAAGTTACAAGCATGTCTGAAAGTATTCTTGATGCTTGTAATAAATTGCTCTTGAAACTTAAAATACATGTCTCTTTAAAGGTGATTTCAAAATAAAATGGAAGTGCTGAAATACTCCAAGGAAAGCAGTTCTCATGGAGTTTTGGCTGAATCTGTGAAATTGCCAGCCAGATTTTGCAGGGTCAAGGACCTTACCTACACTGAGAAATCTTGTATAAAATTCTCCTGCAGTTGCAGCTCTACCAGTGGTAGCAATGTTGAGAGTGCTAAGCTGAGCAGTGGTGGGAAATTTTAGAACAAATTCCTGTGTGTATACAGCCAAGAAGTTCAGAGCATTTTTGTTGAGATGTGGAGAAGAATGAAGACTTTCAGATGCTTCCAGCCCTTCAGGTGAACTTGCAAACCTCTAATGTTTGCCTATCAGCAGCATAGGTAGTTTAAACCAGTAAATTTGATTCAAGTGCACATAAAAAGAAAAAGAGAAGTTTTGTGCTATTCTGAAAGCTTCAGGGGAGGAAATTAAACAGCCACAGGAAAGACACTTAATTAAAACTATCTGCCAGCCGTTTCTTCCTAGTTAAAAATGGCTGCATTTAAAACATAACAAAATGCAGTTTTGAGTGTGAGCAAGTGCAGGGTAGCTCATTACTGGTCATCAGTTTTAGTATCTCATATAACTGTGGGTGGACATTATTTAATTTCTCTTCAATGGACCAATATCTTGTTCTCATTTACTTCTAAGGCAGTGATGTGCTGTCAGTATTTTAACAAGGGGCCCCCACAAAAATGTTTCCTTAGGCTGTAATTAAGTTCCAGGTACTCACAAAGAGGAGGATGAGGAATCCATTAACTTGTTTTCCCATTTAAACAAAAATGCTTTCTCCTAACCATAAAACAAAGAGGGAGACCGCAGCACTGTGCAAATGAACATATTAAATGTGTGTCCTAGAAATGCTTATTCTGCAGTACTGAAAACTTGTGGTGAGCAAGTTAAGAAACAGTGTAAAGTAAAGTAAACAGTGTTCAGCTTGTGGAATTAGAAATGCAGCATAGGGCTGAAAGTGAGAACATAACCTCCCAAGCCATTAAAAAATATTTCTGACTAAACGTTTTGAGTGTGTTTACACACAGCTGTATACACTTCAAGAATATTTTGTTCAAATAAGTATTTAATTTTTTTCTTTTTGAATTCAGACATGTGTAAGAGCCCTGGTGATTATTTAGCAATATCCAGCAACGGGGTGAACTCCCCCAGAGGCAGGGAAGCCATCTAAACTCTCCTTTCAGTTTGGCGGCAGAATTTTGAGCAAGCAGCTCCCTGGAGCCCTCTCAGCACATTACTGTGCTAAGGGCCATCCAACACATGCACAAATTGCATAGTACACACCTACAAAACCTTCTGGCTCTGGCCAAGTAGTTAATCAAAACTGTTACATCTCTCCTGCTCTGCGCCTGTGGCACACAATAGTTTAGTCTCCTGAGAGCTGTGATACTTTCATCTAATTATAGTTGTTGGGCTTTGTATGGAGGTGGCTGGCTCGTGTTGAGTGGTCTTTGATATACAGGAGGTCAGACTAGATGATCTGTGGTCCCTTCTGGCCTTGAACTCTGATTCTATGACAATTTAGGCTCACTTCTAAGCGAACTTATCCATATTCACATTCTCTCACTGCTGCCCTTCCCTCATCTCTGCATATTGCCACCTCTCCTACCCCTATTTCAGAAAGAGCTGAGGTGTCAGATAGGGCAATGCTCAGCTTTGGGTAGGAAGAAAAAACTGCTGCTAATATAGTAGTTTCAGCAGAGTCAGGACTCATCCACATAGCCAAATGTGTCGGGAGACCCGTTTACTACCTTGTTGTCCCTTAACACAGTTTGATCTTGCAGTGTAGATGGATGGGGTCAAGAAAAGTTTTTGCTGGGCCCCTGAATTGTATTATAACCCCAGACAGAGCCCGGTTGTGTGGGGTGCAGTGATATGGTTAAACTATGGTTCTGCCCTGCCTATGCTGCAAGACCAATCAGTTTTTCAACCATCTTGAACAGCCATGTTGTAACCAGGTCTGTTGACCAGATTGTTTTTATAATGTAGATGGGCTCTAAAAGAGTGAAACAAATGAGATTCTGGAGGATGCTGATCTGGGGTTACAAAGGGATTTCACAAAACTGCATGACTGGGCAACAAAATGGCAGATGAAATTCGGTGTTGATAAATGCAAAAAGAACAGGAGTACTTGTGGCACCTTAGAGACTAACAAATTTATTTGAGCATAAGCTTTCGTGGGCTACAGTCCACTTCTTCGGATGCATAGAATGGAACATATATTGAGGAGATCTATATACACATACAGAGAGCATGAAAAGGTGGGAGTTGTCTTACCAACGCTGAGAGGCCAATTAAGTAAGAGAAAAAACTTTTGAAGTGATAATCAAGATAGCCCAGTACAGACAGTTTGATAAGAAGTGTGAGAATACTTACATGGGGAGATAGATTGAATGTTTATAATGGCTCAGCCATTCCCAGTCTCTATTCAAGCCTAAGTTGATTGTATCTAGTATGCATATCAATTGAAGTTCAGCAGTTTCTCGTTGGAGTCTGTTTTTGAAGCTTTTCTGTTGCAAAATTGCCACCCTCAGGTCTGTTACTGAGTGACCAGACAGGTTAAATTGTTCTCCTACTGGTTTTTGAATGTTATGATTCTTGATGTCAGATTTGTGTCCATTTATTTTTTTGCGTAGAGACTGTCCGGTTTGGCCAATGTACATGGCAGAGGGACATTGCTGGCACATGATGGCATATATCACATTGGTAGATGTGCAGGTGAACGAACCCCTGATGGCATGGCTGATGTGATTAGGTCCTATGATGATGTCACTTGAATAGATATGTGGACAGAGTTGGCATCGGGCTTTGTTGCAAGGATAGGTTCCTGGGTCAGTGGTTTTGTTCAGTGGTGTGTGAAACCTGATAAATGCAAAGTAATGCACATTGGAAAACATAATCCCAACTATACATACAAAACATTGGGGGTCTAAATTAGCTGTTGCCACTCAAGAAAAAGATCTTGGCATCATTGTGAGTAGTTCTTTTGGAAACATCTACTCAATGTGCAGTGGCAGTCAAAAAAGCTAGCAGAATGTTAGGAACCGTTAGGAAAGGGATAGATAATAAGACAGTAAATATCATAATACCACTATATAAATCAGTGGTACGGCCACATTTTAAATACTGCGAGCAGTTCTGGTGACACCATCTCAAAAAAGACATATTAGAATTGGAAAACATACAGAGAAGGGCAACAAAATTTTTAGGGATATGGAATAGCTTCCTTATGAAGCGAGATGAAAAAGACTGGAACTATTCAGCTTGGAAAAGAGATGACTAAGTGCGGGGATATGATAGAGATCTATAAAATCATGAATGGTGTGGAGAAAGCGTTATTTACCCCTTTGCATAACACAAGAACCAGGGGTCATCCAATGAAATTAATAGGCATCACATTTCAAACAAACAAACACAATGCACAGTCAGCCTGTGGAATTCATTGCTAGGAGATGTTGTGAAGGCCAAAAGTATAACTGGCTTCAAAAAATTAGTTAATGGAAGTTAGGTCCATCAGTGGCTATTAGCCAAGATAGTCAGGGATGTCACCCTGTGTTCTGGGTGCCCCTAAGCCTCTGACTGCCAGATGCTTGGACTGGACGACAGGGAATGGATCACTCAGTAGTTGCCATGTTCTGCTCATTCTCTCTGAAGCATCTGGCCTCGGCCATTGTTGGAAGATAGGACACTGGGCTAGATTGACCATTGGTTTCACCAAATATAGCCATTCTATGTTCTTATTATGTACTATGACAGATTCATCAAAATCCTAGCAACTTTCTGTTCACAGGCTGTTTTGAGTCTTCAAGCAGTGGCAGCCCTCACAGGCATAAGTATAAGCTTCATAGATCCATGGTCAGGGATGAGGAAAATCTGCCTAATTTGTAGGGACCCAAAGCTTATAAGTGTATACTTTTTTCATCACTTCCTTTTTCTAATTGGTGTAATTGCAGTTTTTTATTATATCTTTTTACCTTAGGAATCAATCTTAAGCTTCCTCTCTACTGGATCTGCATTGAAGTGACACTGAGAACAATGGACTCTTAATCATTTTGTTTCATTATCTCATTAAGAGATTTTTAAACATGTGTTTTTCTGTCATAGCTTTGGATTCCTATGTAATAGTTTAATCACATTGTGTGGGCTTTTTTGTTTAGTTGTGGCGTGAGAGCCATTTGATGATCAAAATTTGCAAATATAGCACTTTCCATCTCAAAATGCTTCACAAACATTAATTCTCTCCTTCTCCTCCTCCTCCTCCCTGCAAATAAGGTAAATAGAATAATCTCTATGATACAGACTGGGAGTGCTGAAACACAGAAAAATTAGCATACTGCCCACAGTTGCACAGAAAGTCAGTGGTAGAGCTGAGATCAGAGAATCCAGGTGTCTAGACTCCCAGTCCTGTGATTTAACCACTGGGTTCCACTCCCTCCCTTATAAATAGTTAAAAACACTCGGACCTACTTAGCTGTCATTCATCCTGCTCTTTATTACTTTACAAACGTATATTTGTTTCTAAATACATTGATTATGCAAGTATAATTTGCTCATTTTATTTAATTTTTTTCATCCCAAGTTGACATTATTTTCATTTCATGTGTCATTTGCTTTGAACTCCTCCTTCCCAGTGTGGTTTGTTTTACTAATAATTGGAATTAGTTTACACACCTGGCTTCACCATCACATGTGCATATTTGGCAAAGTAGAAATAACTGATTTGTGGAATGCCACAACACCCTTTCTGTTCCATGATTTCCCTTCTGCGATGTGGATGGTATTTTTACTTCCAGGGTTAGGACAATCTTTTCTTTTTCGCGTCATTTAAAAAAAAATCTCTTTTAGCTCAATTAATGTGCTTTTGTATTCTGGAATCTGCTAGTGAGCTCTCCTCAAATGCTTGCTATGACCAAATTCTAATCTCAGTTAAGCCTCTCTAGTGTTATTGAATTCAACCCTATTGAACTCAGTAGGACTGAATTGGAGTAAATGACAACAACATTTGGCCTAGTGTCACTATATTCTATTGAAATGTAAGGCTAACAGTGGGTACCACATTGGCCAACGGAGGGCTCCAGAGATCTATACTAAGATGGATGTTATTGAATATATTTATTAGCGATCTGGAAAAAATGGTATACAGCAAGATGGGGAAACTTTCAGATATCTTCATGTTAAATGTAGGTTCGTAAAGACTAGCAAAGGGGGGGAGCGGGGGACTGAAGGGACATAAGAACGGCCATACTGGGTCAGACCAAAGGTCCATCTAACCCAGTATCCTGTCTTCCGACAGTGGCCAATGCCAGGTGCCCCAGAGGGAATGAATAGAACAGGTAATCATCAAGTGATCCATCCCCCTCCCTGCCCATCTTGACTAATAGCCATTGATGGACCTATCCTCCATGAATGTATCTAGTTCTTTTATGAACCCTGTTATAGTCTTGGTCTTCACAACATCCTCTGGCAAAAGGTTCCACAGGTTGACTGTGCGTTGTGTGAAGAAATACTTCCTTTTGTTTGTCTGAAACATGCTGCCTATTACTTTCATTTGGTGACCCTTAGTTCTTGTGTTAAGGAAGTGTTATTTACTCGTTCTCATATTTACTTTCTCCACACCAGTCATGATTTTATAGAACTCTATCATATCCTGCCTTTCCAAATTGAAAAGTCCTAGTCTTATTAATCTCTCCTCATATGGAAACTGTTCCATACCCCTAATCATTTTGTTGCCCTTTTCTGTAGCTTTTTTCCAATTCCTATATATATATAACAAAGCTAGCTGAATTGGCAGCACAATGGTAAATGAAATTCAGTGTTGGCAAATGCAAGGTAACGCACATGGAAAGAGAGAATTTGAACTACTGGTATACATAGTGCTGGATTAAAAATTAGCTGTATCAACTCAAGAAAAAGACATGGGTGTCATGGTGGAGAGCTCAATGAAAACTTCTGCTTGTGCAGTTGTGGTCAAATGAGTAAACAAAATTTTCGGAAGTAGAAAGAATGAGAGAGAAAATAATACTGAAAATATAATGCCATTGTATAATATAGATAGTGCATCCTAACTTGGAATACTATGTACAGTTCTGAATTCCCCATCTCAAAAATATTAAAGTTGATATCAGAGATGATCCAGAGATGGGGGGAGAAATGGATGGAGAGACTTTTGTATAAGAAGATATTGAAAAGATTAAGATTAGGTCTCTTTTTAGTTGAGAGAGGAAATAAACAAATAAATAAACAAATAAAAGGGCACATGACAGAGGTATATCAAATACTGAAAGGTATAAAGTAAATTGTATATGTCAGTTTACTCATAAAACAAGAACAAGGAGACATCCAGTGAAATTGAAAGGCAACATGTTTAAAACTGATAAAAGGAAATATTTTCCTACAATAAATCATTAAGCTGTGGAACTCATTGCCACAAGATACTGAGTCCTAGAACTTAGCAGGATTTGAAAAGAAGTAAATATTAATATGGTATTGAAATGATCCATAGCTCAATTCAGAGAGGACAAAAATCGGCAAAAGCTATAAATTCTCCTGTTACACCGCATAAACCAACCATTAATTGATGAAGGTTAGAAACTTCCCTGCTGGGCAGATTCCTCAATAATTATCCTGCTCTTTATTACTTTACATTAAGTGTTGTTTTGCACCTTCCTCTGAAGCATTTGGTACTGGCGACTGTCAGAAACAAGATACAATACTGGATGGACAACTGGTCTGATACAGCTGATAATTCATATGCATTCATTCATAATAATTCATGTATAAATTTTCAAACTGAGATGGCCCTGGAAATTTGTTGACTTTGACTTTACCTAACTAAAGGTCCTAACCAAAAGCTGATTAAACAACATAGAAAGACTCCCATAGACTTCAATGGCTTTAGATCAGGACTTAACTCATCATACATGCTGTATGTTTGCTATTTTTATTCCGTTGCAGTTGTGCGTTTCAGAGTTTATAATGGGAGGGAACCAGAGATATGATGTGCTGTGGAAATAGTGATTAATATGCAAACAAATGCCAAAGAGAAAAGCATAATTCTTAAAAGTGAATAAGCTATTTTTTGCCAAGAAGTCTTTTTTTTTTTAAAAGAAACTAAAACATTTCACAACTTTTTCTGCTTTGTTTGTTTTTTATTTAAAGGAACTTCTTTTGTTCCTTATTTCTCAAAGTCCTTTTATTTCCATTTTGTAGAGTCTTTTGGAATTGTTTAATTTCTTCTAAATTTAAGGGAGGACCAAAACAGGTTCTCTGCAAATCCCAAACTTTCATTATCTCCCCGATCTTTGTGCTAAATTGAAAGTCTCCTAGAATTTGTAGAGAGTTTACAGGCTGATGCATCTACCACCACTGAATCCATCTGCAGCCAAACCTCCTTTTTTTTTTTTTTTTTTACCCATTTATACTTTTACCCATTACATTACATTTTTACCCATTTACATCTACCACCATCTGCATCCAAACATTTTTAAAGGATAAATCTCCAAATAAGGCATGGGGCTGAGAGTCCCACTAACATCAGACTCTGAGTGCATTCTGGTGAATTTTAGTTTTTTTCCTTGTATGAATATCAATTATAAGAGCCTCATCACTGATTTTTTTTTAAACTCTTCTCGCTCTCTTTTTGTTTGTTCCATGTGGCAGTGCTATAGATAGCTCCAAGCCCCAAAAGTCGACAGACAGATTTTGAATACCCCCAAAGACTGGGATGTGAGTTTCATAGAATCATAGAATCATAGAATATCAGGGTTGGAAGAGACCTCAGGAGGTCATTTAGTCCAACCCCCTGCTCAAAGCAGGACCAATTCCCAACTAAATCATCCCAGCCAGGGCTGTGTCAAGCCGCGCCTTAAAAACTTCCAAGGAAGGAGACTCCACCACCTCCCTAGGTAACGCATTCCAGTGCTTCACCACCCACCTAGTGAAATAGTGTTTCCTAATATCCAACCTAGACCTCCCCCACTGCAACTTGAGACCATTGCTCCTTGTTCTGTCATCTGCCACCATTGAGAACAGCCGAGTTACATCCTCTTTGGAACCCCCCTTCAGGTAGTTGAAGGCTGCTATCAAATCCCCCCTTATTCTTCTCTTCTGGAGACTAAACAATCCCAGTTCCCTCAGCCTCTCCTCGTAAGTCATGTGCTCCAGACCCCTAATCATTTTTGTTGCCCTCCGCTGGACTCTTTCCAATTTTTCCACAACTTTTTTTACAAAGTTGTAATCTTCCCAGACAAACTTAATTGCTCTTTTTTAGACAGCATTGCAACACGAGTGGATGAAAGGCTTGATCTTATTTAACATCTTTGTTGTTAATGACCTAGAACAGGGAATAATTTAAAGTAATTAGATGATGATACTAAACTGGGATGAGTTGTAAGGACAGAGAACTAATACAAAGGAAATCAAAGCAATTAGAAAGATAGGCAGAAAATAATAAATTTGTTCTAGTGTGCCAGGTTTGGTTGACAATTAGGTTCTCCGTGCAAAAAGATTTTGACCAGATTGATTTCCTTTGGAAAGATTTCATATTGTTTCATCTTTTTTTTTTTTTCTAAATTGCATGTCAGTTTGTGTAACAGACCTTTTGTAATAGAAAGATATAATACCTCTGTGTGTGTGTATGTATGCACGCACATACACATCTGTCATCAGTTGCTTATACAAGACAGTTAACAAAACTACTAGCCTTTCTGTATTAATAATATCCTAAAACATTGTACTGATATATCATCATTCATCTACGTGTCTCTAAGTGCTGTTAAAATAAATGAGCCTTGCAGTGTATTTAATGGTGGTATTATGCCCACTTAGGAGCGTAAAACGAGGTACTAAGAGGTAAAGTGATTATCTAGGTCACACAGTATGTCAGTAGGAATAGAACCCTTTAGTTTAACTCCTTGGTATGGGCTGTTTCAGTGCATCTAATCCCCAAAATGAAAGCTGCAAATGGAAATCCAACCCTAGACTTAGAGATGTTAAAGTGAGAATTAATTACAGTAAAGAAAGACCATAAGGGGATTTTTTATTCATGTGGAAAAAATCCTCCTCGCAGTGGCTGATCCAGCTTGATATGCTTATCAGAGTGTCTGCTGAACAAGCACATTCACTGTTGAGGCATTTCCAAAGCAGTTTAATTTTGTCACTGGGTCTATGGAATAAAAGGCCAAAAGACACCTGTCAGCTCTTTCTTGAAAAGACTGTCACTCAAACAATGGACATCTTTCTGCAGCATGTACAAGCATAATGAGGCTGTCAGCTTTCTGTCCATAGCAGTGCAAAATAAAAATTAACCAAAAGTCACTTTTTTATGCTTGAGAGGCTTGTACAGGAGAGGCCTTTGAATGATGTCACTAGGATGTTCTTAGGTTATCGCATGTAATAGTCAGGGGCGGCTCTATGTATTTTGCCACCCCAAGCACGGCAGTGAGGCAACCTTTGGCGGCATGCCTCGGGAGGTCCGCTGGTAACGCGGATTCAGCGGCATGCCTGTGGGAGGTCCGCCGGTCCTGCGCCTTCGGCGTACCCGCCGCCGAATTGCTGCTGAAGCCGCGGGACCGGCGGACCTCCCGCAGGCATGCCGCCGAAGGCAGCCTGACTGCCGCCCTCATGGCGACCGGCAGGCTGCCCCCCGCGGCTTGCCGCCCCAGGCACGCACCTGGTGCGCTGGTGCCTGGAGCCGCCCCAGGTAATAGTAATAATAATTAGCACCCATAGAGTGCTTTTAATCTTCATAGTGCTTTACAAACAGTTAATGTGTTGTCCTGCTTTAGTTCAGCTGTCATTAATTTGCCTCTTTAGAAAGGGGAAACTTAATTTTCAAATATGATGGTCAGCTTAATAAGAGCTAGAATTATCTGTACAAAGAAATAGCTGTACGTTTTGGCTAATTAACTCCAACTGCCCAATGACAGTGCACTGAGTAGTCATGCAGTACAGCTGCAGTTCTTTGACTGTGACACTACATATGATGGCAATGCAGCAAAGAGATGTATTTGCAGAAGATTATTAAGCTGTTGTGTGGTAGGAGGATTTAAGATTCTGCCTTTTCTTGGTAATACAAGCGTATAGTACAGCCTATGTATCAGTCTGTGTGTGTTTATAAACGACACACAGAACCCTTCACTTCTATTGGGATTAGTCCTGGCTCCTATCTGGATGCTCTTTCCACTTCACAGGATCAGGGGCACACTGAATAAGAGCAAGTAGATGTGTATATATGTGCATATCTATACAGAGAGTGGGCAAGCTGTATAACTTTTATGTGTACGTCAGTCACATGCTCCCCTTTTGAAAAAGTCCCAAGGAGTGGAACAGAGAGAGGAAATCTTTCCATAATTATTTTGGTGTGGGTGTGGGGGTTTTTTGTGGTATTTTTTTAAAATAACATCATATACGATTGAATAGTGAATTATATTCCTGATGTAGAATGCTAGAGGGTACTCCAAAAGCATATAGAAAAGATATCCTTCTCTACTGAATTCTATGAGCAGATCTCCACCAGCTGGTTTAAATTGGCATAGTTCCATTGACTTAGGCTACGTCTTCACTACCCGCCGATCCGGCGGGTAGCAATCGGTTTATCGGGGATCGACTTACCGCGTCTCGTGAGGACGCGGTAAAATCGATCCCTGATCGCTCTGCCGTCGACTCCGGAAATCCACCTCGACAAGAGGCGGTAGCGGAGTCGGCGGCAGCGCAGCAGCGGTCGGCTTTCCCCCGTCCTCACCACCAGGTAAGCCGACCTAAAATACGCAACTTCAGCTACGGTATTCACGTAGCTGAAGTTGCGTATCTTAGGTCGGAACACCGCTGTAGTGTAGACCTAGCCTATGATAGTGCTATACCAGTTTACACCAGCTGAGGATCTGGCTCCGACAGGCTTTTGCTGTCATTTCTGTCAAATCTTATTAGTTTTTGTAGGTCTTTTCCATAAGGGAATATTGGGGGACAAATGAATACCTGTGTAACTAAACAGCCATTATTTCTACTAGGAAACATTTTTTCCCCCATTTTCTCAAGGAGCAATGTTTTTCTATCAGATCCTGAACACTCAGGTTGACAACTGATTGATTAAACCCTTTAGAGAGCTTGAATTCTGCTGGCCCAGCATAGACAAGAGAAGATTGTATGACAGTGTGTGTATTTGTTCATGTCTTTGGCTCCTAACGTAAATGTAAATTTAATTGATTTGACCTAATTTGATGAAAGTCTTTCTGCCTGGGAGTCTGAAATGGCTTGGTGCAAAGATGAGGCTTGACTCAATGCAGCTCACTGATGGGACCCATGATTGCCAGGGGAGAAAGCGTGAAATGCTCACAGTATAAGAAAATATGCAGCTATCTAACAGAGCAAAATTGATTTTTTGCCATGAATATTTAATGTATAATAGAAGGGAGCTCTGTTTTATAGAGAGAGAATCTGGTTCCCAAGTGGATAAACTGCAAGACTCAGCAATTTATCCCACTAAGGAATCAGATGTGTGGATTACTAGTGAAGCAAATGGAACAAATCTTCAGTAATAATGATAATTAATAACAATTTGCACTTCAATATCATTTTTCATATGAGGGTACCAAACAGGTTTACAAATATCTAATGAATTAATCTGCTGAACACCCATGAGAAATGGGGAACTGGTATTAGCCCTATTATACTGATGTGGAAACTGAGGCACAGGTACAATAAGTGACTATCCATAAGTGTAATAGCTGTTTTTATTTGATCACACTCATAATGATGCCCTCTCACTTCCCCCAACTCACTGTTCCCTCAATCTTGTTAAACCCAGTTACTTTATTTCTCTCTTTATAAATAGCCTAAAATTCCTCTTCTTTTCCCATCTTTATATAACATGTTTCTGAAACCAGTTTACAAAATTCTAACTACTCTGTCTTCCATTGTCACTAGCACTGCACCACATTCAATTTAGCTTTGTGCTCCATCACTGAGCTAGGTCAGAATCATGTTGTTAAGGTTCTCTGTTTATTCACCCCAGGGATCCCTGTTAGTCTGGGACCTGTCACCAGCCTTAAGCTCTCTGGAAATTCAAAAAGAGCTTTCTCCAATTCTCTGGTATCTTTGCTATTTTCTAATGAGGTTTTTAACTATACCTGCTAAAGGTTTCCACTCTCCGTGAGCACCTGGACTCAGTGGTGGATTCTGTCTGGCCCTAGTGTCTTTTCAATTCTCAGTCAGAACATGTTCTGACTTAGCATTCGCTAGTTCTAGCTTGTTTCTGATTTCCTTCAGCGTCTCTTCTTCTCCTGGGAACTGTACGTCTGCTTCTGGCATCTGTCCCCTTTTCCACTGTGAAACAGTGAGGCAAATAATCCATTTGTAATTTTTTTTTAACAGCGCCTGCCACTTCTGTCAATAAATGCCTTTGCTGAGCTGTAAAGGTTCTTCAGTCTGAGAGCCTTAAGATTCCTAAAGGAAAGGAGTGTATTTTCATACGAATCCATGCTGTTTAATGGAATTCACACTGCAGGGCAATAAATATCTCTCAGAACAATGGTGATTTTCAGGATCCAGGTTCCATCACTTAGAATGATTTCTCTTTATCTTATGTTTGTATCTGGTTGAAGATCCTCTGGAGATTAGGTAGGAACATTGCCAGGTGTTTGCAAAGAAAATGTGGCACTGTTCAGTTAGTAAATGTTAGGAGAAGAGTCTAGTTGTGTTGAAAAGACAAGTTCATGATTTCTGTACATCTCATTACGTTAGATGTGCCAACCCTGGTACAAAGGTGTTTTGTTTTTGTTTGTGGAACTTGCTCATGATCCGTGCTTAGCCTGTTTTGATCTTGTAGCAGCAACACATGTCCTCATGATCACAAGGTTTGGTTACTATAATTCTCTCTCTCGAGCTTTCCTTAGGGGCTCTCCATCAGTTGACGGTTGTTCAGAATGTAGCTGCTTATGTACTCACTGGTTGGAGCCACACACTAACTGGCTGTAGAGTGAGTGACCAGAGTTTATTCTGGCACTCTTGCTTTTGAGAATAGATCCTGGCTCTACTCAAGATGTCGTCCTCCTCCTCCTAGTACCTTCTCCTGAAGGCTATCTGCACACTGCCATCACATACTTTTAGGAGATTGCATCACTGTCAGCAAACATGCATACTTAAGAGAAGACTTCTGCAGTGGGTTTCAGAAATGTAATGCACATGGGGATAACAAAGGTGTGTTGCCCACAAACAGGGTCATGGGCAATGGATTGGTGCACAGAGTCTCTATGTGGCCCAAAATCAGCATAAGAGCTATGTAGCTCTGTCCTTGGGACAGATCTGATTGCAAGTACCAGGGCAAGGTCACAGAGAAAGGAATGAATAATCAAGTAGTTAGGAACTACATTCTGAAGGATTTATTATACATATCTCTTCTAGGGATGAAAGCATATAAGGTGACCTGGGTTTTATTCCTTGTGCTGTTACAATCATGAGTCAGTCATTTAATCCCCCGATTTAAAAATGGAGATAATACATGCATCATAGGGA
Organism: Terrapene triunguis; assembly: GCF_002925995.2. Classification (NCBI taxonomy): domain Eukaryota; kingdom Metazoa; phylum Chordata; order Testudines; family Emydidae; genus Terrapene; species Terrapene triunguis. The sequence goes on from NW_020664409.1 coordinate 4,240,826, forward strand.
TATTGTGCTAGTGTTGCAATTGACTAATGTTTGAAACTGCTTTGAGATCTTCAGTTGGAAGCCATAGTATTATTTTACACTTAGGCCACAAATTTTATCCTTTGGCATTATTATGAATATGCTGGACTCTTATTTTAGAGAATCAATCCAATTGCTGCACATCTAAGAGTTGAGTCTGAGTTGAGAACTCAGAAAATAAAGCAAAGTGAAAAGTTGCCCTAGAACAGTAGCTTTCAACCATTTTCATTTGCGGACACCTAAAAATTTTCAAATCGAGGTGAGGACACTTTTGGAAATCTTAGACATAGTCTGCAAACCCCGAAGGGTTCATGGACCACAGGCTGAAAACTGCTGCCCTAGAAAGGACATTTGAAATGGTGAACATTAAAAATACTTCCAATCGACTGTATCCACTTAAAATCAATCTCTAAGGATGGAGATAATGTTAGGACATTGCTTTTCATTTGGTAGTTCCTTATGACATGTTAGATTGTTAGAAGACTTAGATTTGTCTCAAATTATTATTTTATTGCTTGCTATTCAACTGTTCATTAATATCTGGAAGCTCTTGCCATGAAGAAATACTTTAATTTTAGAAAATGTCACAGGAGTAAAATTTCAAGCTATTCTTTTATAGGAGTTAGTTTGCTACATGGCAGTTGACAAATGGCTCCCTGGATCATGGAAGTTAAACCCATTCATTAAAATATCTCTGGAAACGTTTCTCATTTTAGGAGAATCAATTTCTCTAGTCAAATACTTAGTGCTCATTTTAAAAATGGTAACTTGTTCCTTAATCCAGTTTAGGTTTTAAATAGTGTAAGTATGAAAATTGTATGTATGCACTAGCTCCATTTCCATGTGTTTTGGTATTAGGCCTCACCAATACCAGAATCAGAGCACTAATACCCTTATGGCTAAATCTGGTCATGATATGTAGATGGCGGCATGACATCAAAGACAGAATCTTATGTGGAAAACCGCTATTACAGTTGGCACTATCATCAGGGCCGGCTCCAGGCATCAGCCGACCAAGCACGTGCTTGGGGCAGCACCTTGGGGTGAGGTGGCGCTCGGGTTTTTATTTATTTATTGGTTCGTCGGGGCAGCGCTGGAGGGGTTTTTTTTGTTTCCGCGGCGCGGCGCTCGGGGGGGGTGGGGCTTCGGGTGGCGCGGCGCTTGGAGGGGGGCGGGAGCTGGTGCGGCACTTGGAGGGGGGCGGGAGCTGGCATGGCGCAGCGCTCGGAGGGGGGGCAGGGGCTGGCGCAGCGCGGTGCGGCGGGCGGAGGGGGGGCGGGGGGGTGGGGGGGGGGGGGGGGGGGGGGGGGG
>NW_020664409.1:4242254-4608404 GCF_002925995.2 Terrapene triunguis
GGGGGCGGGGGCTTCGGGCGGCGCGGCACTCTGGTGGGCGGGGCTTCGGGCGGCGTGGTCCTCGGGGGGGCGGGGATTTCGGCGGCGCTCGCTGGGGGGGGGGGGGCGGCTGCGTGGCGCTCGGGGGGGGGGCGGCGCTCTTCTTTTTTGCCTGGGGTGGCAAAAAAGTTAGAGCCGGCCCTGACTATCATTGTTAATCATTGGCATTCCAGTAGCACGTAAATACCCAAACCAAGATCAGAGCCCCACTATGCTAGGTTCTGAGTGAACATATAGTGGAAAAAACAGTCCCTGCCCCCAAAAGCTTGTAATCTAAGTAGACAAGATAGACAAAGGGTGGGAGAAAGGAAGTGCTATTATTCCCATTTTATGGTTGGGGAACTGAGGCACGGAGATCAGGGCCCAGATTTTTTAAGGTATTTAGGCATTCCTGTGCTCAGCTTTTCAATGGGATTTTGACTCTAAAGTATCTACATCCCTTTTGAAAATGACATTTAGGCTCCTACATCAGTTAAGCATTGAAACACAGTGAAGCAACACTTTAATACCTTGAAATATCTGGACCTAAGTGATTAGCTCAAATTCTAGCAGGAAGTCTCTGGTAGAACCAGGAATTGAAGTCAGACATCCTGAATCCCATCCCGCTGCATTAGCCACAAGATTATCTTTCTTCCTTGGTGTCCATGGGGTTACTCATATATGTAAAGTTAAGCATATGCATAAGTCTTTGCAGGATCAGAGCCATACACTGCCACTGCCTATGCTATACGTGTTCTAACGATTACTTAGTCGTCTTCAATTTCTAGGGCTGTCAATTTGTTACTTTTCACCAGCACTCAACTAACTTAAAAAAATTTAAAAGATAATTAAGTACTTAGATTCCTTTATATTGCTTGCTTTTGTCAAGTAAAGTTTAAAATACCAGGGTCTGCACATATCAAACTAAGGGGTGAAATTCTAGTTCTACTGAAGTCAATGGCAAAACTCACATTGATTTCAGTAGGGCCAGAATTTCACCCAAGTTCTTTTATAGAGCTGGCTGGAAGGTACAATTCCCTCTGACAACTTTTGAGGTTTCAAACTTTTCTTTTCCTTCCCTAATTGAATTAAAACCTTTCAAATGTTTCCACAAACTGAAATTTTGTCAAAATGTCCATATTCTGATCAAAATGGTCAGGCAGGCTTGCACGCTCGCTCTCCAGAAAGTCCACCCTGGACCTGAGAAACTGCCTCATTGAAACTGCCATCCAAATCAATTTGTCTTTTTGAAATGTTTGTGTCAATGAAACTGCAGTTTGATAAAGAAATGTTTAATCAAAAAGTTTCCAACAGCTCTAGTCTCTTTCTTTCCTCCACACCCAAATCATTTTCATATTAAGAGAATACTTATTACATGTCGAAAACACTAAAAAAGAAAGAGTTGTAAATTACTTTCTGACCTTATTGTGACACTGCTAATGTAGATACTGGAGCTTTGGTTTCTATATGAATTATGTTATGAAACCTACAATAAAGGAAACAGTTGTAACCTAGTCTTAATGGAACCTGAAAGAACATTAATGGTAAACTGTTGTATTTTTAAGTGAATTTCATGCTAATGAAAGATGCAAGCTTGACAGCTCTGAATATTTAAGCTCTTTATTTATCCATAGATTAGGTATAACAGCACAGACAGCAGCGGGGAATGCTTACCTGCAGTTCTGTGCCAATATGTTTCAATCCTAGCCTGGAGGAACCACCTCTTAGGGTGAGAGGTTAGTTCAGCATCTGCACACACGAAATTCTTGTCTATGCTTGTCATGTTTTGCAGAAGATTTCTCACTGTTGCTGCTGCCAGTTTTGTTCTTCTAGTCCATATCAGAGGTGGGAGCACAACTGTTGATCGGGCACCAGGCTGTTTTTTTGTTTTGTTTTGTTTTTTTTACCAGTGTATCACATGCAAAGTTGAATCAGTGATGGCAATGGTGGGAATTTTAACTGTTATTTTTGTAACATTGGCCAATGTAGATAAGTCCTCTTGTTACTGGCATCTAGCCTAAGATTTCCAAAGAGTATTAATTAGTGCAAAGTATGGTGGTGATTTTTGGTTTTATGTGCTTCTCTTAACAAGCAATGCAAACTCTTTTCTACCTCTTCCTCCTACCTCCTTAATCCAAATCTTTCTCTCTCTTTGGTGAAAACACTTTGTCCTTTCTATTTGACTAAAATAAAAGCTAGTGGAGCAGCAGAGAGGATACAAATCAGAATGTGAGTACGTTTTGCCAATTAAAAAGACTTCCATTTCACAAATTGGCAATATTAGTTGGATGGAAAGATCTATTCTCCTTAGTCTGCTTTACCTTAAGTCTGTAGTTGAACCAATTCCAAGGGGACTAATTTCACCAAATTACTTGCTGAGTTTAAGCTCAATTACATACTTGAGTTAGCTTCCATCTAGCTGACTCGAATAATGCTAGCAATGAAGCTGTGGCAGCACAGGATAGCCACTATAGTACATACCCAGGGTATTAGGCGGGTTTGTACAACTGGTGCTGTCACAGCTTCACTGCTATTATTATTCAAGCCAGCTAAGTCAAAGCTAGCTCAGGTATGTCTTCACATGCTGCAGTTACACCTTTGATTGCAGTGCAGACATACCCAAAGTGCCCAGACTGTGTCCGAGCAGGACTCTGAGAAATGATATTGAGGAGGAACTGCTTCCTCACCTCCACGTTAGCATAGGTTTCCTGGTAAGGTGTCACTCCACATGACTAATAATCTGAATATTGTGCTAAATAAACAAGTCAGACAAAGAATAATAGACAGGTAAGGCATCAACAAAATGTCAGTGTGTTCTTAGCTCTCTTGTTTTTTGGAGTCATACGAAAGGGACATCACAGCTAAGATGTCAGGTTTTCTTGAGTTGTGTGCATTTGGGGAAGGCAGGATTTTTATAGAAAACATAAGAGATCAGTTCATATTAAATTGTCACCTTTTTCTAATTCTTGTACCTACTTTTTAGGAGCCTAGTGGCCTTCAAATATAAGCACCTTATAAATAAAAATATATTGTTAATTCAATATATCTACAGTGTACCACAGCCACATCCTAATAGAAAATCTTTTCCTTAAATCTTTATAGGTAGTCTCTTTTACTCCCAGCAAGTCACGGGGGGGGGCGGGAGGGGTGTTGAATTTGCTTGTTTGTTTTTAAATCTGAGGAGGTAAAGAAATACTTTCATGAACCTTGATATATTGTGGCACTGAGAAATGAAATCAAATAGTGTCATATAGAACTAATAGCGGACTCATGAATAGTACCTACTAGAAATCCTAGAAATGCTACTATTTTTCACTTATCCTAATGGTTAAAAAATAGCTCTATGTATCACTGGGGAGCCTTAGAGTCAGACGGTTGCAAATATATTGCCTCTTTGACACGTTGCAGGAAGCTGTCAAGCAACATGGCATAACTGTATTTCAGGACCCCAACATTCTACTGTGACACATTTCAAAATGATTTTTTCTAGCAGAGAATTGTATCACATTTGTATGCTAAGCCTGTTGTTTGGCCAGAGGAAAAGCTAAGCCCAATGGCTAGGGAGAGCAGTAGCACTCCACTATTGATCAGCAATGTTCTTCTCTGCAGCATTTATTATAATTGCAGTAAAAAAGAACAATTGCTGTACAGCTGCCTGCTTTGACTTTCATCTGTGCAACATGAAGTACCGAGTGACAGGATAACATCATAAAGTACGAATTACAAACTAACTCAAAAAGAACGAAGCATCATTTTGACCTGTAGAAACAGTGTGGTGATGGAAACACAAACAAAAAAATGGCCCAAATTTGAAAATGCAGGTGCCTAACATTAGGCACCTAAATCTATATTTAGTGGGCTGTTTTCCAGAGGTGCTGAACACCTGCAGCTCCCACCTGTAGCTGACAACTGAGTAATGCTCGTCATTCCAAACTTACTCTAATAAAATTTTATCCCTACACAATACCATCGTGTAATCTGTGTGCCACTTATGTAACAGAATATTTTTAGGAATCCCTTAGAAAAATTTTAAAAAATATTTTGTTGGGACATCCCTTTTGCCTGTAAAGCCGGGTGCCTTAGGGCATGTCTACATTGTAATTCACAACCTGCTGCTGGCCTGCGCCAGTTGACTCAGGCTCGCAGGGCCTGTATTAAGGGCTATTTAATTGCCGTGTAGACTTTTGCAGTCAGCCTTCAGTCTGGGCTCTAGGACCCTACAAGGTGGGAGAGTCCTAGAGCTCGGGCTGCAGCCTGAGCTAAATTGTCTACACCGCAACTAAACAGCCCCGTAACCCAAGCCCTGCAGAAGGTGTCTAATTTCAGTGTAAACATACCCTCGGTTACCAGGAGCCCAGTTCCTCAGAGGGAGAGGAAAATTCAAACTAACACCTTGAAAAATGATGGAAAACCCACAAACCTTAAGATACTCAAGTGCTTTCCGTATTAATGCGGTTACTAAAAAACAGTGACATAACCAGTGAAGGCAAATTTATCATCCATAATGACTCCCAACTCACAGGTCTTACCACCCTAACACACACCCACACCCACAGACTCCTAATTTCTACTCCGTTTCATATTTAGCGTATAACTTTGCACAAAGCACACTCCCAATTCATCAGCATCTCAATCAAATGTACAACTCTGAGTTCAGTGAAAGAAAATATCTTCCTGAAAGGCATACTTTTATTTTAACCTGGCATATTTTGTTATTTCCAGCTAAACAATTCTCAGTTCAAGGATCAAGATTGTGGTAGAGGTGAGCAGCCTGTGAGTGTGTGGGTGTTCTGCTGTTTGGGTGCTGAGGTGTGTGCGTGGTTTCAGGTGGCTGTAGCTATTAGTGTTGTCTTTACTGGTGGTTTCTTGAATCATCGGTGATTGCACTGACAGGAAATACATTGTATTACACAGCCCCCAGAGAGACTTGTTAATTGGCAGCAGTCACAGCTAGGGTTGCAATGGAGACTAAACCCAGCACTGAAAGGAGACTGGATGTAGTTGTAGAACAGTGTCACTCTGCTAACTTGTTTGATTGATTTTTATGCTGTTACTTTGTATCTCTTATTTATTATGAACAAACTAAAGTATATTAAAGTTAATTAAAAAGCCACATTTAACTAATTTCAGGAGTGGGAGATGTGACATGTCGTGTATTAAAGCCAAGTCCTGCAGCCCTTATACTTGTCCAACTCCCATAGATGGTGATGTGAGTTTTGAGTGTGCACTGTACTCATTGCAGGATCTGGTCCTGAAAGCTGCAAATATAAATGAAGGGAAGACTGGTCTGCTTCCTTCTTTGGCCTTGTCTACAAATGAAAATTATACAGAGTTAGCTAAATTGGATCATTATCATTTATTTATTAGTTGCACACCTCTACCCCGATATAATGCTGTCCTCGGGAGCCAAAAAATCTTACCGCGTTAAATCAAACTTGCTTTGATCCACCGGAGTGCGCAGCCCCGCCCCCCCCCCCAGAGCACTGCTTTACCGCGTTATATCCGAATTCGTGTTATATCAGGTCGTGTTATATCGGGGTAGAGGTGTATTGCGGTAGTGCCTGGGAGCCCCAGCCATTGATCAGGAAACCAGAGTGCTAGGTGCTGTACAAACACAGAACAAAAATACAGTCCCTGTCCCAAAGAGCTTACAGTAAACTGAATTAGTTGAATCAACGCAACTGTCTTGTGTTGATACTCTTATCTCAATTTAAGTGACCCTTATATTGATGTAGCTTGAATTGATTCCTTACCAACTTAAGCTAAATCAAAGTAAGGCACTCTTAAGCTGAAATAAGAGTTTTGCACATAAGAAGGTTGCATTCAACTAATTCAGTTCCTATAAACCAGTTAAGTTAAATTTGGTACAATTTTCTCAAGTAGATAAGGCTTCAGTCTCCTCTCTTTAATAACGTTACTGTGCAAAATGTCATTCTAGCACACGAACGTCCATTGGACAAAAGACTCCTACATCAAGGATTTGGTATACTAGAAACAAACTATCAGAGCAGCACAGTAAAAAAAAAACCCCAACACTGCCTCAAACATCTCCAAACATCTCAGCTTTCCACTGATGTTTCATTTTAATAAATGCTCTGCTTTATCTTGCCATTTTTCCATGAATACGAAATCATCATCGTGTGTCAGTGTGTTCTTCTGCTGACATTCTAGTTTAATTGCTTGAGTTTGTTTCAAGTGGCTGTGGTTTTTAGGGCCTTATTCCAGAAATGAAGGAACTCTCTTAAAACCACAGGTTTGTTGTCCTAGTGAGAACTACTTCAGGCACTTGACCACACGAAGCAGATCAGGACTTAAACTGATTGTGTAGCACTTAAAACCGAGATTTTTCCCATTATTCTTCAGTTGGAATCATTTGTACCTTTCCTGCATTCCCACAGGGTGAGAGAAGGCTTACTTAGTGATCTGATAATTAGAGTACAAATGCTGTAATAGCACCATAGAAAAATGTGCAAAAATGAACTGCTGTAGCAAGAGTTAAATACATATCTGTAAGAATGCAAACCTTTCCCCTTGTACAGCATCCAGTATAAACCAGAGAACCCTGGGGCCAGATCCTCAGCTGACATAAGTCAGTGGAGATCTGCTGATTTACACAAGCTGAAGATCTGGCCCCTCATCATTTTGAGGATGGAATTAGATAAGGGGAAACTAGTGATGGGTGGCTAGATGCCTCAAGAGACTGGAAAGGCCTAGCACAGAGTGAACTTTGCTTCTAGGTCATTGATTTAAATCCAGTTCAGGTCTGAAGTGACTGAAAGCTGTTTCTATTTGATGACTATACAAGAGTTTTCTTAATCCAGCTCCCAGTGGACAGGTCCACTTACTCCTACTATACCCATATGTCACAAACCACCAGCAATTGGCACCATTGTAATGGCGTTCTCAGCAGTAAAACAAAGACCTAAATGAACATGTAAACCAAACTACATTTCGCCTCTAGAATGATTCCTCCAGCTCAACCCTGAGGGACATTGGTGGGACAGTTTTGGACCACTGCTGTGGATTCTGTGACTACTCTGAGTCTCCAGAGCTGTTAATCTGGAATCTTTTCAGAAGCCATAAATTCCCCCATGAATTTGTATGGTGATGTGGAGAAATGTATTGATATTAAAACATGCTTTCCTGAAGAGCTTACCACTCGGAGTGAGAATTAGATTAACCTGGAAGTGTAAAACAAAAAAAAGTTTTAGGGGAAAAACAATTGCGCTAAAACATGTCATCCCTCCCTGTATGCAGCTACATATAAATCAGCTAAGGAAAACTCTCTAGCTTTGTTGTTTCCTGTTTGTTGCCTTGTTTTGTATGTACTGAAAATGCTGCATAATTAGTGCAGTGATGGTATGAGTTAATTTAATTCCAGTCACTAGATTTCATGCTGTGGATCGTGTTTCAGGTGCTTTTGCCACCATATGCAGTATGTACTTTCCCAACTTATTGTTTACACCTTAGCTTGATATTAACTGAAGTTTGCACACTAGAAGAGAAATTCAGGAAAGACTGCCTATTTGAGACAGCATTAAAACAAGTGTATAGAGTTATGGATGTGCTTGACTCCTGTCCTGAAAAAGGCATGGCTGTAAGCACATGATTAAGTGCTTTCCTTAATTGGAGCCTTTATGAGGAAGGAAATGTTTTTATTTTAGGAAAATATGGGTATTTGTAGAATTCTTCCACATAGTCATCTTCGCTTGTGCATGTCGGAGCATAGATCTGAATAATCTTGAGGGTACTGTTCTTGTTCAGTTGGAGGTGTAGATGACTTGAACTTGCAGGAGATGATTTTTGAAGGCCATTCCTTGTTGATGATGAAGCCGATTCCTCCAATGGGCCTGTGGAAGAATTCTATCAGGAGCTCGAGGAAACCCTTGCTCAAAAATCCACATATACGATTGTGATGGGAGATTTCAACGCCAAAGTTGGAAGAGGGAAAGAAGGTGAAAAGTTCATTGGAAGGTATGGCATCGGTGAATGGAATCCAAGAGGAGAGCGACTGGCAACTCTGGCAGAGACTAAAGAAATGTTCATTGATAACACCTGGTTTAAGAAGAAGGCCAAGAGGAGGTGAACATGGATCGCGCCCAATGTGAAGAACAAGAGATTGTCTATATTCTGATCGATAAGCAGTGCATTGTACAAGACATCTCAGTAGTACCATCATTTAACACCGGTAGTGACCATCGCTTGCTAAGAGCATGGCTCAACTTCAATGAAAAGGTGGAGAAGAAAGCACTACAGATGGCAAATTAGAGACAGCGGCCAAAAATATTCCATGAGGCCATCTTGAAAGTGAACATTTCCAAGGAAGACTGGAGTCTTATAGATAACTGCGGTGAGGATTATAAAAACTTCACTGATAAATTGAGGCAATGTATGAAATTAGCTGAGAAAGAAAGAAAGACCGAAGAGAAGAATCTCTGAGGAAATGTGGAACTTGCTAGAGAAGCAGAGGAATATGAAGCAAAATGATGGTGACAAACTTGAGTACTCCCTTCTCTGCATGTTGATGAGAAGAAGACTAAAGGAGGACTTTGAGAAGTACCAAAATGAAAGGCTCTTAAAGACGGCTGAAGCCTCAAAAAATGCAAAAGGGAATTGCCACTGTACAGGTCAACAATAATGGCGCTGAAGAACAGGGACAGAAAACCAGTAGTTGACAGAACAGGGTTGGAAGCAGTCTGCAAAGATTTCAACACCGAACTGTTCGCATCTTAGATAAATGTCCCAGTAACAACACTTCAACAGACCAACAAGCATATACTCCCAGTCCCTGTCAGCGAAGTTCAACATGCAGTTCACCAAATGAAGGAAGGAAAAGCCCCAGGTAAAGATGGACTGACAATCAAAATGATAAGAGCTAGAGGCCAAGACCTCTGGGAAACCTTTGCTCAGAGGTTTAGCCGTTACTTGGAAATGCAGAAGATACCATCTGGCTGGAAGGAGTCCAACACCATTCTGCTGTACAAGAAGGGCGATTGTGAAGATATAAAGAACTATTGTCCAATATGCCTGTTCTCACATGTCTACAAGCTGATCACCAAAATAATAACAAACCGACTCTCTCAGAGTCTGGATGAGCAGCAGCCGAGAGAGCAGGCAGACTTTCAAAGGAATTTCAGCACAATGGACCATATTTTCACTATATACTAGCTATTGGAATGCTCAAGGGAATACAAATTCCCTTTATGTATTGCCTTCATCGACTATGAAAAAGCATTTGACAGTGTAGAGATCAATGCAGTGTTGAAAGCTCTTGCAAAGCAGGGTATCAACACAAACTAAATCAAACTATTAAAGGAAGCAAATTCTGACTGCAATACAGATATAACTTTATTTAATACCCCCCTTCGCATCCCAGTTAAGAAAGGTGTGAAACAAGGAGACACTGTTTCACCGAAACTCTTCACAGCCTGCATCAAAATGGTAATGAGGCATATGAATTGGAAGGGTGGAAGCAACATCAACAGAAAACAGTTAAACCATCTCAGATTTGTGGATGATATTGTGTTGATCACCGAAAATACTATCAAATTACAGAAAATGTTGCGAGAACTCAACACAAAAAGCAGCCAAGTCGGACTGAAAACTAACCACTCCAAAACAAAATTTATGTGGTCTGATACCTTGCCAAAAGCCCAAATAACAATCAAGGGAGAACAAATAGAAGAAGTTGAGTAATATGTCTATTTGGGCCAAAAATTAACATGAGCCACAATCAGGAAAGTGAACTCTCGTGAAGAAAGAAAGCAGGTTGGTGTGCATTCAATTCTATCAAGGATATCCTCCAAGGAAAAATCAACAAGGCAACACGTGCCAGCCTCTTCAAATCAACAGTACTACCAGCAATGTTGTATGGCAGCGAAACATGGCCGCACATGGAGAAGGAAGACCAGGATACGAGAAGAATGGAAGATGTGTTGTGATCAGCGCAATCTATATGAGGACTGAAGGACCCATCAATCAAGGTGATGGATATTTGTTTAATGGTATGTGACAAAGTTCCTCCTCTATCTTGGTGGATCCTGCGCTTATTGGCAGATTTTCTTGCCTCAGAGATTCACCATGTGGGTTGGGGAACAGCCCAGAGACCTTCCCCTCTGGAAGAACCCACAGTCCAGGTCAATTGGGAGGTTTGGGGGGAACCTGGGCCCGCCCTCTACTCCGGGTTCCAGCCCAGGGCCCTGTGGACTGCAGCTGTCTATAGTGCCTCCTGTAACAGCTGCATGACAGCTACAACTCCCTGGGCTACTTCCCCATGGCCTCCTCCCAACACCTTCCTTATTCTCACCACAGGACCTTCCTCCTGGTGTCTGATAACGCTTGTGCTCCTCAGTCCTCTAGCAGCACACCCTCTCACTCTCAGCTCCTTGCGCCTCTTGCTCCCAGCTCCTCACACTCGCACCACAAACTGAAGTGAGCTCCTTTTTTAAAACCCAGGTGCCCTGATTAGCCTGCCTTAATTGATTCTAGCAGCTTCTTCTTAATTGGCTCCAGGTGTCCTAATTAGCCTGCTTGCCTTAACTGGTTCTAGCAGGTTCCTGATTACTCTAGTGCAGCCCCTTCTCTGGTCACTCAGGGAACAGAAAACTACTCATCCAGTGACCAGTATATTTGCCCTCTACCAGACTCCTGTATCCCACTGGTCTGGATCTGTCACAGGTACAACTTTACCCAAAATGGAATGTTGGTGTCTTTTGAGCAATTAAGACATAAGTATGGTATTCCCAACATCTGTTTCATCAGAATTTTTCAGGTTAGATATATGCTGCAGTGCAGCATTGAATGGGGGATTATCTGTAAGCGTTAAATGGGAATACTGGACAGAGTTAATTTTCTGCATTATCATAGGGATTGCTGAATGTTTCATATTTTGGATCATTGATTTTCTTCTAAATCCAATTATTAGTTAATCCTATTTTAAGTGTATGGATTAAAGAATTTCCTGACTCTACAATTTAATATTAATGACTTTACCAGCTTCATTTCTGGGCTTTTAAATGAAATAGAAACAGGATTCTGGAAAGACTATCTGCAAAGGATAGGGCATTTACTTTAGAACCTCTGTGCGGGCTCTTTCTATCAACTCATTTGTATTTTTGCTTGAGGGTTCAGGTGTTTTCTTTCCTATCCATTTTAAATGAAAACCCCCTGTTCTTTCTGGCTGAGGAATGTGTATATGACAGTGAGAAGAGGTATGTGACACTGATAGGGAGCTAAAATAATCCTAGCAACAGCATGTGACCCAAAGCAGGACATTTCCCCTTTTATAAGACAATCACAAAACTAGCCTCCAGCAGCCAACCTACCTGCTTCTAGGAGGTGACTTTAACACTAGGGCACCATTTATATACGCCAGGCTGGCCTAAAAAAATAACCACATAAATGCTTAAGAAACTATGTATAGACAGACCTAAATTTAACATATACTCTGGAGAGAGAGTTCACTTTTCACCCCCCACATCAGATGTACGACTGGTGTCTCCAGAGAAAAGCTAACCAAAAGTGATTCAGTAAATAGACCTCAAGTATTTTATTTGATCATGCCCTTTTGATTCCTAGATGGCTCCAGAACTTTGACAAAGCCCCCCAAAGTGGAGTTTGTTAACAAAGCTTGGTTGTATGAGAAAACTGTTGGGTTTTAGATGAATCCAAAGATATTACAGTGGCTGTTAGCCATTCCACACACGTTATAGGAACAGGACCTATTTAAACTTACATACAGAAGGTGGGCGATAGCTCATTTTCCAAAGAGAGGAAGAATGTTTGTTTGAAAATGAATATAAGAACTGAAAGCACATCGATAGGCACCTGAGTGGCGTGCTGCCCCACTAAAATAATACTAGCTCACGTATTACAATCCAGAGGAAAACTAAACACAAAAAGCACCATCAGTTTTTGAAAGAAAGACTATGCCTACCAAGAGTTCTCCAGAAACTGTGATCATAAAGGGTGAGAGGATCACTGGAAAAAATGGTAAAAGAGCAAGGAGAGAAAAATCAACATTTTCACTGTGCAAACGAAAAGAAGGAAAAGAAACAGCAAACTGAATGAAATTAATGACTCATTGAAGGAATGCTGTCAAAAATTCTATGCTGAATCTCAGAACCATTAAAAGGTCTAGCAGGTCTGAAACAATTAACAATTAACAGTGCTAGAAAAATAACAAAATCCATTATGCCCTCCACACACCCCAAACCTGCCAAAAAAACCCAGCACACACACCCTGGAGAAAATGGACTTCCAGCTGCGTTCTACAAAATAATCACAGAAAACTGGCCCCCATGCTCTCAGATACCTTAAATGTGCCATGAATCAAGGTCACCTACAGTGTCATTGCTTATGAAAAATGCTATAATAGCATCCAACTTTTAAAAAGCAGGAGACCCTGAACAATGGGCAAATTAGAGCGTTGCTGAGCTGTGATTTTAAGATTCTAACCAAGGCTGATAGTGTGCTGGAGTGGAGTCCGGGGGGCTCCTAGCAGCTCCTTGTTAAAATGTTGTCCAGAAGCTGAAGGGAGGATGGGGTGCTCTGATGGAGTTCATTCTCCTGTCTGGAGACTGCTGAATCATCCCAGACGGAGATGACAGGGCTGAAATTCATAGACATACTTCTGAAGAGCAACCTTTGTCTTTGCAAAGGACCAGCATGTTCCAAAAGGCCATGTGTTTTCAAAATATTCCCAGGTAAGGAGACCTCCAGACTCCTCTGACATCTTGACTGTGATATGCGAATGGCAGTCTAAATATATTCAGCACATTTATTATTAATGTATTATGTAATATATGCATTACAGTCAGGACTCTGGACACAAGCCAGATCAGCACCCCACAGGGCTAGCTCTGTACAAACACGTAATAGGAGACCGCCCTCTTCCCCTCCAAGAGCTTACAATCTGTGAGGCCCTTATTTTGTTTGCCAAATGGGTTAGCCATGATCCTGGGTCTTGATTGTGAGAATGTTTGTTTAAATGGGGAACAAATTAATATTTTTTCTAGCCTCTTGCTCTTTGTCTCTGCAGCATATACACTCACAGGGTTTATCTTGGATAAAGGGGGAAATTTTTGTGGGTGACCCTTGTCAAAATATTGATAGTCCATCACTGGCTAAGCTCTCTGGCCTTTTTATACCACACTATAAATGAAGTGGGTTTATATGAAGGAAAGCCTTTTTTTGTCTTTTTTTTTTTTTAAAGAAAGTACTTGGAAATTACTAAATAGATTATCATTGGCATAACACCTGTATTGCTTTGAATTTGTCTCCTTTGTTAAGCAAGGAATACCTTTCATTTATCTTGCTGTATGCTACTACCTAGACAGAATATGGCCTGGAAAAGGAATGTATAGAATTGATTAAAATTTACAGTTTCCCACCTCTGCAACAGTTATTGTTCAACAATAAGTAGCATACTTTATGCTGAAGAGGAACAGGCTAGTCTTCCCCTTAGCCCCAGAAGATTGTGTGTGCTAGCTATAGAACCTCTGGTACAATACTAAAACAAAAGCAGATCTACAGAAAATATCTACTGGGATGAAACAATATAAACTCAGCATGTATCTCTGCATGTTTGTGCCAGACAGACAATGTTAACAAATGATGGAAAGGAGACCTGACAGGTGGAAATGTCATTTCTGAATGCCCCATCAAAGTAAGCCTCTCTGGAGACCTGTATCCATAATGCTAAGTAAGATGTTTGTTAAACATACCCATATCTGCAACCTTGAAGCTGGTTTGCTAGGTTGCAAATTCCCAGCACAATGCAAATTGCCAAGCAAAGGAAATGAACTTACCCACGCAGCAGCTGGGTACATAGCAAAGAGCTGGAAAGGCTTCTGATATCGTAGACTGATACAGACACTTGACATAGTTAGAGACTGTGGGATTGACCGTGTCTTGCTTATTCATTTGACGCTAGTGTCACTGCATTGACTTCTTTGGAGTTCAGTGTTGCCCAACTCTCATGATTTTATTATGTGTTTAGTGATAGTTGGAGTTTTTCTAAAAGGACCAACTCCTGCATTTGAGAGTCTCTCAGCTTTCATTTAAAAAAAAATGTTTCTAGCCCTAGTGGCTGCAGAGACAAGATTGAAATCATGTACTCTAAAGGCTCAAAACCTAAAAGACAAATAAAAAGAATCCAAAATGTAGCATAAAATTAATAAGATTTTAAATAATCTCCTTAGTTGCAGTACAGGGAGTTACTCCTGATTAATGCCGGTGTAACTCAGCATAGAATCAAGCCCTCTAGTTCAAACTCTGCTTGCAGTTAGGCTGGTGTAAATCCAAGGTAGTAGTAGTATTTATTATTTGTATTGCAATAGCACCTAGGCGCTCTGTGATGGAGCAGGCCCCCACTGTTTGGCACTGTACAAATACATAAAAAGACAGTTCCTGCCTGGAAGAGCTTACAGTCTGAGTAACTGCATTGACTTATGAGTGCCATTGAGTTTCTCTGGGTTTACACTGATGTAACTGAGAGCAGAATTTGGTCTTCTAGCTAAAGCACTGAACTTGGAAAAATTTAATATCAAAAGCAGAAATGGAATACTGGTTTTGTACAGTGCCTATAATAACGGGGTCCTAGTCTGGGACTTGGGCCCGTAGGTGCTACAATAATACAAATAATAAATATTAATGAAAGGAATAAATAAGATTACATGTAAGACAAGAAATCAATGGACAAAGGCCTGAAAAAATTACCGGAAAGCTGGCGGTAACAAATACTTCATATAAAGTTTGTTCAGTGTAGGAATCTTCAATATGAAGCCCTCTTTGTTGAAACAATAAAAATGACGTTCCCTCTTCTTGAATTTAAATGCCCCCCTGCTTCTAGGAAAATCTGCCTCTCCGTTTTATTTAGCAGTCGGTCCTGAATTAAATCAGCCTTCTCATAAATGGAATATACAGAAAAATTATCCATGAGGTTGTAGGACTAGATGGTGTGATTTGTATAGGAGCTTTAGTAAAGTACCATCACATTTCTTCCCCAGTCTAATGATGCCTGTGCAGCTGCATCAGAGATTGTGACCAAAACAGCTAATATCAGCACTCTGCCAGATTGTGTGGGGTGCTTGTGAGCACTGCTCTTTGTAATCAGGAACTTTAAAACCAGCAGAATCAAAAGGAAAGGGTTTATTCCCTTTTCGCCTCACAGCTGGTCAGATTGTGGTGACAGAGTTACAGGATATAGTTGCATATTGTTTTGCTCTTAAGGCAATGTAGTCTGTTGCATTTTCAATTGAAAAGCTTTTAAAATATAATATAAATCAAACAAAAGTAAACAGACTGCTTTTTGAACATTAAAAAAAATGTTTCAAAGTAGGAAACAATTCACAATTTTTGTTTCATTCCTAAAAATGTTCCCAGGGGAGAATGTCGTCAGAACTCTCCTAAACTAGCTATTGCTTTTGGCACTCAGCATGACCAGCCCTTCAGATGCCCGAGGGTGAGAACATATGAAATGCCATTGTACATCTGCTCGATCAACCCATTGTTTTTCCATAAATAAACTAACAGTTTTAAGATCTCTCATATTTGCTGCAAGACGGGGAAAAAATCCCAGCATGTATTGGGTAAACATGTTAGCATGGCATGAGATTTTGTTCTAACAGTCTGAGGATGCTATAGTTCATAACCCACAGCAACAAGAAGGTAAAAGTCATTTTTAGTGTGCCTCTGAACACCCCAAGGTGCTCTCTTCACTTGACATGTATTGCACTAAAATTTGATCAAATATACTGAGCCAGCAGATGCTACAGCACAACCCTGCAGGCTACTGGGTATATAAAGTGATGGCTTTCCAAGAATAAACACAGACAGTAACAGTTACATGTTTGCACAAGTGTGTATATGCCAGAGATGTATCTTATAAGTCAGTTTCATTAATAAGAAATCGGTACGCCCATTTTCCAATAGCAATCTATTTTACCTGTTATGTTTATAAGCCATTAGTAGATTGGGATTGATTTTTTTTTTAATACACAGATTAGGCCTGGCATTGTCCTAGAGAAGGAAGTAAATTATCTGTAAATGTAAATTAATATTATTGCCAGCTATAATTCATATTTAGGCTGGGCATGCAGGCAAACATAGAACAGCATCCCACCACTGATTATTTAATCTCTGTGACCAGGGCAGGGGGACTTTGGGGTGAACCTTAACCCTGGTGATCAGTGATTTGATTCTGTTCTATCTAGGTTATTCTTTCAGCCATTTCAAACCAAAAAAAGTAAAAAGCATTAAGTTATGACATCATCTTCATTAGGCCACTGTTTAGTGTTTTTAGGTAGCTACTTTGGCACTGATCCAGAATGTCAGTTGTTCATGTTACTATGACACAGTACTAAATTCAGAGTTGAAAGCACATTCTAGGGATCGTGATGATGACACATAGTAAGTCTCTTCTCACCCCCTGCCCTTCATCAACACATTTATCATGTCACTAATGACAATGTAAAAGGATCATTTTATCCGAGTAGAGGAGCGCTGCTGCTGTGGGATGGGAACTTGTTTCTTTATGACCTGCTAAAGACAAAGAGCCACATCAGCATAGCTCCACTGGGCTTGATCTACCCCAAGATGAAGATCTGACCCAAAGGATCCAGCCAGCAAGATCAGACTTTTCTAAAGATACTTATCCCTTTTAAATTTATTTTTGAATATTTTAAAACTACAAATATAGAGACTAAAATAAATAGTGGACATCACTTCAGATTCTCCCTTAACAACAACAACAAAGGAATAATAAGTGGCTACAATGGGCCCAGGACACAGTAATGAACAGAATGAAGATATGACAAGACAGTATGCACTGGATGATGGTTACTGAAGAGAGGCCATGGAAGTAAGGAGTTGCTGTAGTCAGGGCCGGCTCCAGGGTTTTGGCCGCCCCAAGCAGCCAAACAAACAAACAAAAAAGCCGCGATCGCGATCTGCGGCGGCAATTCGGCGGGAGGTCCTTCGCTCCGAGCAGGAGTGAGGGACCATCCGCCGAATTGCCGCCGAACAGCTGGACGTGCCGCCCCTCTCCGAAGTGGCCGCCCCAAGCACCTGCTTGGTAAGCTGGTGCCTGGAGCCGGCCCTGGCTGTAGTGCCTAGGATACTTTAAAGTAATTTCTTTTACAGTGGCAGATGCTTTTGTATAGCTCAGATGGCTTTGTTTTGCATTTCCTATTTGTGACTATGAGTGCACACCAATGCCTCAATGTGGGTTGAATTTCTTAACAATAAGCTCTGCATACTGCATCAAATGGTTCTTTGTATTTGCTGGCATAGTTTAGTTCTGATCCTAATGAAGCTCAAGTCAGCAAAGTGGGATCACGTTAGCTTAGGGAGTTTTATGACTGCATTTCAGGTGTGAACCCAGAGATAAAAGGGCTGACGAACTGTTTATCATGACTAATGGCACTTAGCAATTGAATTCGTGAGAGATGCAGTTTTCGCTCATCTTCAAACTTTTTCCTGGCATGAAAACTTGTTATTTTCAACATTTTTTGAGTAGCTCCAGTAGATTTGCTCAGGGCATTGTATTAACTGGGATTCAAGAGTTTGATTGACACCCTAGTGAGAATAAGCTGTGCCACAAATGACGAGCTTGAGACATAGCTGGCTAAAATAGACCTTCTTTGTGAAGTACAAAACCAAGCATTCTGCTACTCGAAGCAAACACCAAAAGAAATAAAGATGTATCCCCTCCATAGGTGGAGTAGTGTAAGAAAATATGATGGAATATATTTTATATTATATAATATAATGAAATAGGGCATCTGCTTTTGTGCATTGTGCCTGTATCTTTTAAAGGCTTTTTAAAAGATCAGCACGAGCAGGCAAGTGGCATGGAGATGTATTGAGAATGAAATACCCCTAGCCTGGTTCCAGTCATGGATGACCCAGCAGCATCAGGGAGCTAGTATTTTTGGAAAGCAGGAGGATGGCAGGGAGTAGCGACATCCTCAGCTGGTGTAAATAGGTCCAGTTCCATTGAAGGCAAGAGGGCTGAGCCACTTTATACCAAGTGAGGATCTGGCCCAAAAGTTCCAAAATTAAGTCATGAAGTTACTTAATCATTATCCAGGTCTTGCTACAAAATATGTTCCCCAATATGTTCAAAACTCCGATTTCTACCTTCCCACCAACCCTCCCCAGTAAAGTCGTCTTCCAGGGCAAAGTGCACTCCAACTCATTTTCAGTGGTTAAAAAAAGCAGGTGTTCCTTGATGAAGGGTTTATTTCCCCTAAGCCACTTTTGACCAAGCTTTTGCTAACTCACTTGGAGCTCTGTACAAGACAATCATTCATCTGCATTTGATGTCCAGTCTGAATAGCTGAGGTGTTCCATTGGCAATGAATAATCACCCTTTTTTCTTGCATCCATCTTTTCCAAGTAGGGATGAATAGGCAGCTTATAAAATTCACTTGCCCGTATCTCTCTCCTTCCACTGTACATCCCATCATGCCATCTAAACCCCAATCAATAACATTTTGAAACTTTTTTTCTCTCCAAAAATGGGGAGATTGCAACATTAAAACCAGTTTCAGGCTGGTTTTTAGTTGTGAATGTACAACTGTGTACCTACTTTATGTGCACACTGCTGCATAAAAGTACAGAGATCACTGCCCATCTGGGTGTGCACAATCATTAGTACAATCACAGAATAGGTTCCATTGTGGTCATGCAATTACACACACACACACACACACACATACATAATAGTGGTTTTGAAAAATCAGGCTAATTTTTTCCACAATAACAATGAAAAAGTCACATCTGGACTCAGTCCTGGAGTCATTCCGGGCTGATGTGGTTTAAAAGAGTTGATATTGGAGGCACCAGAAAAATCAGGATAATAATTAGAAATACAAGTTCAGTTGCAAGTAGCATTGAAACAGTATGAACCTTCTTGACAAGTATAATTATCCAGTGCATTACAGTGGCAAAGTCTTATTTCCATTCTTTCTTCCAGCAGACAAGGCAGGCTGTGTATCTTGCCACAGCAAAGAGGGGTGGTTCATTATTACCACTTCATCTGTCAAGCATTCCAGCAGTGCTTGCACACTTCAGTTTCATTAAAGTTGCCTGCAGGGATTATGTACAGTATATTCTGGAAAGCAGAGGTTCAGTGGCTTGTTGGTTTCAGAGGGAGATTTTCAAAGGTATACATGGGAGGTAGGTGAGCAACTTCCACTGACTTTCAGTGGGAGCTGGGCACCTAACTGCACTTTGTGTCTTTGTAAATCCCCCTGGCAGCTCATAGAGACCAAATCAGAACTTCCTTATCCGAACATTATTTGTGATTATTTATTGGAACTTGCATCAGAAACTTCCTGTAACCTCAGTGCTGGTGGACAGAATAGATTCTGAACCTGCAGTAGGTATAAAAATGTCAAAGATGAAGCTGCCCAGTTGCCTTTAAAAATTGAAACGACATTAGTTTAAATAATTGTCAGAGAAAATGTGATGATACTTTGTGATTGTGATCTATTGTTATTAGCTATTCATATTTTATTTTGTTGATAATCCATTGTAACTTTTAAGCTGATGTTTCTTTCAAAATAGCTTCAAGGGAGAAGGCGTATATGTTCAGTCACAGTGGTTTGATTTAAATCACCAATTTTAATCATGATATAAATCAGTAAGCAGGAAACCTTGATTTAAATAATTGATTTTAATCTTGGTTTGTACTTTAGCTATTTTCCTAAAGCAAGTTTAATTCTCAGTGGTTGGTATAACCATTAAAATGTGTCAGCTTGCAACTAAATACAGCCTTTAAACTAAATTTTGTACTTCTTTTTGCTAACCAGAATATGCTATATCTATAGATGTTTATTTAAGCAATTATATAGCTTAGCATATTTATTCAGATCCTTAATTGCTACAGTATGACGTTAGAAAATGGTGAATGACACATTTCCTGTTTACTAGATGAAGATAATTTAGTCATGATTTGATAAAGTTTTTGGATGAAAATTGGAATTCATTAAAAATGCACAAAAGCAGCCTTTTAAAATTATTGATTAGTTACATAAAACTACCTTAAATTCCAGGGTATGTGGGGGGGGGGAAAGGATGTTAATCAAAACATGCTTTGCATTTAAAACTAATTGAATCATTAAACAAAGGAAGCATTAACTGTAGTTACTGGATTGTTTCTGGTTGCTATAGTCACGAGACACCTATCTTCATCTTTAGGTGCCTAAATACCTTTGAAAATCTGTTCCCATGTCCATCAAGTGTTTAGAAATAGTAGATCTCATCTTCTCCCACATTATTTTTATTCCTAGAATGGAAAAGGAATACATGCTTTCCTGCTTTTTCAACTCCCAATTGATTT
Source organism: Terrapene triunguis (assembly GCF_002925995.2). Taxonomy (NCBI): domain Eukaryota; kingdom Metazoa; phylum Chordata; order Testudines; family Emydidae; genus Terrapene; species Terrapene triunguis. The sequence continues at coordinate 4,262,620 of NW_020664409.1, forward strand.
CTCAACATTGAATGAATTAGTCCTGGATTGCAGTGGAGAAGTCACATTTCTAATTACCAATGCTGAGTTAAAATGAAATACATTTTTAAAATCTTGCCATGCAGCATCTGGTGCTGGCAAGTGTTGGAGACAATATACTGGAGAAGATGGACCTTTGGTCTGATCAGTTCTGGCAATTGCTATGTTCCTGTCATCAGTACAGATTTCTTTCTCCCACATGTGTGCATGCGCACACACATGTGTACACACACTTTTCATTTACAGGTTAAAAATGTCAGAAATTCTTTCGACTAAAGCCTGAAGTTGTTGGTCAATATTTTTAATAGTGCAATATTAACAACTCTGTATTAATTTATTCACTTGTTCTTCATGTCTGCACTATTTTAAACCATTAGGATTTTGGTGCCTATAAATGTCAGTGTTGATAAAATATGTAACATTTAATTATTTTGGCCCATAATTTTAACATAAAATATGAAATGTTTCTGGCATTAAGACTCAGACTTAGTAAAAATAAGATAATCTCTCAAACTTCATCCACATCCCATTCACTTGTGATGTCACAGTAGATTTTTTTTTTTTTTTTTTTTTAACCTTTTTTTTTAGTTCTTCTTTTTTTTTTTAACTTTTGATCATTGGTGAAATCAGGTTCTTTGCAGAGAGGATATAGATAGGCTCTGTTGGTTTATTCAGGATTCTTGATTATAGCAACCATAGTCTCCCAATGGCCTGTGATTCACAGGTTGTATGTAATAAGGCTATATCTGGTTTTATACATACCCAGAGGTCCACCACTTGTGGTTCTGACTCATATGCATCTTGATTGCTTATGGCACCTGTGGTTGCAGCCATGCAATTAATGATAGCATTATCATTGCCTCACTTACTGAAGGGAGGTTGCTAGCCATTCTCAATAAAATAATCATCATTTATCTTATGCATTATTGTGTTAAACTTGTTAAAATTGTGCCAAACAAACCAGATAAGTCCCCTCAGACTTAAATGGGAATTCCACACACATGCATCTCAGGTGACAATTGGAGCAATACAGCCAGATGTTTAGCTAGTGGAAATCAGCATTGACTTCAATGTAACTCCACTGATTTACATACCCTGAGTGTCTAACCCATTGCTTCTGTATTTGTACAACTACTGCACATATAATTTCTCAGCAAACAACCTAACTTCCTGAGATCCAAGTAGTATGTCAATTGCTACCACAAATATTAATTTTGCTGTTGTCAGATTGTAGAGAGTGTAAAATCAACAATATGGGTAAATGTCATGTTTGACAGTAATATTTAAATTATCTCCCCGCTTTCTCTTTAATATAAAACCTGATGGTAGCTGTGTTTAACTGTTCTAGGAATTGTGCCCAGAAGGATTCATTATGTGAGTAAAGGACTTTTAAAATACAAAAGGACTAAACATCTATTTTCCTGAATCAAATTTTAGAAAGAGGAACATTGCAGAGGAGCAAACTCAACCTTGACTTCAAATAAAACTTTGTGATGAGTACTGGAGCATTTCAGCATGTTTTTATCTCTTCAGCTTATCTGCACGATATTGTATTTCACTAATGCTTTCTCTTTTCTGCTTGATTGTATTGCTATGGTGTGATCTTGAACCTTAGCTGGAGATTTGATGAGATTGTGGAGAGGTCCTGGATGTACATCTCATCTGCTCTGGGATCACCCTATATAATGAGGGTATTTAGCTGTAGAGTGAATAGACAGGGGAAACAACAGAATGAGGCATTGCTAACCTAGTGAATCAGGATTACAAACACGTGTCAAATGTTCAGTAATTGTTTTCTTAAGAACTGTGACATACTGTATTCTATACCCTGATGAAGAGGGTTTTCAAAGCTTTTAAAGACAGAGGCTGTAGCGGTACAATATGCCAGATAAAATACCTGATTTTGTTTCATTCCTTTTTCTCATTGAAAGAGTGTGTGATCAGATCTGTGTTTATTGCACTGAAAAAGATTAGAAGAATCCAGCTGTCTATTTCTAAAACAATGTGGAGAAACTTTGAGGTTCATGATTCCATTCGTGTGTATCAGGGAAGGCAGGTATTATTATTGGGTGGATGGAGCAACTGGGGGTCTTTCAGAAGACCTCTTGCTTCTGAAATCTACACAGACTTTTGCATTGACTTGAGTGTCCTGCCCCTTTCCAGGGATACCATAACATGACATTGTTGCATATGTGATCTCTAGAAGACTAAAGGAGCACAGAGCTTTTAAACTACATTTTAAGAAGATGTTGATGTCAAATCAAGGGTCAGACAGACCATTTGGATAGCCTCATAATTAATTTGGATCATTAGGACTTTGATTCTTCAGTATTCTCCAAATCCTTTACCTGAAATACAAATATTTCCCTTCTTTATACTCCCCCTGATCTCAGACTTTCTACCATTTGTAATTTATGGGGATACCTGAATCTCACCTCAGCAGTACAGGCAGGAAGCTAGTAGAGACTAACTCTTCACTGCAGAGTTAACTCAAACTCTAACGTTGTCCCTAACCTGCATTCTGCCAACACACACAAACTGTCTCACCCAAGTTCATTGGAGCCAGCTAGAAGATGTACTAGCACTTGGGTGCCACTTTAACTCAGGCTGATAATATATGGAGATATACCTATCTCACAGAGCTGGAAGGGACCTTGAAAGGTCATCGAGTCCAGCCCCCCTACCAAGTACTGATTTTTTGCCCCAGATCCCAAAGTGGCCCCCTCAAGGATTGAATTCACAACCCTGGGTTTAGCAGGCCAGTGCTCAAACCACTGAGCTATCCCCTTTCTAGTAAGGATGTAAGATAAAGGAACTGCAGAAGTTGCAAAATGGGTCAAATTCATTTCTGGCATAACTCTAGTTCGTGGAGATTCACCAGAGATGAATTTTCATTGCCTCCATGTAAAAGTATTGATTGTTGGACAGTGGCTGACAAAGCCTGCAATCCTGGCTTTTTCTTACTGACTTCAAGTAAAGCTACCGTGGCAAGTACTAATGAGGCAGCCTCCTGCCTAATCCTATTGTCCATATAAATACTTGGTTAGCTATATAATGGAAGGAAAATGAAAAACAAAAAGAAATGAGAGTGAAGGAGCAAATTAGCTGGCTGAATGATCATTATCATTATTAGTCAAAATTACAGCTCTTCGGGATCCAATCTCACATTTTCAAGGCGTACCAAACAAATGATGATGATGCATTAGAGTAGATGTCATTGGATGGATGGGGGGAGGGGTCATTAAAGGTAGGTGGAAAAACAATTTGATATATTATACTAATAAATACAGGACATTAATTAATTAGGCCTGATACTATAATGGGTCTCAGTGTGGGTGCAAGGCTCTGCCCATACAGAGCTCCTGGCAGGATCACGATCTTAGTAACTTACAATAGTAAAATGTGTATTTAAATGAGAACTAACTGTCACAGGCCCGTTCAGTTGGAATTTTTCGTTTTCTATACAGCAATCTCTCCTATTAACTAGAAGATTTAATCAGGCGCAATATTACCCTATTCATTCTTGTATATATAACCCACACACCTCCTGGTGAGGTGTTCTGTCCCATCTAGTGGCACTGAGACCACTTAGAGAGAAAGATTAATAAATTGGCTTAACAGGCATATGGCTTTTAGCTCATGCAGTAGGGGCTCATGCACTAAGCTCCACAGGTCCCAGGTTTGATCCCGCCTGCCAATGACCAGGGTCTATCAGTGTTACATATAATTATAATGTTATTGTGTAATATGTTAAATTCTACTATACAACAAGGATGGAATTTTAGCAAACGATAGCCCAGAAAAATCTAATCTTGTTTCCTTCATGTTAACACTGTGAACTGAAAACATTGTTAATCTCGGAGCTGCCTCTGGTTTGTCTATGCCTTTCTGGTAGTGGTATGCTCCATAATGAATGCAATAGTCCTGGTACAGTCTCAAAGAAGTCATACACAAAGGAACTATCACCCTCCACTCTGTGCAGGTAGTGCCTTTACAGGCCAAAATCACATCGGCCTTTTTTGCTCCCCACTGTCAACCCTGGTCTCCTTTAGGATTACTGCTTTCCAGATTTCTTCCTCTGTGTGTTGGGTTATTTTTACCCAGGTGTACTACATTAATTTGCATTTTTCCAGCATGAATTTCATTGGGTCATTTCCTACCCATATTTCTAACTGCTGTTGGTAACTTTGCAGAATTTCTCTGTCCTCACTGATATTTGCAACAACTTCCAGTTTAATGCCATCCGCAAATTGAATTAATGTGCTTTTTGCTCCAACTTCCAGACCATTAACAAAGATGATAAAAATATTTCCTGTGATTTCAGAGAGATCATATGAAGCAGAGATGGGAAACGACCTTCTAAGTTATCTGCTCCATTCCCCTTTCAATGAAGGTGCGTTCCATTCATTATATCGTTTGTATTGCCTGCAGCATGATACACCTAATTTAAGTCAAAAATCTTGTACTGTGTGGTTTGTCCAGCCAATCAGCTTTCATATGTGGTAGGCTTTAACTCATCATACGACTCAGGAAAGAGACACATGCTTCCATTACATTGATAAACAGTGTGAGATTCAATGCTGTGAAAGTCTTCCTCATTCTTAAAAGGAAGCATAAATTTACTTAAACATTGTAAAATAGAAAAAAATAGACTCCATAGTGTCTTTGGCTCTGGACACAAATGCCCAGACACCATGATGTTGGCTGCAAGAGGGATGGATAGGGAATTTGATATAGGGTTATGTATGTTTATTTGTTTTTCAGTTTCAAATACGGGCTTATTCATTCTTCTAGGCATTTTATGATCTTGAAACAATATCAAAATAATGTAACAATATCTACAATATAATCGAGTTGAATGCACACATTATGCAGGCTTGCCCACCTCCTCAAAAACCTAACAAGCCTTGTCCAACATGTACTCTTCAAACCACCCCCCTTCCTCATACTTCCGGGAGGGAGAATATGAGTTTTTGCAGGGGCCTGGACGCTTAGCAGAGCTGGGCTGTGGTGGACCAAGAACTAGAGCAAATTACAGAGATGAAGAACCCATATAGGAAAAAGTCCTGCCAGCAGCCACCCATCACTTAAATCAAGGTGATTACATCTTGAGCCTGTGAGGGGGTAAACCCCACACCAGATAGGAAATGGTTAAAGAGCAGCCTTGAGGTCAGTTAACTCCACTCTAATGTACCTGTTCTGAGTGTTAGATTTAAGATGAGGAAAGCCCAGAAGTTGAGGGCTGTTGGAAAAGGAGAGCAGATAGGCAGTTCCTCTGTGGGGCAAGGAGCTTGGCTCAGACCAGGGGTCCTGGAACAATTTGTATAGTGGGGGTGCTGACTGAGAGCCATTGAACCAAACCGTAAACCCTTTATATAATGGAAACCATTTCAAGTCAGGGGGTGTGGGAGCACCCCTAGTTCCAGCACCTATGGCCCAGACCAGGGATTATAGGAGGACTATGGCTTGCTAGAGCCTTTGCAAAGAGGGTAGGCCTGGCCTGGCCTGGATGACTGATTAGAGAAGAGACAAGGATCCAGTCTCTAAGTGGGAAGGCAAGCTGTTATAGCTAGGAGCCTGCCTGTGAGGGCTGAAGGCTGGGCCTCGCTGGACTGTTTTGTTTTGTATGTTTGTTTGTTTGGCTTTGAACTAAGTGACTCTGTTACCCCAAAGGGGGTAGAGTGCTTTAAAGTAGGCTTGGCTGGAAAGCCAAGCTCACCTGTATGGCTGGAATAGGCCAAAGAGTATTGTGCGGAAACTGATGCCTGGTCCCAGCAAATATTGCACCCGTCACGAGGGGACACTGAGGGACAAAGAGAAACTATCCCAGAGCTCCTCGCCTAGCCCAGCTGTATCATTGCCACACAGGGAAAGAAGCAGTCTCTCAGGCTGCGTGGTTCTAAACCACATATAGCATTAATGGTTAAAACTGACGCTTTGGATTCCACCTGGAAACTAACAACCAGCTAGTACAGTCTATGAAGCACTGGTGGTCTGTGATCTTGATGTGATGCTCCACTCAATAAGTTATTAGCTTCATTCTGCACTAGCTTCACTTTCTGAACCATCTCTGTGTGTAGCTCCATATCAATCACATTGCAATAGTCTAGTCTTGGTGTTACAAAGGCTGACTTTCACCTCTAGGCTGTCTGTTCTAAGTCATCTCAAGGTGGTGGCCATTATTGTTTGATGGTTGGTCAATGGGCTTGTTTTGAGATATATTAAAGGTCTCATTCCGGAGGACCAGCATTCTCTTCCCCTAAACCAACATTTTAATTGTCACTGTAGTTGGCAGTTTCAATAGCGAGGTCAGGGACCGAATGGATGTGGAGACTGAACTTTTCTCTCCCTTTAAAACTTTGCTTGCTTACTTGCTGATTGACTGATTGATAGCACTAGGAGCCTTTACTTTGCTTCTCTTACTGTTTCCAATCAGGAGAGGGAGCAAAAGTATCAAAATATTCTGAGAAGAACTTCTCTTGTTTTATTTCACACTCAACTCAAACTAGGAAAACTGGTAATCCAGCTCACATGCTCTCACACACATACACAAGCCACATTCTTGCATGTTTTCCAATCTGTTTTCTTGAACCAAGAAAGAGGGATAGACTGAAATAGACTCCTATATTCTTATCTAGACTGAAAGCTCAGTCTTCTGAGATTTAGCTTAGTCATCCCTCCCCTCAATAGTCTGTGTCCAAGTTAACATGCTTCATAATCTAATCATATACACCTGTGCTATCAAAAGTGCCAGTTTTTGAAAGGTTAGATCAAATAACTAATTCTTTTTTGAGCAAATTGCATTTCTCTCCATTTACTTTCCATTTGCTTTATGTTGTAAAAGCTTTCAAAGTCATCTAACAGCTACTAAGGCAAGGAGATTGATTATCTGGTTGTTAATAGGGTTGTCACTCAAAAACCTAGGAAAAGCAAGTTTAGCAGCAATGTTAGCATTTAAATAATGCTGGAAAATAAAAGGTGCAAAGCCCATCAGATCATTGGAGTACCTGACTATGTAAAAGCTGTGCATTTAGGAAGATCATCAGCAGTGGTGCAAGTAGAAATCATTTCTTGCCAGCACGTGACCCCCAACGTGACTCCTCCCTGGCCCGGGCCCCACACTCTCCCAATCCCCTCCCCATGATCCACATCCATCTCACGTTACCAGAGGGCGAGAGGGGGCTCTGTCCTCCTCCTGCTGCACTGGAGACTTCTGCTGTACAGACGCCAGGCAGGAGGATTCAGGAGACGCGGCTGCATGGAAGGGCTGGGGGTGGGGCTGGGGCAGTACAGCAGCCACGCCAGAGGAGCTGCTGGCATTCTGCTTCTTTCCCCGCTGCGGTTCCCAGTGGGGAAAGGAGCAGAACACTGGCAGCTCCTCCGGCGCGGCTGCTGTACTGCCCCCAGCCCTGTTCTCCAACGGGGCTGCTGTACAGATGGAGGAAATGCATTCCGTGGAAGGGCAAAGAGCGGGGCGGGGGTGGGCTCCTCCTCTGTCTTTCTGGTACGCCATACCAGCTATAAATGTCTTACTAGTACGGTGTACCGGACAATACCACCGTACTTGCACCACTGATCATCAGTGTTTAATGTTAGAAGACGGCTTACGTGTTTGTCGGTGTCAAATGTTCGTTCTTTGCTGTTTCTACAAACTAGATCTATTTGAAGGCATATAGCTGCAAAAACAGCTGATTTTGTAGCTATCTTGACAACTTAAAACAACTTTGAGACTTTACTCCATTGAGAGCTAACAAGTGGGAATGGGCAGGCGAGGGTATATTTAAAGATTCTTCCTTATCCCTAAAAGATTCTGGATCCCTATCTAATCTAGTGCTGCTTTCTGGTGCGAGTGAACAGTGGCTTACGGACACCACAGTAGTCAAGGAAAGAGGACAACTGACTCCCTCCCTCCCATCCTGGGATCTCCAAAGTCTGGCAAATTCTCCTCATCATGAGTCTTTGCTTTGCTCCTCCTAGCCTTCAGGCTACTACCCTCCCCTGTCTGCAATATCAGGATCAAGAAAAACTCTTCTGCTCTTCTGAGCTCCATAAGGGCTAGGTATTAATGCTATTGCATTATACTGGTGCAGCTGGTCACCACCGGAAGGCTCTGTGCATGGGAGGGAGTCAGCCAGTTGTCCCTTGAGGCCTCAAAGAGGTCACAGGCCACTGCCACCACCTGCTCAGAAAAGGGCACTCGATAGGGAGGGGACTGGTGTAGTTATGCAGCAGGAAGTTATGGGGAGGCAAGGAAAGATCCCACTCCCTTTCTAGAGATTTGTGAACTTCAACCTAACATTTGTATGCACTAACATTTGCTTACATGACGCAATCTGAAATCAGGTGAGTTGTATAATGCTCAGTAAGCAGTCAGGTCTGTCAGGAGAAGGCAGCACAGCATTGTATTAGCACTGAGTCTGCTCCAGATGCTGAAAATATTGGCATCACACTGAACATGCTCGCCATAAACATTAGCATAGTCACACCCTGAACAACATTGCCTCATCTCATTTGTATGGTCATTCCCACACTAGTAACTTGATACTTACCCTCACCAGCTTTGCCTGATCTTAGATTGCATTCCTAAAGTAATGCTGATATTTGTTTTTAGACTTCTAGCCCCTAGCAGCTGAAACCAACACAATACAAAAACTAGCACTCCAGTATGTACTAACAGAACAAAAAACTGAATGAACAATCTGCATGTAAACTGCTTTAAATGTAATATTTTCACAGCAAATACTGTTTCCAATAATTGTGTTACTTTTTGTGGACCTTAGCTATAAAATACCCACCTGAGAGGGTTTTCTCTTCCATTCCTCCTATTTATTCCTATTTTTCTGTAGGGAGTCTAATTGGTACAATACCTGTAGCACTCTCGCAGTGCACTTCATCTTCCCCAATACGCCCACCCTTTGTCATTTGTATGGCTAGAATTATTCCATGCGGTAGCTCATTACCAAATATGGTGTCAAATGTAAGGTTCTCTGAAGAAATAAATATAGCACATGCACTGGGCCCACACTGAACCCTGACAAGCAAAATACATGATTTTTTTTCTTCCCCCACACCATCTTCAAAATGTTTCTGTAAAAATGTAAAGGCTCATTAGGATTAATAAAGACTGTGGAATTTTCTACTGCAGTAATAAAGGAGAACATTTTGATTTGAAGTCGTACAGCTTTTGTGTGAATGTAGCATGCACACAAGCTACAAGATTGCTAGCACTGGAGATTAAAATCCTCTCTCCATAAAACAGTAGTGCAAGCGTCCTCACTCTATCCAGGTGATGTTTATGAGAGGGATCATCTCTAAGATTGAGAGGATCATTCAGTCTCCACATTTGCTCTATCCTTAACCTCCCTACTGAGCCTGCCTGTATGGGTGCCAGTTAGCTGCCAGTTGTGAGGGTGTTTTAGTTTCTGACCCATAGTGGGAGGGCTGAGTCTCTGGCCCACACTTAGTAGGTGGATAAGTGGTTCGTCTGCCAGCATGCATAAGGTGTTTATAAATCATCTGTGGCCCATATTATAAATGTTAGATGGGGTAAGGTAAGGAGTATCTAGTTTATAGGTGAAGGATGGGGAAGGATACAAGAGCAGAGTTAAGGCTGATGTTGGAACCATCTTCTAGTGTCTAGAGGTTGGTGGTGGTGTGGGATTGTTACATTCCATAAACATTGTTTTAATGGGCAATATGTTCCCAACACTGACTTTCTTAATCAAGTCTTTTATCTGGGAATTTCATCCTTTTTTTTTTAAGTGTGGGAGGGGGATGAACTACTCATAACTCAAAACCTGTTGAATGGATTTTGCATGTTGACTTAGTAAGACCAGTGTTTTAGACATACCGCTCGGGAGAGTTAGAAGTTGTGCTAGAAGAATTTGTAACTTCCATAAAGCGTCCAGTGTTGTTCTTGGGGCATTACAAGGGGTTACAAGTAACTGGTTTGAGCAGAGCCATATTTCAAACATCACTGAAATTACAAGTACCACCATCATCATCTGAAGAGGCCCATTTTAATACTTTACGCTCACCATTGTATCCTGAAGTGTGGAGACTCTAAAAGTGGGTAGGCAAAACTGACACCTCATACCACGAGCAGATTCCCCAAGCTAATATTTGTAATTTTTAATTACTATATTTGTTTTAACCATGTTCTAAAACTAAATGAATCTTGGATCATTCTATGTAAGTTTATATACGAATAGGCCGGGTCTGTCCCAAAAGCCATAAAATCTGACAGTCATGCCACCTTATCTCCTTAAACATAGTTGGAGTTCCTTGCTGGGGTCCAGTGATGTGAGCTGCCACCTCATCCCTAATAGGTTTAACATGGTAGTGCATTCAAAATTTCTAGTCTTCAATGGTCAGCAGGGAAGAACATTTACCAGGATAGTCACAGAAACAACAGTAGTTTTGTATCTTTAGCCACGAGCTATATTACTTCATTTTTCCCTTGGTGTTGAAGAATCACCACTGGGGAGATGAAATCCCCCCCACACACTCTGTCCAGCTTGGGATAAGCATGGCAAAAGAGAGTAGTGCCGGGAAGAATGGGTGGATGATCTGTGAATTTTCTTATGTGTTTTAAAGCAAAAATCCCAGTGACAAAAAGCTCTAATAATGGATTTACATTTTGTAGTTTCTCCTCACAAAGCAATTTTTTTAATGTAAGCATAGATAAGGTGGAGCTTTTTAATTGTCACAGGATTTAACAAGGATACTACAATTGCCATGGAATATATAAGTCCTCCCAACATTAAAGAATTTGACTTGAATAATTTTTAAAATGTTAGTCAATGTTCCTACTAGTGACCCAATGTATGAGTTTTGTCCATGAGACCTGACTATTAGCATTATTTTGACCTCTATTGACAATGTCATTTCTGAGTTATGAAGGTAAAATTTTTGAAAAGTGAAAGGTCACTATTCCCCCCCCTGAAGTCCTATCATTTGAAACCTCCCTTCCCACGCTACGTCCCCCCCAAACTTGCCTCACACTAACCAGGAGATATTCAACATATTATAATAATAAAGAAGAGAAGGGAGGGTTTTCTAATCAAGCTTGCAATAGAAACGGGTTCATCTTTAATGGCAGAATCACTAGCACTTTTCGTCTCTAGGTCTCAGTGCTCTTTACAAAGCATTATTCCTGTTTTACAGAGGAGAAGCAGAGACGCAATGTCTTTTCCAAGGCCACACAGCGAGTCAGTGAGAACAGAGAACAGAACTGGGGCTCCTGACTCTGTCTTGGACACTATCCATTGGACCACACTGTAGTGTCACCATAACCCAGCATTCATGGGGTGTGGGAGAGAGGACGCTATTGTCACTTTAGTTAATGGTATCAAACAGTTTCATCCACTTGAAATAAGTCAGATAACAAAAAAAGAGGGTGTCTATTTAATAAATTCATTAGCCTGGACATAACGAGGCTGGTAGATGTACTGGACATAATGAGGCTGGTAGATGTACATCCAGCTCAGACCAACTTAAGATGATTTATAGAGCTTATGCAGTGTAATACAAAGCTCTTTAAATCACCTTATTTAAAGGTGAAGTCAGCCAGACACATAGCGGCTGCCAATCACTAATCATACATTGACATGGGCAGTGCCCCTCACAGGTTGTTATCATCGCATGCTGGAATTATGAGAGGGGAACTTGACAGGCTGACTCCATGCAAGTCCCTGGGTTTTTTCAGACTAGAAACAAAGAGAGCATTGCAACAAGTTCTCAGATAATTAGTGAGAATAATGGGACTGCATTTTCTAGAAGCAGATGGGGAAAAAATGCTCAAAAATCCTTCCATTAAAAATAATCACATGGGAGTCTTTTACAGGGATGTGCTAAGATTTTAATTATAAATGTCCTCATCTACAGCAAAGCTATTATGGCCCAGCAAAGCTTCCTGATGTACTGAGGAATCAAACCTCCGTGGCCCTCTCTGGGTCAAGCTGCCCTCCCTAAACCTACAATAGCAAAGATTAAAACAAAGAACTCCCGTGGTTCTGTAAGAGGCATAAACCAATCTTTAATTCAGGGGGTTAGGGATAAACTGTCCCTGGCAACAGGAGATCCTATAACTACTCCTCATTCCTGCTCCAGCTCACAGTGTGGATCCCACAGGGCTGCTCCTCCTTCTCCCTCTATGCCCTATTTCTGGGCAATCTCATTTGTAAACACAGCTTCCGCTGTCCCCTTTGACTCATCCCTCTCTCTAGACCCACACAGCCAGGCCACGTCTGAATCTTGTTATTCCTTTCTACACAACATCTTTCTCATCTGGCCTTTCCTTTTTGCCCATGCAGGTAAAACTGTGGTTCAGACATCTCTGGACTGCTGACCATGACAAATTCCTTCTATCTGTTCAAAAAACGGTTGCAAAGACAATTTACCTGACAATTTACCTGGCTCATTGCCTTGACCATGTCTCTCTCACACATATCCCTTTGCAGCTTTGCCCTGGCTCATCCTTCTCAAACAATTTATCTTCATTTTTAAGGCCTTTCCTGGCTTAGATCCACCCTCTGATATGGTACTGAGCTATCAACTCCATCCCAGCTCTGTAAATAATGCTGCTTTTATCACCTGTTAGTCCAATTTTTCATCAAACACCTTTGTGCTTTCTTCTCTGCTGCCCTTATTCATTGGAGGAGCTCCCAGCAAGGAGCCGCAAAGCCACTACATTATCTTCCTTCAAAACTCTCCTTAAAACTTGTCTTTGCTGTGATGCCCACAAAACACTGGATAATTGTGAGGCAACTGGTGTGCAATGGCCTCTGTTAAGAACACTGTTAGTAATGATCTCACTGTTCCCATATTCTTTCCACTGTCTGTCTTTTATACCCATCTGTTGTTCATCTTCTTACTTAAGATTGTAAGCACTTTGGCCCCAGAACAGTGTTTGCTATACATGAATACAGTGAACAGCACAATGAGATCCAAATCTTGTAGGCGCTAATGCAATACAAATGAGAAATAACAATAAGAAATGCACACTTCCTTGCAATTCCCTGGGAAGCAACTCTTAATGACCACTCTTGGAGACAGGCTAGATGGGCCACTGATCTGATCCAATATGGCAATTGCTATGTATTGTTGGCTGGACTGCCTCTCCCTTTTATTGTGCAGATGGAATAGATTCTCTTCTCTGTTTTTAATTCCCTGCCTCCCTGTTTTTCTCTTAGTTTCTCTCTCATTTTCCCCCTCTCATTCTCTCGTCCCTCTTTGCATCCTTCTGGGGATGGGAGGAGAGGTTCTTATTTTTAAGATTGTTTGCAAAGTCTCTCTGATGTAATCTTCACTTTGACTTTCCCATGCTTGTATCAAGCTGGATGTCTTGCTGCTGATCCATTAGCCTGTCTCCCCAGCTCAGAGGGCCATTTTTGGATCCTAGTTGATGACCAGCATTATCAATAATGCAGAAGCAGCAATGTCAAGTATACACTGTTCCCCACAACCAGACTCTATGCCTCACACCCAAACAGGGCAGATAATAAAGAATAATCCTTTCATCCTTTGCTGGCATGGCCTTTAAGATTTGTGCACTAGGGTTTAAAAGCTTTATATGAGAATTTTATGCTCTATCATCTGTACGATAATCTCTTCCAGATTCCCGAACTGCTGATGAATATATTTGCTTAGGTAGTTAATCCATGCAATTTTCATTTTTAAATAACTAGAGGACTCTTTCAGTTGCAGTCTATATACTTTCTCTGATCAAAAAAGCCCCCTTATCTGAAAACTTGTTTTTCAAATAGAATATAAGTACAATTTTTGGCTTTGAAGTTTTAAATTACATCCTAGCCTATAAATATCAAGATTTTTTTTTTCTGGCTTCCTTCTCTCCCCTTGTCACTTCCCACCAAGACCTGTTTGGTGAACAAGTTCCCCTGATTTTTAACAACTTCCCAAGAAATTCACTTTTCTTGTACCAACTCCCCAGATACTGGTAATCACCTAATTTCAGCAAAAGGGAATCATGATCAATGACCATATTCAACAACAAGATTCTGCATTGTGATCCACGGGGGAGTTCAGCTGTCTCACTCCAGTGGCAGGCTCTCTAATTTGCTTGTACAAACTAAAATGCAGGCTGAGGGCCATAATGTTAGAAGGCTGGTCCTGCAGCCTTTAGTGAAGGAAAACTCTCTCTCTGCCCCTCCCCCGTTGGAATTTTCTTGAGAAGAGCGTCAGGCACTAGATGTCAGAGTTGCTAACAAAATTTGTAATCAAGTTTTCAACCCTGGAGTGATGTTTTGCTGAGCAAATTTAAGATTCAGACAAACTGTAAAATATTTGAATAATAGCGCCTTTCAATCTAAAGAATCCCAGGACAGTTAAACTGTAACTGCTTCTGTGGAGGAGGGGAGGACACTACAAGCACATGTTACAGGGCATGACAGTGGAGAAGGGGATGTGTTGCCTAAGGATACTGCTGCCCTTCCTCTTACATAAAGAGCCACGGGATCCTTACTCTTCATACAGAGTAGAGAGGATCTTGGTGTTCCATCTCTTCTCTAAAAGACACATACACAGGGCCAGATTCTTTTTCTCTCACCAGTTTTGCACCAGTGTAATTCCATTAACTTCAGGGGAGCCAGTCCTCATTCACACCAGTGTAAGGAAGAAGAGAATAAGTCCCCTAGTAAACTGCATGAAATGGAACAAAGGGTTGAGTTCATTCTACTTGGATATGAACCTGCGATTGCAGGTAATCGAGTTCTTCTATTCCTGAGGCTTAAATCCACTCCAGATTTTTATGAATAATTAATACTGGTATTGCAGCTTTTTATTTCAGTATAATTTTAAATGGAATATAAAATGATATGGGCCACGGCTTCCTATTGTGGAACAAAAAAAAATCTGATAGGCACTGTTATGGTTGCTAGACCCCCAAGTTGGATCTCACCGCCCATAAAAATTGCATATCCTTGTTCTCAAATAACCCCCCGTGGAGAAAACTATTAGCCTTCCAGCATGAGGGCTTATCTCAGTACTGAAATCACAGCTCCAAGGCTGGCAGCCTATCAACAAATAAACCCAGGGTGCTGAGTTAAAATATAATGTACTATGACATCTCTATTTAATAAGCTCTCTTTGTTTGTTTTTTATTGGAAGGAATGGAGAGGGAGATATTCTAGCTTAACTAACCAAGACATGTTTTGGATGCATTTCATAAGTGTTCTCATGCACAGACTGACGGCTCACATAAAGTCATCCTGTTCTTGGGTTGCAAGCAATATTTCCAGGAGGCTTCTCCTAACTAAAAGCTGCTTTTAAACTTAAACAAAGTGAGCCCTTTAATATGCATACGCTGCATGATAGGGAGGAAAAGGGTACTTACATACAAAATAATGGTACATTTTAAACAGGGAATTGTGTGCTACGTGTTCCTCTCTCAAGTTTTTTGAATTGCTCTGAAATGCTGATGGTCATCTTCAAATAATGCAATGACAGAGGTGATGTTAAATTTCAGATGGGTCCAAATGAGTACACCAGATATGAAACCCATTGAACTTTGGGGATGCTCACAGCTAGATCAAAACTTCCTGGCTGAGGCTCGTTGATTGTTAAATTAGACCACACATTAATTTTGAAAATACAAAGTTACTTTTAATATTGAGTTTCTAATGCCAGGCGTAGGGGCCTTCATTTTTACTGTCTGATCTACCACCATGGGACGCACTGGGCAAACAAAGGTTCAGCCCTGACCTAATTCCAGCCCTGTTTACTTTTAGGCCAGCCAAAGTAATGCAAAAACCAAAATGCTATTTCATATTGGGATTTTTTCTTTCACAAACTGCTGATGCTCAGAATCAACAAACAGTTTTGAAATTATAATAGCTTCATAAATTATAGCATTGTACCTTGCTTGCATAAACAGGGAGCACTGCTGATGCGATTGTTCTCTGACTAAAGGAAAGGATTTTGTCTTTCTTAAACTCATTAAGGGCTCAATCCTGCTCCCATTAAATTAGTAGCAAAATTTCCGTTGACTTCAGGTCAAGATAGCCCCAATTAGTTACAGTTGAAACCCAAAACTCCATGCAAAATTTGAACTGGAGGCAGGAGTATGAACCCTGGTAATCAGACCCTAGTCATTTTGATTCACCATAAACATGAAAACCAAATCTAACTTTTTTTTTCATAGCCATGATCTCTTAGCTCACCCTGTTGACAGAAAGGAGCTGATCTTCCTTTCCATCATCTCTCTCCATCTGACTCTCAAATACAGTAAATTGAATATTTTTCATATAGAGATGGGTAAATTGGTTCAGATAGGAAAAAAAGACCCAAATGAAAGCATTCCCCAAGACTTGAACAGAATCTTCCTTGAGGGTTGTAGTTGTGCAGGGGGCCCACTCCAGCAGGGGGTGGGGCAGAAGCAGATAGGGAAGCTGTGGAAACCTGCAGCTAATTAGGGCAAGGCTTGTTAGGAACCAGACAGGAGGCAGCCCAGATATAAGGAGCTGCCCAATGGGGGGGTCTCTCCCTGACAAGCAAGGGAGGAGGACTGGCTCCCAGGGATAGCACCTGAGATAAAGCAATGCTGGGTAGGCTCAGGGGAGCAGAGGCTGAGCTCTGGCCTGTTACCTGCTAGGCTGCAGGCCCCTGCCAGAAAGGGCCAAGAAGGGGCAAGGGCCAAGGGGAAGTGGCCCAGGGATGATAGGCAGACAAAGGGAGAGAAGGAGGGCAGAGAGGCTGCTGCTAAAGGGACCCTGGGTTGGGACCCAGAGTAGTGGGTGGGCCTGGGTCCCCCTCCTTGCACTGCACCTGGTCATGGAGGAGCAGGCAGGGCCGGCTCCAGGCACCAGCAAACCAAGCAGGTGCTTGGGGCGGCACATTTTCAGGGGCGGCATTCCAGCCAGCCTTTTTTTTTTTTTTTGTGCTTGGGCGGCAAAAGCCTAGAGCCAGCCCTGGCAGCAGCAGCACATAGTGCACCGGGGGCACCCTGGGGCTGCTGCGGTTCGCGTCGGGGAGCAGCGCCCGCACCCTATGGTTGGGCGGGCTCTGAGCATGGGGCATTTGGGCTGGGGGCCGCCCCTCGGGGCACACAGAGCCGCCTGCAGGTGCCACAGGGCGGCTGCCCCCCAGCGTTACAGGCGGGGCTGGGCGAAGCGGCCAGAGCCGCCCAGGGACTGCAGCAGGGCGGCCAGAAGCAGCAGCAGGAGTGGGGCCATAGAGGGCGGGGCGCTGCTGTGCGGGCCCGTGTCCCGCTCTCTGTGGCTCCGCTCCCTTTGGGGCTGCCCTGCCCCAGCTCCTCAGCCCCGTGCCGGGGCGGTCCCCCGGCTCTGCCCTCCCCAGTCCTGGCCGGTCCTGGAGGCGGGAGCCCTGGCTGGAGGGACCCTGGGCTGAGGCGTGGCCCGGGAGCCCCGCTGCTTACCCCGACCCTGCCAGCGCCGGACCGGCTAGAGGCGAGGGGGAAGTGGGCGGAGTCAGCGCTGGTGGGGGGAAGCCCAGGGTTGGGGCAGCAGGGGGTGTGGGTGGGGTGGGAGAGAGAGCCCAGGGCTGGGGTTTGCTTGGGGCGGCAAAAAACCTAGAGCTGGCGCTGGGAGCAGGGCCAATACAGACTGCAACTTGCCCCTGAAGTGAGGGGTTTGACTTTGGGTTGTGGTTGGCCCCAGTGCTGAGTGCAAGCCAAAAGACGGCTGTGAGCTCTGGAAGGGGGGTCAGAAAGAAGTAGTGGGCACTGCCGGAGGGAGCAACGTGGATCGCAAACAGCAGAATAGGGCAGACAACGGGCAAGACACCATGCACAGAGGGCACTCTGGATCTGGAATGAGCTAATTCCTGGACTAACCAGCAGGAGGCGCCAGCGGTGGTGAGTGCATGCCATTACAAGGGACAGTTCCCCATCCAACGCCCTCATTTTGTCTGCCTTGTTCATGGCAATGCTTTTGATTCAGCCAATAATAGGAAATACTGGAAATCTCATGGAAGCCTTTTTTGCACTCTAGGTTTGAATAATATAGCATACAAATTTTTGGGTGCCCATTCCACTTGAACCTTTTGGAGTTCATGACTCCCCTACTTGAACAGCATTCAAGTTTGAAGATTTATGTCAGTGAGTGGTTACATTCCCCTAGCTTAGTTTGAGAGACTGAAGTGCAGTAACTATGTACATTTTTTTTTTCTGTGACCGATGACCGATTTGGAGCATGTCAAACAAGTTAGTTATTGTGAAGTGTAGTTGATGTACCCTACTCGTATCATTATCCATACTTTAGATGCAATCACCTAATGACTTTTTTTAGCTATAACTAGCCAAGCAGAGCCAGTGTGGTCACTGTGGACATGGATGCAGAAGATTCCTGAGTTTTTGAGATTTTTTTTCTTACCAAGAAAATGAGCAGATTTTACAAACAATGTACTTCGTAAAGCTTTAACCCTGCCCAGCCCACTTACTATTTAATGAGGTCATCACCTGAAACAAATATACCATACATCTACTACTCTACACATACTTGTGACTTAAATAGATAGCAGCAGTAGTTCTAATATATTTTAATCTCAACCAGGTTAAATGCAATAGACCACAATTATTGCACAAAGTATAGGTGGAGCTGGGGTCATAGGGATACATGTCCCTTTGCCACTGATGGCTATGCAACCAAATCATCCCATATTTTGGTGGGCTGTGGGTGGGAAATTAAGGAACGAATACTTCAAATAAGGAGGTGGTCCTCCATTTAAGACCTTCTAGCTATTTAGTCTGTAGGTTTTTCTCCAGATACACTGGACAGAATTACAAAGGGAACTGTGCTCCCAACTTCTGTGGGTGGTAAAATAGGTGAGACTTAGTGGTGCTGGGAAATAACTATTACTGTTTCAAAAATACCTTCTCTGATTACTATGCTACTTGGCATCACCAAGATGAGGAAGACAATTCTCTATTCAAAAATCCCAAGGTATGTTACAGTTTTGATTGTCTGAGATATTAATAACTGTACATAGATTACCATGTATAGGAATTCGGATTTGTAGACAGTGGGCACTTTAACAACTCCCTGCTCCCTGTGGCTTAGAGCATCCAAAATAATATTTTTGACTCCATGGAATTAAAATATTCTTGATCCCATGAAGTGGTTATGTGTGTTTACCTGATGGGATTTATTTCCTGAGTTTCATGCAGCTCTGTCAGTGAAAATTCCCCCCACTCTGGGGAAGACCTCCACTTGCAATCTTTGGCTGGTTTAAGGCCACTTTGCACTGCTCGAAGGAGAATCCAGCCCACTGTCTCCATTCATGCTTTTTAGTTTTGGTGTATTAGGACAAATACTAATTGCATGGTTTGCAAGAAATTAAACAAAAGGTTTAAAAGAGAGCTTTTAGCTATCAAAAATGGACAGACATCTGGAAGGATGTTCTGTGCAAAGAGAACTCCATTCAGCTCTTGCATCAACACTGACACACCTATGAAGGCTATTACAGGTCTGTTATTCAAGAAGAGTTGCAAATAGACAGTTATTCTACATGGCTGAGCCACCTCTTAAATCAAGAATCTAGGATAAAGAGCAGTTCAACACTTTTTTCATATTTTCCATCTTTCTAACCTTTGCTTATTTTATACTGTAAGATTCTGTGCTAACTCTTTACTTCATGAATTATTTCCTGTTCAGTACTGTAAGGATGAACTCTGGGCAATGAAAATATCTGTTTATAAAAGGACAAGGAGTCCGGTGGCACCTTAAAGACGAACAGATTTATTTGGGCATAAGCTTTTGTGGGTAAAAATCCCACTTCTTCTGATGTATGGAGTGAAAATTACAGATGCAGGCATAAATATATATTGGCACATGAAGAGATGGGAGTTACCTTCTCTCCATGCGAAGTTACACTTCAATCTCCTTGGACACTCAATAACTGATTTAAAAGTAGCCATTCTTCAACAAAAAACTTCAAAAATAGTCTTCAAAGAGAAACTGCAATTCATTTGCAACTTAACACCATCAATTGGGGCTTGAATAAGGACTGGGAGTGGCTAGCTCACTACAAAAGCAATTTTCCCTGTTGGTATTGACACCTCCTCATCAATTATTGGGAGTGGACCACATCCACCCTGACTGAATTGGCCTTCAACATTGGTTCTCCACTTGTAAGATAACTCCCTTCTCTTCATGTGCCAATATATATTTATGCCTGTATCTGTAATTTTCACTCCATGCATCTGAAAAAGTGGTTTTTTACCCACGAAAACTTATGCCCAAATAAATCTGTTAGTCTTTAAGGTACCACTGGACTCCTCGTTGTTTTTGTGGATGCAGATTAACATGGCTACCCCTCTGATACTTCCTTATAAAAGGATAATCTAGTTGAATATAGTTTCTTCACATTCTAGAGGGCGCAGTACCTATAGTCACCACATGCTCATGGAGTGTAGTTCAGTGGTTAGAACAGAGCTTTGGAATCAGGACTCCGCAGTTGTAACCTGGCTGTACCAGGCACTGTGTGTCCTTGGTAAATCATTTAACCTCTCTGTGCCTCATTTTCTCCATCTGTTAAATATGTATAATACTTGGCCTCTCAATAACACAAGGAGATAGGTAAGATTTTTGTAATGTTTGTAAAGCACTTTGAGATCTTAAGGAAGAAGTATTACTGTGCGTGTGAAGCAACCCACCACAACAATTTGGATTGTTTCTGAATTACAGCTGTAGTAGGTTAAGTTGTCGTCTTTCACAAAAGGGATATAAAAATTCTCTCCCCCTGTTCAAATGCCATCTGCCTGTTTAATGTGGGTCAGCAGTCACAGCTTTCCAGGGGTGTACATAGTAATACTGTCCATTGCATTCAACTCCAGTTTCCTTTCCTGGTAACTTGTTGACTAATTACTTTATTCCTTGGATAGTACAGCATTTATGCTGCACAGATTTAAATCAGGTTGGAATAAGTATTCGATTTCCCCCCCCCCATTTTCATCTACCAAATAACTGTCAACAGTAATTGTCCCCCAGAGCCAGACTTGGGGAAACATCACTGAGCACATGTGGCTTGTCATCCTGTACCAGCCCTGAATTCAAAGCTAGAATCAGAGACTCCTCTTCACACGGCTCTGTAAATCCTTTATTCCATCAGAGGAAATCCCAGTGTGGCAAGCCAGTGCAATATTTACTTTGTGCTGATTGCATCCCAGACTACTGAGAAGAGATCAGAGAACTAAGAAATCCCCATGTTGATTATAATATTTGCCATCAATTAAATAATATTAACGGTGACTGCACATTAATGCATCTCACCACTGTGAACTGTTTGTATTTTAATTTTTAAACTTTACCTCCATCTTGTGGACTTCCTAAATATTGCACCATGTGTGTTTGAACCTGGTCTAAACAGTTTGGTTCAAGTATAACTATGTCAGTTTGGAATGTTTTGTTTGTTTTTCTTAACTGAATAGTTACATGGGCACAGTTATATTGCTATAATAGTACTTTATACTGGTGTAGCTTATTTCTCTTCCTGTACAGGAATGGCTATACTGGTATAAAGCACTTTTATACTAAAACAGCTGTGCCCACACTAGGGGCGCTATACTGGTACAGTGAAAACTGTACAACTTTTGTGTGCAGCTGAGCCTGCAGTGTTTAGGTTATCATTCTTGCTGCTCGTGATTACGACTGTGCAACACTTTTTATGTTACTTACATGAAACAGCCTAGATTTACTGAAAGGATCTCTGAGAATCTCTGATCTCTTGTGAAAACTTAGGCCATGTTTCAGGTAGTCCCAAGGTGGGATTCAATTGAACCCAGGCCAAGGTTTGCATGAGCATGGGCCAATTTTGACTTTGTATCCAACTCATGGCTTCCGAATAAAATCTGTCTTTACAAAAATATGGCCACAATTCTGCAATCAAACCTACATAAGATAACCCTTGTGTCCACTCAGAACCCCATTGGAAGTCAAAGGGGCTCCATACACTGATTCAGCTGCAGGATGTTACAACATGTCATTATAAGGACTGCATTTTCAAAGGAACCTCAACCCAGGCCCATATTTGCACATGCCAACTGGGTAGTTAGCCTCTACTACATATATTCTGAGCATGTGATAGAATGGTCACTGTCCTTTAAGATGATTCCACTCATTCTCCCACACGAAAATGAATATTAGATTGCTCAAAATAAGGTCCAGTCTTGCTCCCATTGAAGTCAATGTCAAAACTCCCATTGACCTCAGTAATGTTGTATCAAACCCTATGTTACAGGCAGATTGTTAGCACCATCCATTGTTAAGGTTGCCTGATAATTCCCATTACAAGACCCTGTTTTCAGTTATAAATAACTTTGCCAAAGTTTAACCATTTGCACTTACAGTTGAACCTCAGAGTTTCCAGCACTTTGGGAATGGAAGTTGTTTGTAACTCTAAAATGTTCGTAATTCTGAACAAAATGTTATGGCTGTTCTTTCAAAAGTTTACAACTGAACATTGACTTAATACAGCTTTGAAACTTTACAATGCAGAAGAAAAATGCTGCTTTCTGGTTTTTTTAGTAGTTTACATTTAACACAGTACTGTACTGTTTGCTTTTTTTGTGTGTCTCTGCTGCTGCCTGATTGTGTTTCCAGTTCCAAATGAGGCGTGTGGTAGACTGGTCAGTTCGTAACTCTACTGTTTGTAACTCTGAGGTTCTACTGTAAATTTTTTGTGCCAGTGGTCTGACTCTAGGACTAATTAATTTGTTTTTGAAAAAGTCAGCCAAAGTTGTTCGATTGTTTCCAAGAAAGAGGCTTGCTTTGTCATTTTAAAAAAATCCCAGTGATCTTTTATTTGAAAAGTTCTAGCAACCTGGTGCTTTGGAGCAGGGATTTGAAATTTTGACGGGGTGGTCTGTGTCAGGGATGTGCCTTTTGCCATCTCTGTGAAAATTCATCCAAAGTTTTCCAAATTATAAGACTGAAAAAAATCTGTTTGTACATGTTCAGTAAAGACGTCTGAGTTTAGCAGCTAAAATTGCCAAAGATTCCATATTCATTGTGCATGCTTGAGTTTCTCGCTACTCCTAGTGATAACCAGACTCTGCATGTGCCCTCCATGCAGAGTGACTGGGCATGGTCCAGTCCAGGGTCACAAGGGCAAAGCTGGACTTCCCCTGTAACTGCTTCTCCTAGATACTGGGTGGGGCGGGGGGAAGGGAGTACTAGAACCTGAAAGCAAGGAGCCTGTCTCTCCGTGCTTTTAATGATTCCTTGGCTGGTGCCCATGCAGTGTGAAGGGGAAGCCACCCACTTTGAATGCAGAGGGGACAAAAGCAGGACTGTGGGGGAGGGAAAGGAGTAGATTGGAGCAAGGGGGTCTGGTGAGACTGGAACTGGTGGTGTAAGGAAAAAATCTGTTACTGGGAGTTGAGAGTTGGGACTGGAACTGGTTGGGCAAGGAGATGGGAGTGGGAGCTGGGGGTATAGTCTGGGAGTGGGTAGGCAAGGAAACTGGTTGCTGGGAAAGAGGAGACTGAGGCTGGGAACTGGTGAGGGAAATGGGGGGGGGGGAGACTGGGAACCAGTTGGTTGGGAGGGGGGATCACTGAGACTGGACAAGGAGCTGGGGATTTGGAGGAGACTGGGACTAGAAATCAGCGGGGGGTGGGAATAGCAGGAGTGGAAGCAGACCCTTGCAGAAGGCTTGGAAAGACTTCGGCCTAGTAGGGCCCCATAAGGCAGACTGGTGACCTCTGGTGAGCTTTTAGCAGGAATATAGGAACCTTTATTGTTTTTTAAATGCTTTCTTTGTAATGCTTTTACCTAAGAATAAATGTGCTTGCTTAGAAGTAGCTGTGTGGTAACTTGAAACTGCAGGCAATACACTGACCATAGGCCTTAGAGAAAAGGCAAAGCACAGGCACTGGCCTGTAGGTAGACTGGCTTGCTGAAGATATTGCAGTATAAGTGAGCAAGCTGTGCAGCCCTAAAACCCTGGCCAGAAGGGAGAATTGCCTCTCCACCCAAAAGAGGCAATTGCTGGGAGCCAGAAACCTTAAATGGGTCCCCTTGAGGGACAATGGAGGGGGAATACAGGTGCAGTTACCCTGAAACTGTGACACCACCTTCTTACCTCACAGGGATATTGTGAAGAATAATTAATACATACTATAGTGATAAACATCAGAGAAAAGCCCATGAGGTAGTTAAGTCTATACTCCGAGCAGGGCAGATTGATTTAAATCACTAATTTTAACCATGATCTAAATCAGCAAGTAGGAAACCTTTATTTCAATCAGCAATTTTAAACTTGTTTTGCATTTGTACTTTTTGGTAGTTTTTCCTAATTCTCATTTTCTGATATAACCATTAAAACATGTTGCTTTGCAACTAAATATAGCCTTTCCACTAAATTTGATGCTTCTTTTTGCTAACCAGGATACTGTATTTAGATATATAATTGCTTAAATAAATGTAGCTTAGCATATATTTAGATTTTTATTTTTTGTTTTTTATCATGTTAGAAAATGTCTTATTTACTAGGTGATGACTATAAACTTGTGATAAGTTACATTTGGATGGAAACTGGAACTTAATTAAAATGCACAAAAACAGCATTCTAAAATAGTTTTGTTAAATCTTCCTGAAATGTTCTGTATACATAAACTTTTTCCCTTATCAAAAATTTTTCATATTTAAAACTGATTTATTAAACAAAAGAAATCTTATGAAGTTATTTGAACTGATTGTGTCAGTTTACCATGTCCTTCAAGATTTTAGAATTAGTAGATCTCATCTTCTCACACCATGTTTTATTCATAGATTAGACTAATTACTCCTGGGGGAATTCTGCGCATACACAGAATTTGTACCCCACCCAGATTTCTTTGCTTTCCCACAGAAAAATGACTTTGACAGGGAAGCAAAGGGAAGCCACAAGAGCAGTCATGAGACCCTCCGCAGCAGTAAGTTTTGGGTGCCCAGGGCAGCAAACAGAGAGGTAAATCACTGTGGGGTATGAGGCGGGACTAAGGAAGACTTAGCTGGTGGCTCCTACCCTGCACTGGGCTCAGCTGTTAGTCCTGGCTGGGCTGGGGAGGACAGGACTTCCTCTTCCCCTGCACAGCATCTGGGGCCATGTCAGACCCAACCCCAGATTTCTTCCCTGACTGTAGGAAGCTCTGCAAACTTCCCCCCCTCCCCCGCCACCTCCTGCACTCATTGCTCCTCAGCTGCAGGGGGAGGGATCACTGTACAGGGAGCTGCTCCCTCATCCATCCAACCCCTGTGCATCCAGACCCCCTCATACTCTGATCCTCCCGCTGAGCCTCACCCGCTTCCCCTGCACCCAGTGCTCCCCCTGATGAGTCCCACTCCCCCTGTACCTGGACCACCCAGATGAGCCACCTGGATCCTTGCCCTATTGAGCCCCAAGCAGCTGCATCTGGACCCCCCCACACCCAGCCCCCCCGCTGAGCTCTATCCCTACCACAATCACACCCCCCCACTAAGCCCCAACCACCTTCACCTGGACCCCCCTACAGAGTCCCATTACCATTGCACCCAGAACCATCCAACAAGCCCCTGTGCACCCAGATCCCCCACTGAGCTGCCCGCACCCAGATTGCCCCACACAGAACCCTCTCAACCCACACCTGGATCCCTCCACACCTGGATCCTGCTTGCCCACACCAGGTGCACCTGGCATGGGGCAGGACCCTGGGGTGTTTCTGGGGCAGGCCTGGTCCTTGTGCTGTGAAAGGGTTGGATGCAGGCTCACTGCTGAGTCCATGTCGCAGGGAGAGCTGCACAGTGATCTACCACCTCCGTGCAGCCAGTGGCCTGTGCTCCCCAATGCCGTGCTGGAGCCTCCACATTTATTTGATAAATACATTTTGCAGAATTTAAAAATTTTTTGGCACAGGATGCCCTCAGGAGTAAAATTAGAAAAAGAAAACAAGCTTTTCTTTAACTCCCAAACAGTTTTTTCAACTTTGAATGAATTAGTCATTGAAAGAATTAGCTGGATAAAGTGAAATAAAGAAAATATTCTCTCTGCACCTACAGAAGAGGCTACTGCTATCAAAAGCTGATTTAGCATTTCAACAAACTCTGGTTCCAGTTGCTTAGCCAGTTCAGTGGTTTGACTTGTTTTAAAATTTTGGCAGCAGACATAAACTACTTGAATATAGTTTTTAATTTAATTTAAATATAATAGATTATCTTAAATTTGGGCCTTAATATAGGTAGTCTTCATTTCAAATGTAATTTTAAATTACAATTTATTTTTTATCCACTCTGATTCAGAGCATGAATAGTGTGCAATAAATAAGGCTTAGTGTTGCATACTGAAATACTGAATAGCTGCTCACTTAATGAGCACCACCCATCCATTCTGTGCACTGAATGAGGCAGGGGACTTCTGGAAAAAGTAGTGTGTGATCATAATTAAAGGGTGCATGCACAAAGGGACCAGTCAAGTAAAGTAGCTTCAATCCCATATTTGTCTTGTGCAGGCTTCAAATTTTTCTCCCCCCCACCCCCCAAAAAAAACAACTTAAGACTTTTCTTTTCTTGGTCTTTTTTTAGCATGAAAGTTAAGTAGTCCCATATGACTATCATAAGGATTTGGCAATACAAAACTCAGTAGATTCCGATGACAGGATGATTGATGTGTTTATATCTCTAGAATATAGACTAGGATTAATAAAACTGAGGTGAAATTGTGAAGTCCTTACTCAGGCAAAGCTCTCGTTGTAGCCAGTGAGAGTTTGATCAAAATAAGAACCTCAAGAGTGGGCACTAGATCAATTGCACTTGAAATAGTGGACTTCTTTTTTTGCTCTGCTACAGTGATGAATCAGTTGGGCAATTTTCAACAACTGAATAAATGGCAGTATTTTCAAAAGATCACACTGGCAGGTAGGGAATACTGAAAAAACATCACATTACACAACCAGATAGGTGTGGAGCACTCCAGATACAACTAAGATCTCATGCTTAAGGTGCTGGGCACTCTCCCAGGAGTCTCTCAGAAGCTTGAGGTTCAGATGTCTACTGTCCAGATTCTTTTCGTACATAGCCATACACTTCTGCTAGAGTCAGTTGGTATGGAATGACTATCTGATGGCAGGAAGTTTCCAAAACTATCTTCTGGGGCTGCTGTGTTTTTGTGAATGACATGGTAGTTATGAAATTGCTTATAATGTACAAAATGTTAGTTACAAATTAAATGTAACTTGCTAACACACAGCCTGATTTCCATGGAATTACCTAATTTGCGGCTTAAAGTGAATTTGCAGAAATGTAAAGCTACAAATAACCATATTACTTTAGAAGCTGTTTTAGAGCTAGTGTGAGTCAAATTTCCTCTAGGGTTCTGTTAAATAACAGAATTATGCCTCGTCATACAGTGGGATACTTTGGTAATTTTGGAACTAAACACAGAAGATAAAAGCATTTTTCCCCCATCAGAAAATGAGAATGTAGGAAGAGAAAAGATTAATTAACTTCTTATGACTGTAACAATCCAGAAAATAAGATTTAATTAAACCAATCTATCCCTTCCATGGGTCCTGATCTTGCACAACTCCGTTCAATGGGAGTTTTGACATTGACTTCACTTGGGGGCAGGATGAAACTCAATATTGCAGTAGTGAATTGCAGTATAACAGGATTTTAATATTGTAAAGAACTCACTAACTTAGAGTAGTGCCAATCTAAGCAATGTAGTCAAGGTTGATAAAGCTTTCCATTATGAGTATTTTTCACCAAAGTTTGTAATTCAGCCATGAAAATTCCCGCCTGACTCTTGTCTTGCAAATCAGTGTAAAATCTCTAATCACACAACTTATAGCCACTTCATTTTTAAATGTAAATGCTAACGTTTCAAGCTGTGTAAGATATTGTATTGCATTTAGGTTTATCCACTTGTACTGCTCTTAGGGTGACCAGATGTCCCAATTTTATAGGGACAGTCCCGATTTTTGGGTCTTTCTTATATAGGCTTCTATTATCCCCCACCCCCTGTCCCTATTTTTCACACTTGCTGTCTGGTCACCCTAACTGCTCTAATTATCCATCTAGTTTCTTTCATTGGCACCCATCACAGTAGAATCCGTGTTTGCTCTGTATATACAGAGGTCTCCTGTACTCATTCCCCTGCTGCATTTCAGAGCTCTGCTGTGGGTATCTCATTTTGCCAGGAATTTCAGGCAAATCTGACCCCATTTTAGTGGTGTCACCTGTATTTCTTCAGAACACAATAATCCAGTTCAGGTTTTACCTTTACAAAATCTACACTAGAGTAAGATGGTGTTTCCTTTCTCAGTTTGATGAGCCACATGAATGAAAGGGAGGAAAATCTGAACTGGCTTTCTTGATATGGTTATGTGAATGTAGAACCTGGAAGCAGCCATTTTATTTAATTTGTTTAGCTGCATCTTATGTGCAACAAAATGTTTAACCATGGTTTCAGAATGAAAAAACACTCTAATATATGCTCTGCCCTTAAAATTCTCAAAACTATTTCACCATCATTTACAAAAAGGTTGTTCTAAAATTAGCTTTTGTGCCCACATCATGGTTTAATTATCTTGAAACAACACTTTTGATACTAATTACAGAATAGCACTATCCACCCGTAACTGCAATTAAGCTTGCAGCTCCTATTAGAAAATGTATTGTCATAGTAAGTATGGTTTCCTTTATTTGCTTATGCTGAGTTGCAGAATCTATAATTATATGCAGGATCATCAATTTGAGGCTTGTTTCTATAATTATATTAATTGGAACATGGAAGTGACTTAGAAATACTAGATTTTAAGGCATTGTGTCTAGTGCAGAGTTGGAATAATTAGTAGATTAGAGGGATGATTATTAGTTAAGATAGGGTTTCACAACTGTATAGTAATTAAATATAAACAGAAGTCCATATATCCCTTTTTGAGTTCAATAGTAGCTTAACTTGTTTGCAAGTACTGAGGACCTAGATTTTCAAAGGCACCTTAAGATGCTGATAGGGGCCTAGTGGGATTTTCATAAGCATCCTAGCAGGTTATTGAAATAAATTAGTGTAGTAATTTCTTCACGTAGTATAAATGAGCTTTTATGTGCTATAAGTACTTTTTATAAACAAGTTTGATACAGAAATCAATGAGGGAAACCTCCAATAAAACATTTTACATATCCATGTATATTTTGATCAAAAGGTTTGCTAAGGGCAATTTTGGAGAAATAGATGAGAAATTTTCATAGATGAAGCAGGTGCAGGAGGAAACTGAAGTTTTTGAATACACCAAAAATTAATGACATCACTAACGTTCTAGGTTTACAAAAGACCATATTTGAGATGGGGCCCAAATCACAACCATGGACCTGATTTTTTCCATTTCAAACCTGTTTTGCTAAAGAACTGATTCTTTGAACGTGGCGGGAGGGGGGGCTTCAGATTTGGAAGCAGATTTTTGAACTCTATCATTCAGGAGTATTCAGATCTGGGTGTTTGGTTAGGCCCCTTAAGGCACACATATACTGCAATTACAAAAAAAAAACACAGCACCAAGTCTCCGAGCCCAGGTCAATTCACTCAGGCTCGCTGGGCTCAGGCTGTGGGGCAGTGCAGACATTCAGGCTCGGGCTGGAGCCCAGACTCTAAAACCCTGTTAAGGGGGAGGGTCTCAGAGTCTGGGCTTCAGCCCAAGCCCAAATGTTTACAATGCAGTTTTTATTCTCAAGATCCTGAGTCCTGCGAGCCCAAGTCAGCAGACCCAGGCCAGCCACAGCCATGCTGCAGCCCTTTTATTGCAGTGTAGAAGTAGTACCCTTAGCGAGAGAAGGCTGATTCTGATCTCACTCATGGTGTTGCTCATCAAGAGTAACTGTAATAGCTCCAATGGAGCAAAAGGAGCACATGTGAGACTATGCTAGCAACTACAACAAGAACAGAGGTGCTCAAACTGTGCGGTGTGCCCCCCTAGAAGGGCACAGAGGAATGTTTGGGAGGGTAGGGCTGGGGCCCACAGCTGCTGGCCCCAGCCCCACACCTGGGGCTCTGCCCGGGGCCCCGGCTGCTGGCTGAGGCTCCGCCTCTGCCCCCACCCCCAGCTGTGGCCCCAGGCTTGCCCCCCTTACCCCATCCATATCTTCCCCCCACCCCCGACCCTGGAGCCGTGGCCCTGCTCCCAGTCCCACCTCCGGGGGTGGGTGTGTGGACAGGGGTAAGAGGGGGGGGTGAGGTAAAAAGTTGGGGGACCACTCAACTAGAATAAACTGCCCAGAGAGCTGACTTCCCCAGCATTGAAAAGTGATTAGAGGCAGGGGTCTTGGGTTCAACTCTTGACACTGCCACTGACTTTTTGTGGGGCCAAGGATAAGTTGCGTCAACTCTCGGTGCCTGTTTGCTCATATCTGGACTGGATGTAATTATAATTTCCTCCCACAGATGTGAAGCTTAACACTTAAGACACTGAATGGTTTCAAGAAACTAGTTTTCTACTCTTGGGGGGGTGCAGGGAGGGTGGCTGCCAAGGCATGCTATATCAGCGAGGAATGGCTGGGTCTGGATTCCTGTATGGAATCCTCCCCCAAAATGGGACTCGCACCATCCCCAGGGGTCTACCCTCCTCTTGCTGCTGTCTGTCTGTCTTATCTTTTACCTCTTTCTGGGAAGAAGCAGGAAATAGGATGCTCTCAGCATCATCAACAACCAGGTGCTGGGAACTGATAGCAAAGAATTCAGAGTACCTCCATGCTGAAGAACAGCTGACTAGAGTATGATGGAAGCTCTCTCCCTGCTGAGAGGTGGGAATGGGCTCTTGTTGCTTTCAGAACAGACCACACTGAGCTTATTGGAGTGGCACTAGTGTAACTCAGGAAAAAAATTGGTTGTATGTCACATTTGCCTATGGTTTGGCTGTTCTAGGGCCCCTATCAACAGAAAACAAAGGGCAGAACTCAGCAGTCAAAAGAGAGTACCTAGAATATCTTCTGCGGAATATGGGGGGGAGGGGGTCTGTTTTGTGTGAACCTTTCCCCATTTTATTTGCTTGCATTTTGTCCCCCTTAAGCCAAATTCAAACTGGATATAAGTGGGAGAAGGCCTGTAGATTCCAGTGGACTTGTATCTGCTTATTCTAGGTTTGAATTTGACCCTTTTAGTTTTGTATTCAAATGAAACTGAAACCACTGAATTTTGACCAAGTTTAACATGGTCTCCACTATAAATCAGCGATCAGGTTTGCTTGCAACTTGACCCTGGGCTATATTTCATGTTGGTGATGACACCTTAAACCAAGATAGATATTGCCTAGTCCAGGGTATATTAAGGATATGCCTACATCTGAGGTGGAAGGTGTAACTTTCAGCTTGAGAAGGTATACCACACTAGCTCTGATCAAACTAGCTCACTAAAAATAGAAGGGCCATGACAGCAGGAGACGTTAGCCAAGTACAATTCTGACTGCTGCTAGCCTCTCCCATTGAGCCGCCATGACTACCCTTCTATTTTTAGAGTGTTAGCTGAGCTAGCTTTGATTGAGCTATGTCTCCTGAAGCTGGAAATCACACCCTCCAGCTCCCCTGTGGATGTGCCCTGAAATATTCCTACAGTTCTGCTAGCTTCCCTTCAGTTACATAGTGCTGACATCTGGTGGCAAGAGACAATATAAACTCTGAAATTACATTCAAGCAAACACGGTTATGACAGTTGGCACAATCTTTCCATTTTTATATTGCTTAATGATATTTTCCAACAAGTACAACATACAGGAAAAATAAACAACTGAAGAAAAATTAGGGCTCCTGGGTGCTACCGTAGTATACAGATTAAATAATAAAAATGATTAAAAAAAAGGTATCAGATACCAAGATATCATTTAAGGCCAAGAGTTTAGTAGGATTTGAAAAAGGATTAGACTTTTATATGGCTATTGAGAACATTGCCAGTTACATTAGTTAGGGGGTTGTTTTGTTTTGATTTTTGTTTAGAAGAGATGTTAACCCTCTTGCTGCAGAGTATTAGCCATCCACTAACTGATGAGAATTAAAAAGCTGTTTCCCCTATGTGCAGATTATTCCATAATTGTCCATAATGGGTTCTTGCACCTGCACCTTCAGCATCTGGAGCTGGTACCTGTCAGGGTATGTCTATACTTACGCGGTAGTTCGACGGCTGACTATCGAACTTCCGGGTTCGATTTATCGCGTCTGGTCTGGACGCGATAAATCGATCCCGGCAGTGCTCGCCGTCGACTGCGGTACTCCAGCTCGGCGAGAGGAGTACCGCGGAGTCGACGGGGGAGCCTGCCTGCCGCGTGTGGACCGCGTCTGAACCGCGGTAAGTTCGAACTAAGGTATGTCGACTTCAGCTACGTTATTCACGTAGCTGAAGTTGCGTACCTTACTTCGACTTGGGGGGTTAGTGTAGACCAGGCCTCAGACAGGATACTGTGCTACATGGACCACTGTCTGATCTGGTATAGCAATTTCTTTGTTCCTAGCTATTGTTCCCCCCCTTTTCTCCCCTCCCCACCAAAGGATGCCATAATCCAGATAGTAGTTGGAAAGATCAAATGCATCAAGCAATGGCTTCTTAACTACTGCTCAGTACCCAACCTTTAAGACAGAGGAGTGCCAAAAGGGCCAAGACACAGGTCATACATAGATATGGGACAAGAGGGGCAAGTGCGAAGGGGTAAATGTGTAATGTCCTGGGGATATCTCCTATAGATTTCTGAGTAGGCCTTTGGAGCAACCAAAGAGGAGACCATCCCAGTCAGTACAGCTGAGGATTTACAGTGAGGGCAGGGTATGGTGAGACAGAACTCTGGGGGTTTAGTCCGGGCTGTGGGGCTATCCATGCAGTACAGATATCAATAAAACTCAGGACTGTGTACCTGAATATAAAGTTTCAGTGCTTTAATTTAAGAAGCTTCCTAGGGACATGGGGATCTTGGACAGAGCAGCACAAAAGGGTACAATTCAACACATGAGGAATCCTAGAAATGTAGGGCTGGAAGTGGAAGGGACCTCAAGAGGTCATGTAGTCCATCCCCCTGTGCTGAGGCAGAACCAAGTAAACCTAGACCATCACTGACAGCTGTTTGTCTAACCTGTTCTTATAAATCTACAGTGATAGGGACTCTTGAGGAAACCTACTCCCGTGCTTAACTATCCTTATAGTTAGAAAGGTTTTCCTAATATCTAACCTGAACCTCTCTTGCTGAAGAAAGGGACAGCAGAAGTTAGAAAATATGAAAAAAGAAAGCAAAGCAGACAATAAAAGAGAAAATGGGGGGGGGGGGGAATAGAGGATAAAAAAGAGAGAGAAATCCATCGAGCCAGAAAAGATTCTTCCTGTCTGTCCTAAACAGGAAAGGCAGCTTTCAGAAAAGCCATTTTATGCTTTGGCAAGAAGCTCAAGAGGGATAGTGGATTACTGAGTCATCTGATCAAAAGTAGTTGTTTTTTTTTTAAATTGAAAAAACAAAATCAGAAGAAGAAAAATGAAGCATCATATTCCTTCAAGCTACAGCATCTTTCCAAAGTCATTCACAAAACTAAATTCATATATATGCAAATATAATTATTAAAAATTCATTACTCTATTGCTTTTAAATTATATCTATTTTTATAAATGTCTCAGGGGAGAGTTCCTTCCTCTAGTTCAAAATGTTCAACTAATACATCTTCTTTCCGTGCTATCTGCTTTATTGCCTTTCTTCATTTCTCTGAATGAGAGCCCTGGGCCTTGCAGCTGGGTTTCATTAAGGAACTCAGAAGACCGCAACAGCATACCAACTCCAAGAGTTCAAAATTCATGAGTCAGGCCCTCAAAAGCCACTGGGTTCACTTAAAAATTGAGATTTGTCTTAAAATAATAAATTTGAGGTCATTTGTATTTGTCTTCAAGTGTGAGACAATTAGGGTTCACATTTTCATGCTTTTCTGTGCAACCACGAGAGCTAGGAGCTTACAGTATTTTGTGTTAATGAAACCTGAGAGTCCCAAGTATTCACATGACTCCAGGAGCTGGAATTTTAAGAAAAACGGAAATAGTGATAGACTCATGATCAATAAGTGAGACCTAGCGACACTGTGACTCTGTAGCTGCAGTCATCTCCACACAGACCAGCGTCCTCCAGGGAGTTCCATGCAGGGGCAAGCATATGTATAGCTCAGTGCAGAAAGAAGGCCCCAAGCCCCTCTAAAGGTCACATCACTTGACAGCTCCTGCCTGAAATTTTAGCCCATGTGTGTACAGAGCCACACTTAATACTTCCCTTTATATAAGAAAATATCCCAAGATCTGTGCAATAATGGAGAAGCTTGAGGTTGAAATCAGAATATTTTTCACATTTTTAAATAAAGACCTCTAATCTGTACTGTTTAAAAGTGAAATCTATGGCCACTCCAATATAGCTGTGTTATTACAGATAGGATTTGTTTGCCTGAAACATGTGATCTCAGATTTTGAAATCTATCTAAGAGTATGTCTACACAGCAAAAAAAAAAAAAACCACTGCAGCAAGTCTCGGAGCCTGAACCAACTGACTCTGGCTCATGCTATGGGTCAGAAAATAACAGTGTAGACATTTCCAGTTAGTCTAGAGCCTGGACTCTGAAGTCTCAGAGCCAGGGCTCCAGCCCAAGCGGCAACATCTACACTGCTATTTTTAGTCTGGTAGTGTGAACCTTGCAAACTCAAGTCTGTTGACGGGTTCTGAGACTGGCTCTGCTGGGCGTTTTTGTGTGTGTTTTGCACTGTGGCGGTATTTTCCTGGCCCCCCATTTCTGTGATATCTGAATACCTCACAATCTTTAATGTATTTATCCTCACGGTACCCCTGCTACATAGGGAAGTGCTACTATCCTCATTTTTTTCAGATGGGGAACTAAGTTACTTGTGCAAGATCACACAGGTAACTCAGTGGCACAGCAGGGAAA
The DNA here is from genome assembly GCF_002925995.2 of Terrapene triunguis. Classification (NCBI taxonomy): domain Eukaryota; kingdom Metazoa; phylum Chordata; order Testudines; family Emydidae; genus Terrapene; species Terrapene triunguis. Next base: position 4,297,506 of record NW_020664409.1, read on the forward strand.
TGAACTCATGTCTTGTGATTCTGATGCTAACACCCTAATCACTGAACCATCCTTCCTCTCTGGTTGTAGTCTCAATTTTATATTTTATGATCTCCCCTCAGAGATGTTCACCTCTAGATGAACCTTGAGGTACATTGGTGTGACAACAGCCAGAGGGAAAAATTCTTCATGCAGACCTAGATCTTGTAGTGCTGGAGCTCCCCCAGGGAAAGCATTTTTAGTGTAATATCTATTATCATTGTCCTCAACAGAAGATAATTTATAAACTCTCTGTGAACCTGACAGAGTTTTCAAAGGCAAAAACTGTTTCTTAAATGGAGCTTGCAGTATTTTCACATCTGCTAGAGGGCAACAGCTGTTAATTAATATTTTTTCTATGTGAATAAAACTCAAATGTCTGCCAATCACACACACACACACGGATTCTTCACAATATTTTCTGTTTGTAGCAGGGTTTTTTGTTTGTTTGTTTGTTTTTTTACCCAATGTATCCAAAGCATCAAGAAAGAAGAATATGGACCAGATCCTAGACTAGACTAGGCCTATGGGGAATGACAGGCATTAGTTTGCAGATTCGAAAGCATTGGCCTCAGTGCTGCAAGCACTTACACAAGTGCTTAACTCTACATACGCAAGTAGGTTGATATCAAAGGGACTACATATGGAAGCAGGCCCAGAGAAAAATTTGGGACCCAATACATCGTTTTCCCTGGGACCCCACCCCTTCCCATTTCACTTTATTTACACACATGCTATAGATGTTTTGTGGAGAACTTTAATTCAAGGCCGCATTACAATTGTCTCCCCCTCATGCTTTCATCAGCCCTGTGTGTGAGTATAATTTTATGCACATGTGTAACTGTTTTCAGGTGTGGGGCCAAAGTGAGTTTAGAGTTCCTGGTCTCTTTACAGGTATTCTCCCTTCTGTCCACTCACCCCACTACAAAAATAATGCTTCCAACATTAATTCAGGGTGAAATTCAGCCTGTGCGGGTGAAAAGGCAAACAAGCACCATGTACCACTTAAGTCCTGTTTTGATTGGGACTTAAACCATGCTCAGGAGGGTAAATTTCACCCTTAGCTTCACTATGGCCCAAAATAGATAAAATATTAAGGGCCTGATCTTGTAGCCCTTCCTCACATGTAAAACTCCAACTGAAAACCAGTTTTGGCACCTTTATTATAATGGTACAAATATTCATTGGGTAATTAAAATATAGCTAGAGATGATATTTCCCCAAAATCATAAGAATAAATTGTTTTTTTCTGTGTTCTTGTATTCCTCCTATCAAATGAAAAACATGCTGTAACAATGAATTAAGCCTTTCAACACCACAGTGAAATTAGGGTTGCCAACCCTCCAGGATTGGCCTGGAGTCTCCCGGAATCAGCATCAATCTCTCGGTGACTATTGAAAGTAATCCGGGAGATTTTAAGAGGATATTTTAAGAAAATGATATTGCATCATGTTAGGGGGAAAAAATCTCCCAGAATAGCTTCAGTCAGAGTTGGCAACCCTAAGTGAAATAAGTACTCTGATTTCTATTTTACAAATGGGTAAACTGAGGCACAGATAAGTTATGTTACTTGTGTAAGCTCACATAGCAAGTTAGTGATGTGACCAGAATGCAGGTGTCGTAGCAACCAGTTTTGTACTTCACCACTGGATCACATTTCCTACTTCCATCATGTTTTAGAGCCTTCCAATTGAAGTTTAATGTAATTTTTCCATTGACTGCAGTGAATCAAGTCTTTAAAAGATGAACCAATGTAAATCTGTTTCGGAAACTTTTTTTAAAAATCACTTAGAAATGTTCTGTTTTCCAATATGCAAAAGGAATATCTATTTCCAGCATTCTGTGACGTGAAGCCATGTAAATATCATAGAACAAAAAGATCTGTTCTAAGCATTATTTTTTCATATCTTCCCACCCCTCCCCAAAAACTTGAATCTGGTTTAAAATACCCTCATGACCAAACCATTTCTATAAACAGCAATGCAATTTTCGGAGCTTGTGCTTGCCATAGTAAATCACTAGATTGTCCTTCTCCAACACATTTGGATAAATAAACTAATTGACTAAATCCACAGGCTGCTCGTGCCCAAAATGACTAGTGGGGTACGTGTAGCCAGCTGCCCTCTGCCTCCTCTGCAGGTTGGTCATATTTTCATTGGATAAACTTGATCACTGTAGTTCAAGGTGTCACAGGGAAGTGGGTTGGCTGGTGATCAGAGAAGTTGGAGGGGAAGTTGGACTCAAAATGGTTGCCCTCTTCTCTCTCTCACCTCCCCACTCCTCCTTTCAGACTACAATGCTGTTACTGAACAGGCAGGGTGGGAGCAAATGTTTGTCACTCTGTCACTCCTTCACTGATCTCACCTTGTTTCTCTCTTCAATCTAGCTTTTACCCTTCCACCTCTATTTTCTACACACACACACACACACACACACACACACCCCTTCACTAATTGACTCCACTCTCCCTTCACTCAACCTTTCCAAGCCCCCTTAGCTCCCTCTCACCCATCCCCTGCTAACTCCAAAACCGTATCGCTCAGAATGAGAACCGCTCTTCTTCCTACCTAACTTTTCAGCTCAGAATCCCCACTTCACTTCTGAATTCTGTCCTACCCTGACACCCCCCAGCCCAGAACACGTCCCTGCCCACACACTTACAACCCTCCAGGCTCAGAACAGACATCCTCCGCTCACAACCCCCCTCCCTGCCTTCCAGCCGCACACTGTAAACAGAAGGGAAGGAGGTGGCTGCAGCTGACAGAGCATGTATACAGATAATTGTATACTCTGATTTAGCCTTAAGGAAAACGTGCACCCTGCTTCATGCCTCCTCCTACTACTTGAAGCCCCACCCTGTACTGCAGGGACTCCTGAGGAAAGATGCTGCATGAAGCCTGTAGAGATAACCCCTACACCCTGCCTCCATAGGACAGATTTAAATTAGTCAACAGAAGCCTGTATTCCCTATTGTGTGCAGGTATTGTTTCTATTGCCTGCAGCTCATGTGCTGCAACGACTCCAGGCACTGAATGCTCCAGGGAACTATGCAGAGAGTCCCATACTCTGCGCTCTATGTGGCATATGCCAATTTTCCCCAGAAAAGCTTGCATTTTCTGCGCTGTGCCACCTCTATCTGCAGCCTTCCATTTATGTGCTCCAGTTCCAGTCTCACCAGGAATCCCTAGTGGCAGACTGGTGTACTGCAGCCTCCAGAGCCTGAAGCCACTTTGGCCCCACATAAATTTCCCAGTAATACCTCATCCTGCAGTACGTCTGCCACACTATACCGTTGTGACATTAGTGGTGGGGGCTTGCTCCTAATGACCAACAGCCCCTTGTTTAAATTCAATCATTTGCAATGGGCCTCCCAGTCATTGGTACAAATTAAAATGGTTCATTGTAAGTTGTTATTCATAATTACATTAAGGCACCACAATAAAATGGCACAGGAAAATACCCATTGTGCACTGACGCAAGCCTGATGGAAGTTTTTGAGATCGAGCCAGATATATCTAGACCAGCTAACCTGTGCCTAGATTTAACCAGAGCATAGATTTCATGCTGAGTTCAAGATTAACTATCTTGATGCAAAGGAAAGATAAGAAGAATAGTAAGAGTCCACTATGCTTCCATCAGAAGCGCTATATGTCCTGAAAATCAAAAAGGAATCCTGAAAAAGCGGAAATATTGAAGTACTAAGGAGTACAAAAGAATAGCACAGGCATGTAGTGACAAAATCAGGAAGGCTAAGGCACAACATCAGTTACACGTAGCAATGGACATAAAAGGCAATAAGAGGGGGTTCTTTAAATACATTAGGAGCAAGAGAAATATGAAGGCAAGTGTAGGTCCTCTACCTAGCAGGAAAGGAGAGCTAATAACTTATGATATTAAGAAGACTAAGGTGCTTAATGCCTATTTGGTTTCAGTCTTCACTAAAAAGGTTAATGGTGACCAGATATGTAACAAAAATGTATATTAACAACAAGAGGGAATGAACGCAACCCAAAATAGGGAAAGAACAAGTTAAAAAATGTTTAGATAAGCTAGATGTATTCAAGTCATCATGGCCTGATGAAATTCATCATAGGGTTCTTGAAGAACTAGCTGAGGTAATCTTGGAACCATTAGCAATTATCTTCGAGAACTCATGGAGAATGGATGAGATCCCAGCAGACTGGAGAAGGGCAAACATATTACCCATCTTTAAAAAATGGAATAAAGAGGACCTGGGGAATTATAGACCAGTCAACCTAACTTCAATACCTGGAAAGATACTAGAACAAATTAAAAAATTAATTTGTAAGTACCTGAGGATAATAGTGTTATAAGGAATAGCTAGCATGGATTTTTCAAGAACAAATCATCCCAGACCAACCTAATTTCCTTCTTTGACATGGCTACTGGCCTAGCGGATGGGGGGAAGCAGTAGACATGATATATCTTGATTTTAGTAAGACTTCTGCCATCCCACATGACAGTCTCATAAGCAAACTAGGGAAATGTGGTCTAGATGAAATTACTATAAGGTGGGCACATAACTGATTGAAAGACCATACTCAAAGAGTAGTTGTCAATGGTTTGCTGTCCCGGGTCCACTACTATTCAATATTTTCATTGATGATTAGGGCATTGGAGTTGCGTGTATACTTATAAAATTTATGGATGACACCAATTTGGGAGGGATTGCAACCACTTTGGAGGACAGGATAGAATCCAAAACAACACTGACAATTTGGAGAATTGTTCTGAATTCAACAAGATGAAATTCAATAAAGATAAGTGCAAAGTACTTCATATGGGAGGGAAAAATCAAATGTACAACTGCAAAATGGGGACTAACTGGCTAAGTGGAAGTACTGCTGAGAAGGATCTGGGGGTTACAATGGATCATAAATTGAACATAAGTCAACAATGTGATGCAGTTGTGAAAAAGACTAATATAATTCTGGGGTGTTTTAACAGGAGTGTTGTATGTAAGACATGGAAGGTAATTGTCCTGCTCTAACTCATCACTGGAGAGGTCCCAGCTGAATTCTGCATCCAATTCTGGGCATCACAATTTAGGAAGGATGTGGACAAATCGGAGGGAGTCCAGAGGAGAGCAATAAAATGATAAAAGGTTTAGAAAACCTGGCCTATGAGGGAAAGTTGTAAAAAACTGAGCATATTTACTCTTGAGAAAAGAAGTTGAGGAGGAGTAGAGTCTTGATACATCTTCAAATAGGCTAAAGGCTGTTTTAAAGAGGACATGTTGATCAATTGTTCTCCATGTTCACTGAACGTAGGACAAAAAGTAATAGGCTTAATCTGCAGCAAGGGAGATTTAGGTTAGATATCAGGAAAAGATTTCTAACTAGAAGGGTAGTTAAGCTCTGGAATAGGCTTCCAAGGGAGATTGTGTCATCCCCACCACTGTAGGTTTTTAAGAACATGTTGGACAAACCCCTGTCAGGGATCATCTAGGTTTATTTGGTCCTGCCTCAGGACCAAACTTGACTTCTCAAGATCCCTTCCAGCCCTGCATTTCTATGATTCTATGAGAAAAAAAGATTGAAATACTGAAAGTCCTTCTGAATTCCTTAAACCATGTACACATAGGCTGTAACAAATGTGAATTAATTAATTCAATACTTTTTCTATCCTCATTAATATCTTTGTCCTGAAAATAGCTGGATATTGTATCATTTCTATTTTTATTATGTTCCAAAAATTGTAACATCTATTAATTTTAGACATTTCTATTCATGTAAAACCCCAGTGCATTTCACTTACAAGAAACTTATACATGAGTACCTGACTTAGTATGGTCAGGTTGCATTGTTCATGTGATATTTAATCTTTGCTGAGATTCAATAATATACGTAACATATTTATTCCAGCACATGCTAACATGTTGGCAGACTGCTAGTATACCCACAGGAAACATATATCTTAATTGTATTTATACCATCTTGGCAAGTGAGGAAGAAATTCAACATAAAAATAATTCAGTTTCCTTTATTAAAAACCATTTATCATCACAGTTTCCATAAAAATGGGTTTTTGTTTGTTTGTTTTAATGAATATCCAAAAAGTACCATAGAGATTGTTAGTACATCTGCTAGGAACTGAATTTTACAAGGGGCCAAGTCTGCAAAGATCTAAGCATGTGAGTAACTTTACTCACCTGTGTATGGTCCCATTGAACTCTTTACAAGATCAGAGCGGGAGGGAGTATACAATGAAAGGAATAGTTAATATTAGACCATTATACCTAACCAAGGATTTCACTTTAAACTGTCGCAATCAAAATTTTTTGGGTATTAATTAATGGGGATATTCTTAATGATGTCTTATGGTTTGTAAGAGCAAAAATGTATTTATTTACTTTTTAAATTTTCCAAAATGCTTCTCTTATGCCAATAGATTTGGATCCAAGATTCAATGTAGAGCAAATTCTATGAACCAGTTTATAAAACCCTAAAATTAAGTGGTCATACTAAAAGTCACATTATATACTTACATTTGGCACTGTTAACAGGAAAAAGGAGCTAATGGGTATCTCTCTACCAGCTGGTAACCTTAGCTGATAAGTGGTGCTATAATTATTAGCAAAGTAGCCAGGAGTCTGTGGTTATCCCTATGGTCAAAGCAATGTAGTGTGTTTATCATGACTTTCCTAACGAGTGTGTGTTATAACTATGCACAAGGCACACACATGCCAACCAGGAATGTATCAGTGAAAATGAAATCAAGTCAAAATGAAATCAAGTTAGAGCTGCTGTACAAGCAATCTTGAGTTTTTAATACATTTTTCCTGGTCAGTTCCACTGAAACAATTGGTTTACACTCTTGTATCTTCTTCGTGCTGAGCAGATCTTATCCCAGAAAACTAAAGACCTCTTAATCTCTTTCAAAATCCATTTGTTCTAAATAGCTTTGATCAATTTAGAAGGAAAACAAACAAAAAACCCTGTTACTATGTTGTGATTTCTGATTAGATGTGAAGGAAAGTGAGAGAAAAATAACAGCCTTCATCACCTTCTACACAAAAAAAGGGAACAGATTTCAGGCTAGATTCTCTAGTGTGTTATGTTAGCGTTGGGCTGTTACTGTGGTGCAAAGCTGCCCGAATCCCAGAAGGTCTAGCCCAGCAGTGGCCAACCTGAGCCTGAGAAGGAGACAGAATTTACCAATGTACATTGCCAAAAAGCCACAGTAATATGTTAGCATCCCCACATCGGCTCCCCCCACCCCTCCCAGCACCTCCCACCCACCGGCAGCCCCACCGATCAGCGCCTCCCCCTCCCTCCCCGCACCTCCCAATCAGCTGTTTCGTGGCATGCAGGAGGTTCAGGGGAAGGGGGGAGGAGCGAAGGCATGGCAGGCTCAGGGGAGGGTGCGGGAAGGGGTGGAATGGGGGCAGGGCCTGTGGCAGAGCCAGGGGTTGAGCATTGAGCACCCCCCGGCACATTGGAAAGTTGGCACCTGTAGCTCCAGCCCCGGAGTTGGTGCCTATACAAGGAGCCGCATATAAACTTCTGAAGAGTGGCATGTGGCTCCGGAGCCACAGGTTGGCGACCCCTTTCTAGCCTCTGGAGTATTCCAGTGTGTAGGGAGATCATTGAAGGTGCAGAGCTGCCATAGCAAAGGCTATATTGTGCACCCTCCCATCTACCAACAAAGGGTGTGGCTAGGCCCATACACCCAGCTGATTTTTCCTCTATCCACCTAGCCACCCACCCCCGCTGCTGGAATCCTCCTTGTGACAAGGTTATAAATTGCAGAACCTATGATAAAATTATATTTATCATGCTCCTTTGGAAGCCTCACCTAAGTTCTGACTATTGATTCATATTATCATAAGAGCTGACATACCAGATCAAACCAGCAGTTCATCTTGTCCAGTGTCCTGTCTCCAACAACAGCCAACACCAGATGCTTCAGAGGCAAAGCCATGTTAAGGCAATCTGGGACCCTACGCACACAATGACATGAGACCCTCCCATGGCCCCACCCCAAAGCTGTGGCCCTGAAGTCCACTTGGAATGGTATCAGCAGGGGCCTGCCTCCAAGAGAGGCAGGGGGGTAACAGCATGACATCCCCTTCTTCCAGTATTTTCCCTAGGAACTGGATTGTATCTCTTGGATCAGTGGGCAAGGCCTGCTCCACTCTTCTTCATCTGCTACAGACACAGCCCTGAGCTGCGATGGTATTTGTGGGGGCCCCTAGAGCAGAGGATCATGGAACTAATGCCCTATTGAGGTGTGTGTGGAAGTTCACACCTCTCAGCTATCATTTCAGACTGTCTGAAGACTCAGGCAGACTTCAGTTTATTGGTTACATATTTGGGTCATATTTTCAAGTTTTCCTCCTCAGCCATAAAGGCTAGAAATGTGCATTATTTTTACATGAAAGCTGAGATTCTGATGTACTCATGTGACTCCCTTAACCTGGCCCTGTTCAGAGGAAGGTGCGAGAAACCCCACAGTAGTCAGAGGTAATCTCCCCCTCAGGAAAGTCTCTAGTCACAGCTAGAAAATGGCCTAAACCCTAAAGCATGAGGTTTTATTTTCTTTAAAATAAATAAATGAACAAACATTTTCTTTAGTATTTTCTGTTATAACTCTGGATAGCCTTGTTAGCAATATAAATGTCCATGTCATCTTCTCCTGTCATTATTACCAGAGAAATGTTTCCTTCTTTACCTGAAATATGGCATTGCCCCTCAAAATTACATTGGACTGACATGCCAAACTGGCAGCTTTCAATCTTTACTGTGAGCAGTAGCAGTGTTACAGCAGTGCCCAGATGCTCCAACCAACATTAGGGCCACTTGGGTAAGGTATTGTACAAACACAGTGCCTGCCCCAAAGAGCTTGCAATCTAAAAAGAGAAGATTGATACTGAGCAAGAGGAGAAATATAGGCACAGACAGGGTAAGTGACTTATACAAAGTCACCCAGCTCATCTCTGGTAGAGCTGAGAATAGAATCTAGGTTTTCTTACTTCCAGTCCAGTGTCCTGTCTGCTAGACCATGCTGTCCTAAACAGTGACAGATTTAAGGTCGGATATCTAACAACTCTTCTGGGCTGATATCAGGGTTCACAGCTCTCCACTATCATTTACAGCCTTTGCTTCTAGCCTTTCAGATCTGAGATATCAGATCTGAAAACCACAACATTTTAATGTATGGAAAGCTATTATAGGGCATTTTAAGATGTTTCTAACATTTTGTTAGTTATTTTTCTCCTATTTACCTAAAATAGGATACGTAATTGTTTAAAAAAAAAACCCCTCTCTAAACTGTTTCTAAAATAGCTTTTCTGTAAAATATATGTGGATTGCACAATACTTGGTGATGTCGCATGGCATTTGTGTTTGGGGTGATCGGCTAAAATCACTTGAGCGATGCAGCCAGCCCTGGCTCATGACTATGAAACCTTTATATTAGAGCTGGTCAGAAATTTTCCAATGGAATGTTCTCACAGGGGCTTGAGAACATCAAAACCCTTGCTCCTAAGTTCCAAGGCTGCTCAGCAGCTTGCCAGATGAACTGAGGAGTCTGGAAGTCCTGGGAGCATTGACTCCCCAGCTCCTAGACTCGTGGTTCCTGGAATATAAACATTGTACTTACATTTCAGCATATAGTCTATAGAGCAGTATAAACAAGTCATTGTCTGTATAAAATTTTAATTTGTACTGACTTTGCTAGTGCTTTTTATGTAGCCGGTTGTAAAACTAGGCAAATATCTAGATGAGTTGATGTACCCCCTGGAAGACGTCTGAGTATCCCCATGGGTACATGAACCCCTGGTTGAGATGCACTGGTCTAGGAGACCTCACAGCTTCTAGAACCATGGTGCTAGACCAGGAAGACTGCCCCAGAGTCACAGATCGCATGGCTTTGCCCTTTACCGAGAATTTTGAAATGTTTTAGTTTTCGTTCCAAATCAGAATGAAACCACATTTTGAAATATGGAAATTCTCTACACAACAGCATTACCTTTCTGCACATCACCTTGCTTTCAGCACACTGTAGGGTAGTCCATAGACAGAGAGATATAACCAATTCTGATATCTCTTTGCTCATGTTGAGTAACTTCTATTCCTCAGGCGTGAAGGGCGCAGATGAGGCCTAAATTATATAAAACCCTTCAGGATGAACGGTCCTATATATTTGTTACGTTTTGATTTGGGGGCTAATTTCAAATATATATAATAGCACAAATTTCTGGTATAAAACCTAAATCTTTCAGGTTAGATCCTGCTGCTTTACACCAGCTATGAGAGCTGAAGCTGCATAAATGGTCCCTGTTATCTGGCTGGGGAAGGATTTTCCCAAGCACAGGGGTGTAGAAAACAGCCATTGGGCTGCCTCCCAAGGAACCCTTTGCAAGCCCTGGCACAGGGGATGGAGCCTGGGGCAGGAATGGCATGGCAGGGAGAAGGCCATGGCACGTAGCTCTGCAGAGATTCCAGACAGTCCAGGGAGGCTGATGTAACTCAGATAGGCCCCCAGTGCTGTCTAATTTATGGCATGGGCCTATCTAGCCCCCAGCACAGCCCTGGATTGGGAGGGTGCCAAGGTTGCAAAAAGCCATCTTCACCACTCCCCCCCGCCCCCCACATCTCCCTTGGCTAGTCCAGTACCGTGCCTCTTAGAAGCACAGCACAAAATCTAACCATTAGTCTCTTGGATATGTTTTTGCTTTAATCTCCTTTGATTTTTTTTTTTATCTCAATGACAAGAGAGAGAAAATGTTCTGGTCTTATGGAATTATTTAAATTCCAGCTAATACAATGTTATGCTAACTTTACTGTACATTCTGTCACAGTTATTGGAAACCATTGTGATATCTGCACCTCTTCTGGTGTTAAGAACTCTAGCCCTGTGTTTTATTAGTAACAAAGTGATCTGTTCTCTTTTGTCGCAAGAATATGAATTTAGAAATGTATAAATTCTGAATTGATGTTGGCAGTGGAGGAGGGAGGATCCTTATGTTGGCATGGATAAGGAGGTAGCCCCTATTGTGTCGAGTTTGGCATCTGCCTTGCAATGAAAATGTATTAAGAAGGGTGTGTCATGTTGTCTGGAGTGGCTCACAACCGTGAGTGCCTACCTTAGGGCAGACTGTGAAAATAGGGCAGCTCAAACTAGTGATGGGTTCTATAACTAGATTTCACCAAGGCAGTAACAAATGAGAACTCCTGTCTTACGATGGAGTCCCAGTCTTACCATGGAGTCCCAGACAGTCCCCTTAGACTCTCCAGTCTATCTTGCTACCCAGACAAACCAGACTTTGTGATAAAAGGTCACTTGCACCAAAAATCACACCACATCAGGTTGCTCCCTGTCGCAAGACACCAGTCACTTACCCAGATCAATTGGTGTCCTAGGTCTTACACCAAAGACAACACTAGTAGCCAATTCTATAGTAAATGAACTAAAGGTTTATTAGCTAAGAAAAGGAAGTGAGAGTTATCGAAAGGCTAAAGCAGGTGAGTCACAGTTTGTAATTCCAAATGGTGACAGTGACATAATAAACTGCCAGTTTTGCAAAAAACTTCTCTCCCTCAACATGGAGGGGGATATGCACAGCTTTTTGCCCCTCCCCCTGATATGAATTGCACAAACTGGGTTTGGAAATAAACAAAAAATAAGTTTATTAACTACAAAAGGTAAATTTTAAGTGATTATAGGAGATAGCAAACAGAACAAAGCAGATTACTGAGCAAATAAAACAAAACACGCAAACTAAGCTTAATATATTCAAGAAACAGGTTACAAAATGTAATTTCTCATCCTAAGTGTTGTTTTAGGCAGGTTGCAGAGTTTCTGTTGCTTAGAGTTCCAGTTATTTCTCTTTACAGACTGGACTCCTGTCTCAGCCTGGACTCAGCCCCTGCCTTTCCGCTCAGGTATTTTTAGCAATCTTCCTTCTTGGATGGGGAGGCAATGGAGAAGAGCCTTGATTGCCTTACTACCCATCCTTAAGTAGAATTTACATAAGGCAGGAATCTTTTGTTTCCCAGACTGACCTCCCCACCCCCTCTTAATGGAAAAACACTGAAAGCCCAAGATGGGGATCTAGTACCACATGACATGATCACCTGACCCTGTAGTGTCAAAGCAGCAACCCTGGGAGCTTCTCAGGAAGGCGGGAGATTACTATCTTCCAAGTCTTATTGTTCTTCCTAATGGCCCATTGAGGCTGATTGCCTACTGTCTGGTGGGCATTCCCCCAAGTACACACACAGTTGTAATTGTTATATAGTCAATCTTCCTAACTTCAGATACAGAAATGATACATGCATACAAATTGGTAAACACATTCAGTAGATCATAACCTTTTCAGTGATACCTCACATGACCCATCTTGCATAAAACATATCTTAGTTATGCCATATTCATATGAGAACAATATTTCTATGAAGAATATGGGGTGTAAGTCACACCCCTTTCCTCCAGAAAAGAAGCCCAGGGAATATTCCCCTTAATTTTACAGTTCTCCTGGGGCTTCTCCCAGTGGCCTGCAATTTCCTATTTCTGTTGCAGCTGGAGATGTGAACATGTGGCATGCCAAATACATGAGTAGCAGATGTGATGTCCCTGTAGGACACAGTGTAAAATTGATAGGGACAGGCCCCCAAAACAAGGACATTCCTGTTTTTCATAGATACTCTGTTGGGGCATAAAATCCCTTGAGTCATAAAACTTCACATTGTCTTTGCAACCTGAATTTCTGTAACCATCCCTCATTTTAAAAACAACAGTAATGGTCTGAAACACAGCAGCTTATAATAATTTTCCTGCAGAACGTGGATATCAGATGTTTTTCTTTACTAGAAAGGAGCTCTGTATCCATGAACTTTATTGATATCCACCAAATATGAACTGCATGTAAGACATTGAAACACTTACACCTCATCTGACACAAATCAATTCCTAGAGTTAGACAACAGTTTTGACCACTCTTCTATGGTGACCTTTGGGAATCAGATTCTGGTCACCCTTACATTGAACGGTTAGCCCCATTGAGTAAGGGTGGCAGAATCAAGCCCTTGGTGAATAGGTAACTGCATTGTTCTCCCCTCAAGTGGAGTATGATATTGTTTTTTATGTAACACCCTGGGCCAGATTCTCTACTGTGTAAATTGGCATAGCTCCGCTGGCCTCAAGGAAACTGCCATTTTACAGCAACTGGCCTTCTCCTGTTCTAGCCCTTCTGAGGGAATTTAAGATCAGGCATTTGAAGAAAGCAAGAAACTTATCAAAGAATTGTTTTGATCACACACAAGCAACCCGTGGGGAAACCAAACAACCACTGCATTTTGTTTCTCAGTACAGATAAAAAAAAATGAATTTTGAGTAGCTCAATGTTTTTTTCTTTGCTTGCTTTATTTGCTTGCTTCTTCCCTATATTGTTAATACTTTTGATTCTATAAGCCATCCCTCTATGAAGATGACCGTCAGATGATATTAGCAGTTGCTGTGGAAGTGTGATATTTTCTCCTGCTAGTGATAGTTTGAGAATTGTTTGCATTTGTAGTCCTTAATTTTATGGCATATGAGAAATCATCTCTCTGGCTGTATTTTAACGGGACGGTTTATTGTTTATATTTGAGGTTTAAACTAAAAATCAACTAGGAGCAATGCAAACATTAAAAAAAATATATCTACTGTGTTTGTGCTTGAGAGCAGAGGAGTGAAAGTGTCCTGGTTTCTGGAATTCCGAGAAAGGAACGGGCTTGCTGTATTGCTAGGCAGATTTATGGACAAAATGGTGAGGTCTGTGCACCAGATAGTCCAGCCGACTTCAATGTTTTCCAAGTGCCATCCTATTCATGGGGTGATCATTGATGTGATGAGTAGAGGCCTGCTGATGCTAGAGCAATAAAGGCTTCAAAAGAGTCGCAGAAGAAGATTGTGGATTGTGTGCTGTACAAGTGTACAAAGCAGATAAGGGAGACTGGATTGCTTTAGACAGTGTTTCACAATGGTACACGTAGCTTCAAAGACTGAAGATGCTTCCTCAAAAGGCTATGGACCAAAGGGTTTGATTCTGAATGAAAACATCCCGGAGCAGAACAAAAAGGTACCTTGGCTTCTGTACGTTCAATGGGGTTTCCAAGAATTGAACTGACTCCAGAGAAGTGCCTTTAAAGAAGTTCACAAATACAGGGGAGGTGCTGGGAGAGTGATTTCCCTTGTAAAGAATTTTATCATCTCAGTGCAGGTTGCTCCAACTGTATTACATTATGCTAGAATGACTTCTTTGTATGAGTCAGGGTTTTGTAGTTACTAGGGAAATGCTTGCATGTGTTCTTACAATTGTTACTTATAAGCGGTGTGAATAGATTTGCTCTTAAATTTTGTGGACATGCTTGAATAATGCATTCTAGGCTCTCTCAAACATTAAAGCAGAAATATTTTTTCATTGGTTTGTATGCATACAGGGAAATTGATGTTTACCTACATTTACTGATTAAAAATCTAATCCTCCCAAACCTAAATATAAGTCTAGCAAAACGGTACCTACAATGGTATTTACTAATGCATCGGCAATAATTGGTAGTTACAAAAATGCCTGGCAACAAATGCGGTGACAAAGAGCTCATCCCCTTCTCACTGTTTTCAGTTTAGTCCCATAGTCTCTGTTTCACATGCTTCTTGGTGTTTTCTGTGGATATACTATTATCAGATTGTGGGTTTTTTTCTTTACTTTCATCCTTTCTTATGCTCCTATGACCATGTTGCACTGAAGGTTTCATTGCACACATCAATGCTTGTGAGCTATGCCTTGTTTAGGGTGGGTTAACACTTCCCCATGTTTCTTGTTTACTTCCTTCATAAAAATGACATTGTGATTGGTCATAATTATCACAGGGAGAAGGACATGTAGGAAGGCTCATTATCTGGGGACCCTTTTGATGAGCATAGTCTGAAGAGTTAAGCCTCAGGTTTCTTCTGCCTGTGTCAGATTTAATACAGTGGAAATCATTTATAACGGACACTTCACTATGGTTTCGTAGGTGGTATGTTCATGATCCTGAAAGCAATCTGAAAAGCTCATTAGTTGATGAGTCCTTCAGTGTAAGTCAAGAAGTTTATTAAGATCTAGATTCCTCTGCACTAAATTCAAACCAGCTGAACAGGATGGAACAACGACATTCTGGCTTATTCCAAAAATCCACCCACATATCTTTCCCCTAGGATGTTGATTGACAATTAGGAATGGGCCCAAGCCATGGAATTAGATCTTGATTTAAACCCAAACTTCCACAAATTGTGTCAAAGCCAGCATTCCAGTTTAGGACTATCACTTGTGACCAAAAAAAAATGAGTCAATGACAAGCAAGTTAAAAGTACTGCAACATTTGAACAAACTTTTATTGGCTGAACCTGTTCCAAAAGCAGGACACTTCTGGAAAATGGCTTTCCAAATTGACTCTTTCATAGATATCACATGCACCACAGTCATTTTTCTTCTGTCAATGATTGCTATATTTTGGTACTGGAAAAAGGAATTTGCGTTCAAGGCTTTACCCCCAGAAAAACTGAAAAGCTTGCAAAAATATTTCTGGACAGCAATCTGGATGTCCCTGGATAGGTTCTCATTCTACAAGATCACAAGAGTTGAGCTGTTTGGATGAGGCCTCCTTTCACCTCATCTTTTTCTAATGGTTCTTTCTGCTGCACCCACATAACTCCCTTTCTCTTGTGATACTCACTATTGAAAAGCTGACATCCCTGGTGCCCACAACTCTGCCTCTACGGACCCAATTCAGGAAACAGTCTTTGTTCAGGATATTACGTAAGCACATGCTTAACTTGAGGCACACACTTGACTCCCATTGACATCAAGGAGACTTAAGCAGATGATTAAAGTTCAGCACATGCTTATGTGCTGTCCTGAATAGACAGGGCCAGCTCTAGCTTTTTTGCCGCCCCAGGCAAAAGAAAAAAAAAAAAAAAGGCGGCCGGACTGCCGAAGCAAAAAAACCAAAAAACCCGGCAGCCACAGGGAGTGCGTGGAGGGCGGTCAAGGCGTCTTGCAGGGGGGTGAAGAGTGGCACCCGCCCGCTCCCTCCACCCGTAGGCAGCCCTCCGGCCGTGGGGTGCCTCTCCCGGCCAGGCAGACGGAGCCCCCGGGGGCTGCAGGAGGTGCTGGCTCAGCCGCTCCTTTAAAGGCAGCTCAGCCGGGCCGGGCTCGGAGCGGAGCGGGAGGCAGAGGCCGGTGCAGGCGGCGGGGTGTGGCGCGTCCCGGGGAGCCCGGCGGCACGGTGAGCGGTGGGGATCGCTAGTTCGTGCCCCTGCAGGGCTGGGCTGGCCGCCCCAAAATTGGCCAGAATGCCGCCACTTACAATGTGCTGCCCCAGGCACATGCTTTCTCGTCTGGTGCCTGGAGCCGGCCCTGTGAATAGAGATGGATTTAAAAACACATGGAAGTGTTTTCCTGAGTTGAGATCGAAGTCATCTCTGCAGTTTTCTAAGCCCTCTTGTATGAGCTCATTCTCTATCATATGGGGCCATACTCTGCCTTGACATGCAGTTTATGTGTTCACTGGTTTTGCCTGGGGTAGAATTTGGCCTATGGGGCCTATTGACTTCAGTGGAGTTACATCAGGGATGATTTTGGTACACTGTGGTATATTGTTCCTCTCCTGATTCCTGTGTCCAGAACTTCTGAAATGTAACATTAAAAACTCTACTTATCATTGTCACTGCCATCTAATTTAATTCTCTGAGCTGCTTCACCTCACTCTTAATTCTATTTTAAGTATCCTTACTTGAAAATACAGTCAATTTTCAGAACATACACATTTTAATTCCTTTTTACCTCCTTCTCTTGGGTTCTCCTTTTCCCCCATCCCTTCATCTCCCCAGCAGCTCATTTCCATCAGCAGTCTCACACAGAGGAGCCATTGTTTAGTACCAAACTGTTTTATGGGTAAAAGCATGTTTCTGCTAGCCATAGAGAGCTGGAATTGTACTCTCTAGTTCCTTATACAAAATTCCCTTTTCCTATTGTCTATCAAACAAACAGGGGAACAGCCCTTCAGTTGAGATGGTGATGAACTATTTTAAAAGGATTTGAGACATCTTTCTGTTTCAGTCCCTTTGCGGAAGTCACTGAGGCTAAAGCGTTCACTACACTTCAGGTGACCCCGGGACCTAAGATCCATTTCAAATCAGACGCTGGCTTAGACATGGTAGACAATCTATACACTCTCTGCTTTAGCTGTCTTTGACAGTTCACACTGACCTCACCAGAAGCCAAGTCCTGCACACCTTACTCCCTTGCATAGTCCCAGACTTAATGAGACTACTTACGGGAGTACGGCAAGAAGGATTTGACCCAGGATTTTTTACATATGCTATCACAGGACTTCCATGATAGAAGAGAAGAACAAGCTGATCTATGTTTAGATTCACTGTTAGCGTTATGTGGATTTTCTCTAACTTCCTCTCCTTACAAAGAGCTTTAGTTAAGCAGCTCAGAGATTTTACTTAGGGATAAAGAAGCTTACTCACTAAAGATACCAGGCTAAAGCAGTGGACCCATAAAGGGACAAATCTGGTTCCCAGCAACTAGACAGCATAACTGGTCTGGGCATGGGAGGTCTCCATGGGAATAAAGGAAGGAATCCTTCTTTTTAAACCTGGAGTTGCTTCACTGCCATCTCTTTAGCCCTGAGGCCTCCATGCTGACTAGCCAGTGGGCAATGGCTCCATGTAGTGGTGAATCAAGCAGCTCTACCTCCACATAGCCCCATGATACATCCAAGATGCTTGTTCCCTGCACAGCCTCCTCAAAGTCTTCCCTGTTCCCACCAAACAGCAGAATTACTTTGATTCTAATGCATGTGAGTCCCTCCATCCCCATTGGGAAGGAAGAAGAATTTGTCCCAAAATGGATAATCCTGTGCTTTTAAAGTCTGATGACGTATTTGTATTGGATTTGACAGTCCTTGACATATGGTTACGCATGTATTCTGTGTGTTGTTGTACAGACACACACATGCACAAGTCATGGGCCAAATCCATTCCTGGTCTAAGCAAGTTCATTGACTGCAGGTCATGTGGTAGTGTGTCCATTCCCTGAGTGGATGACTGAAAGATTTAAAACTGGAGAATAGTTCAAGAAAGAATAATACCCTTCCAGTCTGAATTTTTCAGATGAATAATCATTTGTACTTATGTAACATGAGAAATATTTATTATATTATTTGTATTACAACAGTGCCTAGGAGCCAGCTGTCAATGGGGCCCATTGTGCTAGGCACTATACAGAGAATAAGAGAGATTCCCTACCCTGAAGAACTAATTATCTAAAGAGCTATATATTGCTAGAACAGGAATGAACTTTTAGAGTGTGCTCTCTTCATATGAAGAGTTAATAATGACCCCAAGATTTGGAGCTAGGACTTCTGAGCTCTGATTACTACTTGTTGATTTTGTGTCTTTCTTTCTGACTTTGGCCAAGACCATTCCACCTCAGTTTGCTTATCTGTAAAGTGGGAATAATAATACCTATGAACCTCAAAAGAGTGTTGTGAGGATTAGTTGGTTCCTGAGTGTTAAGTGCTTTGAAAATGAAAAGGGCTGTATTAGTGCGAAGTATTATTATGGCTGTTAACAGGCCTAAAAGAGTGCAATGATTCATCTTTGTGCTGTGAAATCTTTAAAAAGTGCAATGACATCTTAAAAATCTATATCCTGAGGCCTATGTTGGTTTTTTTAAAGTGCATCTACGTTGTATGTGCAAAACATACTATTACATGGGCCTCGTAGGTAAGTTATACACGGAATTACAGAAGAAACAAACTGTACACTTTGTTACCCATTTTGTGTGTTCAGCTTAGGCACACATTTCTGAAAGTGTAGCCCTCTCATTAAACAACCCCCAGAGGTGTTTCATTGCTTTGTGATACTGAATCAAATTCAATCTTAGTGTAACTCCATTTGTGTCATTCGGGTTTCTCCAGGAATTAGTTTGTCCTATTACTTCGAGGGTAGTTGGAAGTAGACCTTGTCAGATTGTGTGAAGAAAAGGAGGGTATCATTCATTTATAGGAAGAAGATGGAGTAACATTTTAATTGGCTTATTTTACAGGGGTATAGCCAGGGCCGGCTCCAGGCACCAGCTTACCAAGCAGGTGCTTGGGGCGGCCACTTCTGAGAGGGGCGGCAAGTCCAGCTGTTCGGACGTCCCTCACTCCTGCTGGGAGCGAAGGACCTCCCGCCGAATTGCCGCCGCAGATCGCGATCGCGGCTTTTTTTTTTTTTTGGCTGCTTGGGGTGGCCAAAACACTGGAGCCGGTCCTGGGTATAGCATTAAAAAAGACTGTCTAGTGAAGTTAAGGCAAAATATTGATCTATATGGCTAACTTGGTTAGAAATTGTAACTGACACTAGTGTTCTTGTCTACTTTCCACATTGATCAGACTTAGCATCTTCCATGTTTCTGATGAAGTGGGTTTTACTTTTCACATCTGTCCCCATGTGCAGGAAGAACAGACACTTGGTTGGGACACAGTGTGCTAATTTCAATAAAGCCAGTGGCATCACTCCAAGAATGAATGCTGCCTAAAATGTCCAGTTCTTCTATTCTGTGTTGCCAACTCTCACAATTTTACCGTGACTCTCACAATATTTTGAATTTTTCTTAAAGCTCCAGCTCCTGGTGGTTACATAAGAATCTCAGCTTTGAGGGCTCAGAGAGTGTTAAAATACTTTTCTAGCCCTCGTGGTTGCAAACTGAAGTTAGAAAATGTGACTCAAGTGCACCCTAAAGTCTCAAAATTCAGGAGGCAAATAAAAAAGCCTTCACATTTATTATGTTTTTTAAAATGTCATGATCTTTAAACCAATCTAATGGTTTTTGAATATTTGGGTTTGTCAATGCTGATGACAGAAAATGTGTAATTATTCTGTAGCAGTGGAGCGTCATCAAGAGAATCTCCCCCGCACTCCCAAACCAGAGTAGCAACTTAGATAAATGCCTGGCATTGAAAATAGGTTTGAGATGAGAACTTTGGAGTTGTGACTAGCTGCTTCCCTGTCTAGTAGGGTAATAGATAATATACTTTTCATTGGACCACCTTCTGTTGGTGAGAGAGACAAGCTTCTGAGCAACACAGAGCTCTTCCCCCAGTCTGGGAAAGATACTCAGAGTTTCCCAGCTAAATACAAGGTCAAACAGATAGATTAGTATAAGTAGTTAGCACATATTCTAAGACGGGGTAGTCAATAGGCAGCCCGTGGGCCAAATGCAGACCGCCAGACGCTTTTGAATGCTTTTATCATTATTGTTATTTTTGTTTTATTGTCTCTGGAGTCTGGACCTTGACCAAGAAATTTGGACCTTGACAAAAAATAATTACCCCTGTTCTAAGGAACCATTCAAGGTGAAGTGACCTTGCTTTAGCTGTGACACTATGAGTTTAATTGCATTGTGCAGTAAAGCAAGATACAAGGTTTCAGTATACAGTAGAGCTGAGCAAAATTTTTTGGATGAATAGTTTATTCATCAAAAAATGCAGTTTCAGGTTGACCAAAACTATTTGTGAATTCATGTTGAGTTAGTCGAATAGTGTCAACCAAACCAAAAACATTGAAACCTTGTGGTAATGTCAAAATGAAACATTAGGCATTTTGACAAAAGCAAAGGAAAAATAGATTTACAAAAGAGGAGGAGATGGTGCAGTGGCCATATCCCTTATAGGCTTCATCCCAGTGGTGAGGGCACTCACCTGAAGTGTGGAAGACCCAGGTTCACTCCCCATCTCTGTCTCATGTGGACAGGACCGGCTCCAGGCACCCGCCGAGCAAGCTGGTGCTTGGGGCGGCAGCTTGTAGGAGGCGACATTCCGCCCAATCCTAGGGCGACACGGCCGCTTTGTTTGTTTTGTTTTGTTGTTGTTGTTGTTCCGCTCCAGCCGCCCTGTAGGGGGCGGCGGCGCGGAGGACGGGAGCGCCCTGCAGCAAGCCTGGCAGGGCAGTCCTCGTCCTTCCCTCCCCGCTGACCGGAGCAGTGCAGAGCCCTCCCGGCAGGGGGCACGGTGGGAGGGGCCGTGTGGCAGCGCCCTGCTGAAGCCCTGGCCGCTCCCCTTCTCTCTCTCCCCCCACTAGCCGGAGCACATCTGCAGGGCAGGGAGTCCCCCTGCACCCTGGCTCTGGCCGCGCCGCAGGTTTGGTTTTTTTTTGTTTTTTTGCTTGGGGTGGCCAGAAAGCCAGAGCCGGCCCTGCATGTGGAGATGTGATTTGAACTTATATCTGCCACATTGCATGGGACTGCCCTAACCACTTGGTTATGGGAGAGTCTGGTATGGTGGTGTTTCTATCTCTCCTCTTGAAGCTGTTCTATTTTTTATAAATAATTATATAGTTATTGGAGCAGGGACTTGAACTTGGGTCTCCGATATCCATCTCCTAACTACCAGGATGTGGCATCATTCTCATCTTTCTCTGGCCCGGTGACTGTCCTTCACAGTGGCAAGCCATAGTCATTCACGATGACACTGAATGGTCATTGGGCCAGGGATGAACACAAAATACCTGGTTCCCCACTGCCTTGTACCTTTTGTTGTCAGTCATTACACCTGCGCAAAGTGGGTGTAAAATCTATCTATGTATCAGTCTTAGGGGTTTATATTGCCACCTATCACTACAGGCACCTTCCATGTAAAATCAATAGCAATAACAAAGACTCCAGTGGATTTCCTGGAGTCTGTGGCTTATCTCCCTGTTCAGAGTAAATGCTTTGTCTGGAGTAGGATTTTTTGTTGTTAATTCTTTTTTTTTTTTTGTCCCCTCTCTTTCTTGCTTGGTAGGGATTTATTGGGTGGAAGTGGCATGAGTGTCATCCTCAAGGTGGGGAAAAGGCTTTTTCAAAGAGGGAAATGTTGCAGTGTTTCTTAAAGATAATCAGACTCTAGAATAGATTCACCTGATCTTCTCTGGAAGTTTGGTGCATAGCCAGCTCCTTCAATTGAAAATGCTACCAGCTCAGAATAAACAAAACAGCAATGTGAGTGGTGAGGTTATGCATCCACCTTATTCCCAGTAGTTCCACTTTTTGTTGCATTTTGTTATTATGATCTTCAGCCATTCATTAGCTAACTTCTCAGCAGGGCTTATAAAACTTTCAGAATGGTGCAGTTTAAGGGAAGATTGGGAGGAGAGAGTGCTCCAGCTGGATCTAGTAAGAAGAGAGTGTTCCAGGTAAGAAGAGAACCTGGAGATGAAAATGAAGGAAAGACATGAGGGAACTGATTTTTACCTATAGGTTTGTGTAGCACCTACTACAACGGGGGTCTGGTCCTTGTCTGGGGCACTACTGAAGTACAAATAATAATAATAATTAATGGCAATAATAAGTAGAAGCTAGGGCCTTGAATGCAAAGCTAAAGAGCTTATTATTATTATTATTATAATCTATTGTTATTTATTAGTATAAATTTGATGTGGGAACTGTGGGGGACCCCATGAAAGGATCTGGAGAAAGAAATGGACAAATTAAATTAAGCAGAACAGTCTCTGAATCAGTAAAATGTAATCCATTAGTCAGATCAAATAGATAAAAGTCAATCAATGAAGTAAATCCAGGAACAGATAAAATAGTATAACCCATTAGCTGAAAGCATTTGGAAATAAATGGGCAGCAATCAATCAGTTGAAATAAACAAGGCATCAGACATTCAAATGGGGCAACATATGAAGTAATCCAAGCATAGTGGTGCCGTAAGTGGAAGGGCGGAAGTGACAGCTTTCTCCTTTACACCAGGCCTGTTGGCAAGACAGCACCTTGAGTTGGGTCTGAACCAAAGTACTGGCTCAGATCCACCACACCTCCTGGCCAAACTATGAAGAAGTTCAAATCCAAATCCATATCTTTGCTCCAGGCCTGTCACTATAACGGGACAAACCAAAGCACTGAATCTAAATGTTCCTGACCCATCTGTAGAAAGGCCAAATGTTTCTGTGATATGTTTATTTGTGTTTATAAGTACAGTAGCTCCATGTTATAGAGTAATATGGCTATGTTCTGTGTGACGTTTTCCATTGTATTATATAGTAGAGAAGGCCTGATCCAAAACCCTCAGATTCACACACTTCCTTTGGAGGAGTGTGGATCTGGATCTGACTGTCATGACTAACCCCTGTTTGTATAAATGCCTGAATCAACCCCTTTGGTTTGGAACAGCCCTAACTCTGGAGAAGCGCTTAACTGGATCCAGATCTGCATCTGAACTTTACAGCTAGGACCTATCTAGACTGTAGTCACTGGAACTTTCCTGCCCCCAATATAGGTAGTTAACCCATATACATAAGTTACGTCTTCTGATACCTAGAGCCCTTTCCCCTAAAGGAACTGTTAGTAGCCAGTTTGGTTACTCCTTCAGAAGTCCATGTGCTACTTGACTCCCTTCTAATTCAGGTAGGGGTGTTGAACTACAGCGGAGCCCTCCTTGATGTCCTGTGTAACAGCAAACACACATAAACATGCATGCTAGAGATACAGGCTCCTGATCAGAGAGAGCATGGATTTCCATGTCATCGGCTCTTGTTTGTTTCTCTCTTCATGGGTGTGATTTCCAAATCAAAACCCTGAATAGCCTTAGCACAGTTTGAATTATATAATTGTGCTGCTGAGAGTCACATGACTTGCTGTCTGAGTAATTCCCTGCAGAAGGAGACAAGCTGCATGTTAAAAAGCTCAACAAATAGTGTTTAAAACAAAAAGTATATAGCACAGAATTTCCATAGTACTTCATCTGAAATCATCTACTGCTGCAACAGCCACATGTATTTCTGGTTCAAAGCTTAGGGATTTGATGGGTAGAGGACGAGTGGGGATGGGACATTAGCTGGACCTGTGGCTTGTTTTCTGTTCCCTTCAATAACAACCCCTGCCTTCAAAACTGGGTGCATCCGATGTTGAACAAAATGAGTGGCTCACTGGAGACCTCAACAAGCAGCTAGGAATCATTGCCTTGTGGAGGTAAGAAGCAATCACATTCCTAATAGTCTGTGATCTAAAACCCATTATTACTTTTCTGTGACTGTATAAGATAGAAGGAGAGAGAGTAAACAGCTGGCACCTCTGTAAACTGGCAGGGGTCTGCTGAAGATACATTTATAGGAAACCTAAGGGGGAGGAGGAAGAGGTACAAACTGAATGTAACCTTTTATTATCACATAAATGCCTTGGTGTTGTTTTCAGGACTGTTAATTGGATTGATTGTTCTGAATTCTCTATCTCCCTTTCACATGTGAGTTGGCCAGTGAATTGTAACTTGTTTCGACTGGCTGAATCAGAAGGAGAAGGGGCTGTCTGGCACTGCAAGGCTGTATGAGGGTGTGTGTGGGGGGGTGTATTTTCAGACCACAACACTTAAGGAGACTGTTGCTCAGTTTCAGAAAGCACAGCTGTTGCAGAGAGAGAGAGGCAGGAAGTGTGAAAGCAGCTTTGTGATCTCTAACAGGTAGGCAAGAGCATAAACCATACGTTTGTTCCTGGATATTCTTCTTTCTCAAAGAATTGGTAATATAGATCTATATATATTGTTTGGGTTTGCAAAGTCCTTTTGTCTGTTTGTGTTCGTTAGACATGGTTGATGATAGCAGCTGCATGTGTATGCCCAAAAGTCAGTGTGTGTGTGAATTAGAGATCACTAGGTCTTCTGAAAATCAGTGAGGTATCTGGGATTTGTAGACTGGGGGGATTCACTTGCAAATCCGACTGCAGTTGAGACATGTGATCACTGCAGGACCACAGCACGTGATTGTTTGAGGAACCCAAAAAAGTTAATTTAGAAGACCTAAAAAAGCCTAGGAGTTACCTTCCTGAGCAGCCTCTGTTGCAAACAAGGGAGAGAGCTAGAAAAAGCCGAGAGAGGGAATTTGATCGTCTCTGTTGATTTCTCCTTTGATCCAGTTGCTGACATGTGAAAAGAATAATGGAATTGTCCCACCATCTGGTAGCTATTACAAGAAATCCCTGCACACATATATGCAAAGTGGGCAAGCCCAAAACCCGGGGTTTGGGGAGAAGGCTTGCCCTTGTTGTGTTTGATTGTTCTCTGTTATATAGGTATGTTGAAATATAATATAGCAACTTGCAGACTGAAAGAAGGAGTTAGGTTGAATTAAGATTTGAGATTGGAAAGAAAAAATGTAAGCATAAGCATTGGTCAGGAGGAGAGGGCAATATGTCTATAACCACTACGAAATGCATAACAATATGTTGCTCTTCTGTAATCCCTTCCTTCCTAAGAATGCAAACATTAATTGAGCTTCCTAATGTGTCTGTGAGGTAGGCATTAGTATTCCTATTTTTTCAGGTGGGGACACTGAAGCACAGAGCTTGTGGTATCATTTATGCTACAAGTCTAACTGCCAGAATATGGTCAGGGGTATTTGTGTTGGCAGTTTTTGTAGGACAACATGTTTATAGAGCTGTGTGACAGCCTAAGCCATGATACAGTGATTTAGACTGTAGCACCATGCTATACTCCTATTCCTGCATTCACACTATGGGCAAAATAAAGGGTTAAAACACAGACATACATGCTAGACAACTATACAGTGAAATAGTAAAATGTACATTGTAGCCAGGCCCTGAATAATTTGACCAAGATTAAACTAGTTTGTAGCACAGTTTGGAACAGCCTTGTGCTTTAACTACTCAACTGTTTCAATTAGACAAAATAGTTCCTTTTTTTTTTTTTTTTTTTTTTTTTCCCCCTTGGCATGTCCCGACCATATGTTAACTTGGGTAATTATATTCCTCTTACATAAAATTCCCAATGTAGTTTCAACTGGTTATAGTGTTATGTTGTAGATTTGCTGTGTGGAAATCTTCCGCACTAGAGAAGGCAGCGTTTCAGCAGTAGGGGATATAATCCCTGAACTGTATATATAGTAGTTTGTAAATTTATGAATCAGCATTTTGGGATCCCTATATAAAAAGTACTACATGAATGTCAGCCTATTTTTAATAGCAATATTTCTCCCAGTACTCTAGATTACAGGTTGGTAAGCATTTGCTTTATTTACCGAATTTCTGTTTTCTAAGTCTGCTGTCAGTGGAGATGTTTATGGTAAAAAGGTTGTAGCTAAAAACTGAAAATATGTACACATGCTATCAGATCTGTTGTTCCCATTGTACAGGAGATGCATGTTTCACACAACAGATGTGATTACAGTGTTCAGCTTCTACCACCCTTGCTCATTTTGAGCAGTACAGTATCTTACTCACGACCCAAAGATTCCCAGGGACACAAAGCCAGACCCTATATATATTGAATAGCACCAATAATGCAGGCCTCTACTACTTGAGCTAAAGAAGAAATTTCATACTATTGATATTGGTAGCTGCAGCCACTAGAGAGCATCACCACTCACTATTTTATACGCACACAGCCAGTGAATTATATCACCTTGCAATATAATCTCCCAAGGCAGATACATTTGGCCAGATTGATCCTTGTATAAATCCACTGATTTTGATAGAGTTACAGTAGGGATCTGTTTGGTCAAATATGATCACAGTGATAGCTGGTACTGTTAGATCTAGATATCTAACAGTTATGTTAATAAAATGTCGGTTGAAGGACCCAAAAAAAAATCCACCAGTCTCCATAAAAAATGCTCACCGCTCCAAGAAATAGAAATTGAAGACTATGATATGTTTGGTGTTTATCCATCTACTGCCATGCAGTACACCCATTGATGACAGTGAGAGTTATGTGTAGATAGCCTGGGGAGTACATACCCATTCATTTCTATGAGTGGTGGTCAGACTGACAATAGATTGATGGTCTAATCTCTTTGTAAGAACTATCATGCTCTGTGAATAAACATCTGCATATTAGAACTTCTCCAAGGAGACTGGATGTGATACACAATGATGACTCTGAATGATCTGGTACAATCTTTAATTTCATGCATTGATCAGATAAATAATATTGGCTCCAAAAGAATAATTATGGTCAAATAAGGGTGATTTATTGAGAGACTAAAACTTATCTGATTTGGCCTTGACCTATAGTAATAGCTGGTAACTGGTCTGAACCAAGGGCAGATTCCACATTGCCCAAACTTTTTAATTACACTAGTTATGAGATGGTCCATTAAAAACTGTGAAGCAGCCTTTCTGGCTCACCTTTGAGTTCATTACGGAATTGTTAAACTGCTTATTAGAAAAATCTGTGTTTTTAATACTACCCTAAAGAAATTACTGAGGACTAAATGTAAATTATATCAGTAGTTTGAATGAATCCAGAAGCTGTGAAACTAATTTAAGGATGAAAATTGAGGCTAATTCTCCAACCTTATCTGTGAGTTTGACTGGCTTGGTCGTACTCTTGCCCCTAGATCAATCACCTAGATTTTACCTGAAGTTTTTGCAATAGAGGTATGCAAAATGTTTACAATAAACCCTGAAACCACATGAAACTTGCCTGGTTTCTAGTTTTCTTACAAGCTCATACCTCAACTCACATTTGTTAAATTGTTCACAAAATGTGAGACTTTGTCATTGTTCTGCCCCTTTTTGAGCTTCATTGTATATTCTTTCTTACATTTCATACATTTATTGTTTCTAAAGGAAAAAATATTTCTAGCTACACTCTGGGGCCTTTAAAAATTCCTTCTGTTCAACATGAAGGGAGCAGCTTTTTAAGAGAATCTTAAGGTATGTCTACACTACCCGCCGGATCAGCAGGCAGCAATCAATCTAGCGGGGATCAATTTATCACGTCTAGTCTAGTCGATTTCCTCAGGGATGGCTCCAGGGCTTTTGCCGTCCCAAGCGGGGGGAGGGAGGGGGAGCCACGATTGGCTGTAGCTCCACCGCGCCACTTTCTTCTTCGGCGGCACTTCGGTGGCAGGTCCTTCCCTCCGAGAGGGACCGAGGGACCCGCCGCTGAATTGCCGCCGAAGAGCCCGACCTGCCACCCCTTCCCCTTGGCTGCCCCAAGCACCTGCTTGCTCAGCTGGTGCCTGGAGCCGGCCCTGGATTTCCTCCCTCCCTCCTCTCCCCCCAGTGTAGATAAGGCCTCAATATTATATAATCGAGATTTCCTGCTCTGCAGGATGAAATCTTTCAGGACAGGTAGAATTTTAAACAGCCAGGGTTTCTGCTATCTGAAAATGAATGTTCTTGTTTTGAAAGTAATCCTTGTCCTGCTTCTATGATTACTAGGAGAATAACATAAACTAACAACAACAAAATGCAGCCACCCAGAACTCATATTGTACCAAAGCAAAATGGAACACGATTCTCAAATGTTTCCAGTTTTTTCTAAATATAGAACCTGCATTCTTCAAGATGGTTCCATTTTGGGCAAAACATTTGGCCATAATTATTTTCCTGCATATCTGAACTCACTTTTGAGAAACCCAGGACCAGTTTATAGTTTTACAGCAAAGTCATGCAAAATTTTGCATAGATTTAACACAAAAATAGGTGAAACTCAACAACAGTTTCAAAGCTTTGAGATTTTCACTCTTCCAAGCTCTGAGATCTTGATCCAACATCTGAGGCTCATCTGTGTAAACCTATGTGGACAGAACTAATTATAATGTTTCCATTAACCTCTATGAAATAAAACTGCTGAGTTTTGCCCAGGTCTCCATAGCCATGTCTTCCTAGGGAGGAGCTCTGTTGTCAAAAGCACATTGCCTTTTACGGCATGTAATAGTGATGTGCCTTTTTTTTTTTTCTTTTTCTTTCTCCTCTTTTGCCCACAATGGCTGGAATTCAGATTTGAGTGTCTGGGTTTAACTCAATTCCAAAATGTACTTAAGCATGCGGCTTTTGTTTTTCAATAGAATATATCCACTTACAGCTGTAATGCAAAGCACTTTAGAAAATAACAGTCCATGATTATGATTTCCTACTGAGAAAGTGGGAGTCGCACAGATATCCTTTACTTGTTAGCAACATTGTGGTAGATCTTGGCGCAAGCTAATTTCTGGTGTGGTTCTGTCATTGGAGTCAATAGAATTGTACCAGGGATGAACTTGTCCCCCTCTTTATACCTTTCTCACCTTTCGCTTTATTGAAGTGCAATGAATTTTAAACTTTACCAGGAACTGTGTTCTACAAGTCTGTAATCGAAAATATCTGCTGATTAATCAGGCTGCAGTGTTCAACATTTAAATTTGCTTATTATAAATGACTGGTATGTCATGGTAATGAGATTTTCTCCAGTTTTACAGCCTGAATCTTGCTGATACATGCAGCCAGGGTTTTTGGTGGTATATTACATTCACTCATTCTTTACTAACCTATTTTTAAGTCATTTGGGTGAAAAACAGTGACCTCCTACTGACCTTTCGATGTTCCTTTGAACAAGTGAATATGAGGGACAGGGAGGGATGTGTTGAAGCAGGCTTTACTCATATAGTACACTAAGTGCCTGGGTCCTTAATTAGGGAAAACCAAAGAGTGGGAGAATCCTAACACTGCTAAATTTTCACTAAATGGCCCAAGTATAAAATGAGAGGCAAGATGGGTGAGGTAATCTCTTTTATTGCACCAGCTTCCCTTGGTCAGAGAGACAAGCTTTCTGAGTTTACACAAAGTTGCACAGGAGGAGAGAGAGAGAGTGAGTGCTCTGGGTAAGCTCAAAAGCTTGTTTCTCTCACCAACAGAAGTTGGTCCAGTAAAAGATATTACCTCATCCACTTTGTCTCTCTAATATCCTGGGACCAACACAGCTAGAACAACACTTCAAGTATAAAATAGCAGATTAGAAAGAAGAACAAAAGATAAATAAGCCATTTGGGAGTTAAAGAAACAGTAGTGTCGTCCCCCCTCTCTCCCTCCCTCTCTCTATTTTTGTCATTAATAGAAACATGTTATGGATGAAGAGATCTGTACAATACAGTTGACCAACTCTACTCTATCCCTTGCCCCAAGGCAGGAATAATCCAGTCAGTAGAGACTCTATGTGGATAAATAGTATCTCCCTCTCAGGGGATACTTCCCAGTCTTAAAATTAGAGTTACAGGAGTTAGATAAGATTTATAAATAAATTAATGGAGATATCCCATCTCCTAGAACTGGAAGGGACCTTGAAAGGTGATCAAGTCCAGCCCCCTGCCTTCACTAGCAGGACCAAGTACTGATTTTGCCCTAGATCCCTAAGTGGCCCCCTCAAGGATTGAACTCACAACCCTGGGTTTAGTGGGCCAATGCTCAAACCACTGAGCTATCCCTCCCCCTTCCTAGTCAAAGTTCATGGCTCTCCAGGTATCCCATTTGGGAGTAGAAATTGGTGGTAGCCAGGTATTTCTTCGCACTCTTATTTATTTAAAATGAATGTATAGAGTCCTTAGGGTGACCAGATGCCCTGATTTTATAGGGACAGTCCTGATATTTGGGGCTTTGTCTTATATAGGCGCCTATTCCCTGCCCCCCACCCCCACCCTCACCCTGGCCACCCCATCCCGATTTTTCACACTTGCTGTCTGGTCACCCTGAGAGTCCTGTGTCTCTGAATACAGACGGAACCAGGAACAAAAAAGAGCAGTACCAGCTCCCTAAGCTTCTTTACCAAACACCAGATCCAAAAGCTGTCTTGTCTTTAGCTTTTTCCAGAGCCACATTGTTACAGGCTCCTGCTTCAGTTTTTTCTTACCTCTTTTCCTCTGCCCCTCTCTTTGTTCTTGTCTATGACCTCAGTATCTGCGTGTTTTCTCACACACACACTCCTACCCAAAACAATACTCAGCCCAAAAGCTCCTTGGATGGTTCACACACTCCTTTTGTCTTAGGTGTGAAGTCACCCTTCAAATAACATAACCCCCACCTATCAGCCTCAATGGGTTTTAACCTAATCCATAACAAAGTGTTATCCAGCTCATCATAATACATATAATGAAATTATGATCCCTGCTCCAAAGAGCTTACAAGCTGAGTAATACGGCAAGCTTTCTCACACTGTCCCTCCCAGTGGTGTGACCTGGAGAGACCACTGATCTGATCTACACTGAAAACTTCATTGGCATGGCTACTGTAATGGATCCATAGATCCAGTACTCTTGAATGGCTCTGGAATAATGCCTGTGAAGACCCCCTTCAGTGTGTCAACCCCCTTAGGGTCACACTCTCTCTCTCCCTGGGGTAAGCCCCTTGGTTTCACCTCCTCCTGGGACTGAACCATGGAGCCTTCAGCGCCCCTGCTTTGCCCCATGAACTCCCCTCAGCCAGTCCACCTGAATTGGACACCTGGAGAAGACTTACACACTCAAAGGGAGCAATGGCCCCCCAGCTTCCTGACTCTGGAGTGGCTCGTAGTCAGCGTTGTAAAAACAGAAGGATTTATTAGATGTCTGAAACACAGTGTAGAAAGTCCTTAGGTTAACATAGAGAGCAGAAAGTTACAGCAAAGTCCATCTGGGTCAGTCCTGAGCCCAGAGCTCTCTCTGATCTCCCCGTCCAGAAGAGTGTCATGCTTCCAGCAGCCCATACATAACAACCCCCCAGGGTACCTCCTCCATCCTTTGTTCTGGTTTCCAGGGCAAAAATGGTCACTTAGCCATTGTCCTTACTTCTTTTGTTCTCCAGCCAGTCACAGCTGGCTGGCTTCCTGCAGCGGGTGGGCTCTGCTTATCGTTAGTTGCTAGGTACCAAATGCAGACCTTGTCTGGGCGCAGGCCCCAGATAGCTAGGCAACAGTCACACCTGGATCTCTGGGTCTCTGCAAAGAGCAAACAACCTTTTGCCACCACCGAGTTTCACCATGCACCACATGGGGAAACTGAGGCACATACAGTATTCATACAAAATATTGCAGGCAATTCCCACTCTGTCACAGCTATGTCACCCGGGGTGTGAAAATTCCACACCCCTGAGGGACATAGCTATGTCAGCATAACCCCTGATGTAGACAGCGCTAGGTCAATGGAAGCATTCTTCCATCAACCTAGCTACCACCTCTCGGGGAAGTAGATTCACTACAGCGACAGGAGAGCCCTTCCCATCACTGTAGTGAGTGTCTACACTGAAGTGCTGCTAGGGTGACCAGACAGCAAGTGTGAAAAATCGGGACAGGGGGTGGGGGGTAATAGGAGCCTATATAAGAAAAAGACCCAAAAATCGGGACTGTCTCTATAAAATCGGGACATCTGGTCACCCTAAGCGCTGCAGCAGTTTGAGTGTAGATATACCCTAGGACTGAGAAGGTAGTTTGGTCCTGTTGCCAAAACTATAACCCTTCTGCAGAGACAGTTATATTACCGCAGTTCCTAAGAACCCTAGTGATGGACCAGAACCCCACTATCACTTAATTATATTACAGTAGTATTTAGAGGCATCTAATCAGGACACCATTGTAATAGGTACTGTACAAACAAAACCAAGTCCCTACCTCCAGAGAGCTCACAGGCTAAGATTTTTGACAAGATACAACTGGTGGCTAACCAGACAAACCAGGGATGCTAACAGCTCTCTACTAGGGGAGGTGAACTGAGACCAGAAACTCATTTCACACAGGATACCAAACAACTATCCAAAGCTAACAACTTTGTATCATTACAATCCTTGATTGTATTTGAACCACTGATCTGGAGGTGAAAAGCAGCATATCTATTTATCAATTCCAGAAGCTGGAAGTACTCTTTTATCTGACTAGTTTTATACTGCAGATACAAATACAATCAAGGGTGTGAATTTGATATGTGGATATCGGGCTGTATTATGTATATTAGACAGGAGCTTGTTCAAAATGCGATTAAACTTTGGCATTCAGCACTGCATACATTTTGTTTCTTTTGGTCAAAAGCATAGCTTTTGGAAACATAGGTGCTGACTTTTGGTTTTGCCGGTAGGTGCCCCATCCTGGCTTTGCCCCCTTCCCCAAGGCCCCGCCCTTACTCTACCCCACTCCACCTCTTCCTGCCCCCTCCCCCTTAGGTCCTCTCCCCTGAGCATCTCCTGCCCACTACTTACTCCTTTCTGCCCCCTCCTGCCTTAAGGACGAGGTGAGTTTGGGGGGGGTCAGCCTCCCCGCAAAACTGGCAATTTTCAGCATATTTATACACTTATTTCATATTCTAGTTATTGAATGTGTGTCTATCATTGGCATCTTAACAGTGTAATCATTATTAAAATAGTAATTAAATATATCATTACATTATCATGTACAGTATATTAAAATCATTACAGTCAGCTACAAGCTGTCTTCACTAACATCCCAGTTTAAAGACATTATGTTCACTCTGGGCTTCACACCTGCTTAGGGCTTGTTTGGGAGCTGAGGACCACTGATGGCTGTGGGAAGAAGATGGATGGGAGGGACAAGCAGTGGAGAGTCTTTCCCCTCTCCCTTCCTCTTTCTTCTCTCCTTTCCTTTCGCTCTCCCTGCCCCTTTCCCTTTCTCTTGTTTCTTCTCTAAGTCTTTGCTCCCCTTCCTGATGTTCCCCCTTCTTGCTTCCCTCCCATGTCCCTTTTCCCATCTCTCTCTCTGCTCCCCACCTCCTAGTGGCTCTATCTAGTGCCTGCTCCCACCCACAAACTCAAGGTGGCAGAGGAAGTTCCCCTTCCCCGGTGGGAAGGGTTGCCTAGTGGTTAAGGCACAGGCCTCGGGCTCAGGTGTTCTGGGTTTGATTCTCTGCTCTGCCACAGACTCCCTGCTTAGCCTTGGGAAAGTCACTTCAGCTCTGTGTGCTCTAGATCCTACCTGCTAAATGGGGCTAATGCTGACCCTGCCTCCCAGGCTAAATCCATTCATGGCTGTGTGTGTGGGGGGGGGGGAGGGGGATGGAGATACCAATGTGGGTAGATTTGGGCTGAATTTCTCCATAGCCTGAGAGTGAGAGCCAGCTCCGTGCAGGGGGGACAGGAGAGAGAGGGGCTCAGGCCAGCTCCGCACGGAGTGCAGTTGGGGCTTCAGCCTTGCAGCTTCTGCCACTAGGGTGGCTGGGGCCCCTGAGCTGGGGGCTTCAGCCCCACATCTTCTGCCAGGATCCAGGGCTTCTCTTACCCCCCCCCTCCACCCAGCACGGCTCCTGCCAGGGTCCGGGGCATCTCCTCCCGCCCCCATCCAGTGCAGCTCCTACTGGGGTCCGGGGCTTCTCCTCCCCCTAATCCACCACTGCACCCACCCCCAGCCCTAGCCTAGCTGGGCTCCCTTGGGTCACCTGATCAGGGGTGGCTCCAGGCACCAGCACAGCAAGCGCGTGCCTGGGGCGGCAAGCCGCGGGGGGGCGGCCTGCCGGTCACCGTGAGGGCGGCAGTCAGGCGGCCTTCGGCAGCATGCCTGCGGGAGGTCCGCCAGTCCCGCGGTTTCGGCAGCAATTCGGCAGTGGGTACGCCAAAGCCGCGGGGCCGGTGGACCTCCCGCAGGCGTGCCGCCGAAAGCCGCCTGACTGCCGTGCTTGGGGTGGCAAAATACATAGACCCGCCCCTGCACCTGATGCCTGCTGTGGTCAGAGTCAAGCCTGGCTGGGAGGGAGCAACCATACAGGTGGATGCCATAGCCATCAGCCCAAGAGGTGTGGGGCGGCCCCAGGTGAGCAGGGGCTGGCTGTGCTGCTGCTGATAGCCCAGCACTCCCACCCATGCCCAGAGCCGGATTAACCGGTTGGCCCAGTGCCAAACATATTTGTGGGCCGCCATGGAGGGAATGGAGCATGGTGCGGGGGGGCTGGCCCCTGGAGTGAGGGGCCAGCTAGAGGCAATGGGGTGGGGCATGGCAGGGACAGCCCTGCTCCATCCAATACGAGGGCACTATTTACAAACCAGCAGTTGCCAGATGCACAGAGGCCTGCCCGGCCCTGTGCTGCCAGCATGCTCCTTCCCCTCGGGGGCAGGCCCATGCCACACCACACAGCCTCCCTGCCCAACACCCCCTGACTCCCAGAGCCCCCCTGGACCCACTATGCCCAACGCCCCCCCCAGACCCACCCACAAATGCACAGCGCCCTGCACAACACCACCCCTGCCCACAGCCCCACTACAACTGCTCAGCACCCCACACAAAGAACCCTCACCCCCTAGTGCCCCAACACCCACAGATCCTCCCTGCCCCTTCACAGTCCAGCACACACAAACCCCATACTTGCCACCCACTCCCCCAAGCCCTGCCTCCTGGCCGCACTCACCGGTCCTGCTGGGAGGTGACTGTGTCTGCTGGGCTGAGCCGGCAGCCTAGCCAGAGCTGGTCCCAGGGCCGGGAATCGCTCCAGCCCCTCGGATCAGCCAGGCCAGGACCTGCCCTGGCCAGGGTCCCTCAAGACGCACTTGCCTGGAGGGGCCCAGCCAAGCCCTCCGCACTGTCTCCCCTTCCACCTGGCTGAGACTGGCCAGGCTTCTGCATCAGTCCCACGCGGCTCAGCTCCGGGAAGACAGGTGGGGCCCCACAGGTGGTGAGAAGCAGAGACTTCCCAGAGCCGGAGGTGCACTGAGGTCCAACCAGGGGGCTGAGAGGAGCAGGGGGTGGGGTCAGGGGGCAGAGACAAGCTCTCGGCCAGCCAGACGAGAGGAGCCAGTGGTGGGCGGGGGGAGGCAGCGGGGTCTTGGGGTGCAGTGCAAGCGGAGCAGGCCTGGGCCCCTTCTGAGCATGGGCCTGGCTCCATGGAGCCACTGGAGCCATTGTAAACTCAGCACTGCCCATGCCTAATCCTAAGGCTTTTTTTTTTTTTTTTTTTTTGGTGAGACTCACTCAGCCCCTGCCGGAGCAGGGAGGCATGAAACAGTTGATCTGAGCCTGCCCGCCAAACAGCTGATCACAGCTGTGCGCAGGCTACCCATATGAAACCGCTCATCTGCCGAGGCACCCGCAAAACAGTTGATCTCTGGCCACCAACAGCTGGTCATCCCAGTGGGTGCTTAGCACCCCCCCTTTTTTTTTTTCCATGGGTGTTTTGGGGCTGGAGCATCCACAGAGTCGGTGCCTATGTTTGGAAATAATTTTTCACTTTTAGTAAACAAAGACCTGATCTTCAGTCTGAAGAAGGCCTGTTTTAAGGTAACAGAAGCAAACAAAAATCTTTAGTTTTACTTTTCAAGCCAAAATCCTTTTTTATTCTTGGAAGCTAAACTCTTTAATTTGTATTTGGGAAATAATGTAATCTGTAGGTCATACTTGGCTACTTTCCAAATAAAAAATTCTGAACAGGTTGAGTAAAAAATACAGCAAAGTATTGAGCTGAATTGCCTAGGTGTGGGAGAGCTGGAGGTAACGTTCAGATAGGGGCTTTTGTGTAGACAGAAATATCATTTAGACCAGGGGTTCTCAAACGGGGAGTTGTGACCCCTTAGGGTGTTGCGAGGTTATTACATGGGGGGGGTTGCGAGCTGTCAGCCTCCACCGCAAACCACGCTTCACCCCCAGCATTTATAATGGTGTTAAATATTTTTAAAAATGTTTTTAATTTATAAGGGGGGGGGGGTCACACTTAAAGGCTTGCTGTGTGAAATGGGTCACCAATACAAAAGTTTGAGAACCACTGATTTAGGTGCCTTTGTACAGATAGTAAATCCAATTGCTGTTTTTAAGTCTGAGACCTCTCTGTCACTTTGGACTGGTTATGGCCAGTTCTGTATCTGAGCTTTCCTGCTTAGAGGCTGCTTTTCCAAAAAGAGAAAATAAGTGTTAATAGAATCATTGCGCTGCCCACCTTCCCATTGCTGCTCACATTGTTCACTATGTCCAGAATCATGCTCAGCTGAAATAAATGCACCATTTTGACGTTAACTATATGACTCTAAATTCCACAGCTTCAGTTTAAGATAAAAAAAAAAAAAACAAATTTAGGATGAAATAGTTTGTTCTGTTTTAAGCCTAAAAATGGCTAGTGATTTTGGATGCCCGCTTGGAGATACCTTTTATAGGGGCCTGATTTTCAGAAAGTGCCAAGTACCCACCCTCTGAAAATCAGGCACTTTAAAGGTGTTGCAAATCAGGCACCCAAAATCACTAGTCAGTCTTGAAAATATAGGCCTTAAAGTTTACTTCATTGACTTATTATTTTAAATAGCCTCTCTTTGACCCCTCAAGGGAAGGGGAAGTAAACACAACCTAGTGGCATTCTGTTAGGAAAGCAAAATTATTTTGAAGTGTCTATCCAATTACATGTTCTGTTCAAGGGTAACTTTCAGCATGTCAAAATCTCAGAGCTTAAATATGGTAGTGGAATAAGAAACCTTGCCCAACTCAGGCTAAAAGTGAATGCAACAAAATGTTATGTTCACATCAGCATGTGACATACTTTCCTTTTTTTTTAAAACGTATTTATAACCCATGAGTGCCTCAGTAAACAGAAGGCATGTGTCTGTGCTTCCCACCATCTCTTTATGTTGTGTGGGTGTCTTTGTTTGGTTAAGAACACAGGAACTGTGCCCTTGCTGTGCTCACAGCATCTGTATGTTATAATTGCCAGCTCACTGGAGAAGACACCTAACAACAGCTAATGTTGAAGAGTAATAGAGTAGCTCTGGCGAATAGAAGGTTCAGTTCTGCTCTAAGGTTGGCATTTATGGATAGCAGGGATCTAGTGAGAGTGGCTTTTACTGGGGTGCCAGGTGCTGGTGTAACGCCGACAGACCCCGGTCGTCGTCGTCGGGTGGGATCAAACCGGGGACCTCTGGAGCTTCGTGTATGAGCCTCTACTGCAGGGGTGGGCAAACTACGGCCTGGGGGCTGCATCCGGCCCTTCAGACGTTTTAATCTGGCCCTCAAGTTCCTGCCAGGGAGCGGGGTCTAGGGCTTGCCCTGCTCCTCTTATGCCGTGGCTCCGCACAGCTCATGGAAGCAGCAGCATGCCCCCCTCCGGCTCCTACGTGTAGAGGCAGCCAGGGGGCTCCACACACTGTCCCCGCCACAAGTGCCACCCCCACAGCTCCCATTGGCCGGGAACCTGTGGATGGGGCAGCACGCAGAGCTGCCTGGCCGCACCTCCGCATGGGAGTCAGAGGGGGGACATGCCGCTGCTTCCGGGAGCTGCTTGAGGGAAGCGCCATCCGGAGCCTGCACCCCTGACCCGCTCCAGTGCCCCAACCCCCTGCCACAGCCCTGATCCCCTCCCACCCTCCAAACCCCTAGGTCCCACCCTCTTGCACCCCAGAGCCTGCCCTGCCAGCTGCAGCCCTCATTTCCCCCACCCACTCCCTAACCCCCTGCCCCAGCCCAGAGCCCCCTCCTGCACCCTGAACTCCTCATTTCTGGCCCCAGCCGGAGCCCGCACCCCAACACCCAATTTCGTAAGCATTCATGGCCCGCCATACGATTTCCATACCCCATGTGGCCCTCAGGCCAAAAAGTTTGCCCACCCCTGCTCTACTGTATGAGCTAAAAGCCAATTGGCTGTTAGCTAAGGCTGTAGAGCAGACTCATTTTCTCTCTCTCTGGGACAGAACACCACACCCAGGAGGTGTGTGAGTTACACAGGCTTCCAAAGGGGCTTTCTTTCATTTCGTTCACCCAGGCCAGGAATTAGAAGAGTTAGGGAGCTCTCTCCTCCAGAAGGTGGTGATAGCATGCCATTAGTAAGTCCAGTTTGGGGCTATGGGGCAGAAAAGGTCAATCCTTTTGCTTTCACCCACCCTTTCCTAATGTAGTAATTCCCCTTCTATATATTGATTTAAGATTCTTGCATTCTCTGTAAGAATGAGAGAAAGACCTCCTCCTCTGAGTTTGCAACTACCCATAGAGTGGAGCACAAATAATGCATGTTCCCAGCACCTAGAGCAGTGGTGGGCAAACTTTTTGGCCCGAGGGCCACATTAGGGTTGCAAAACTGTATGGAGGGCCCAGTAGGGAAGGCTGTGCCTCCCCAAACAGCCTGGCCCCGACCCCCTATCTGACCCCTCCCACCTCCCGCCCCCTGACTGCCCCCCTCAGAACCCCTGACCCATCCAACCCCTCCCCCACTGCTCCTTGACCCCTAATCGCCCCCTCCCGGGACCCCACCCCCATCCAAACCCCCTGCTCCCAGTCCCCTGACTGCTCTGACCCCTATCCACACCCCTGCCCCTTGACAGGCCCCCCGGGTCCCCACGCCTATCCAACCCCCCCTGACCCTTATCCATACCCCCGCCCCCTGACAGGCCCCCGGGACTCCCACACTTATCCAACCCCCCCATCCCCTGACCACCCCCCAGAACCTCCGCCCCATCCAACAGCTCCCTGACTTCCCCCTGGGACCCTCCGCCCCTTATCCAACTCCCCGGCCCCCTTACCATGCAGCTCAGAACAGCCTGTCTGGCAGCCGTGCCACCTGGCCGGAGCCAGACACGCTGCCACTCTGCTCAGCAGGAGTGCACAACCCCATGGCCCAGAGTGCTGCCCGGACAGCAGGGGAGGGGCCGGGGACTAGCCTCTCCAGCTGGGAGCTCAAGGGCTGGGCAGGACGGTCCCGTGGGCCGCCGTAGTTTGCCCACCTCTGACCTAGAGGATGAGGGTAGCACCTCTGTGACACACCTAGCCCCTGACCGCCTCAAGAAGGAGAGTCATCCCCAGATACAAAGGAGACTTAGGGTGCATTGCTGCATGTTTGTCAAAAACAATACAATTTCTGATAACAGTTGTGTTGATGGCTATGAATGAGTTCCATTAACATAAGCCTCTGAATCTTTCAGTGAAGTCCCTGGCTGCCAAAAGAGTAGAGAAAACTAAAGATTAGCCTTATTGAAACCAGCGGGAGTATTGTTGTTGGCTTAAGTATGGCTCTAAGAGTTTAGGCCCATTTCTTGAATATGAATGTACATTCTGGCAATGTATAATTAAATCTAGACTCTGGATTACTGGTGAGATCATAATTAACCACAAAAGTTTGAGGAACCAGAATTTGTTATTCTTATAGCTCTGATAATGAGTCATCAGTTTAACATTATCACTCTATACATGAATATACTGTACTCCATATATGTAAACTTTACCGCGATTGAATGGCTGCAGCAAATCATAGGCATTAAACTATTTTTAAAAAAAAAAAGTCAGCAGTGCTTAGCTGGCTTCTCTTTCCTCTGTCCACCCATCTTGTCTTTTCTTTTGTTATGGAGAGGTTTGTTAACACAGCTTAATGGCATTAACAAGAGCCTTCAGGTTTTTTTTTTCCTCATACTTTCTTGAAGTGAGGTGAAGAGGAGGACTGTAGCTTCAGGCTTCTTGTGGGCCCTTGGATGAGTCCCTTACGATACATCTTCACTGCAGAATTAACGTAGGACCATGTCTACGCTAGAAAGTTTTGCCAACAAAAATTTTGTTGGCTTACAGGTGCCAATGTTGCTATGTCACTACAGTACATGCAGGCTTGGCTGCTTTGTTGGTGCTGCATGTCCTCCCCATTAGAGGCTGTCAGCAGAAGACCTGGTGCCCTGTCCCAAATGGTATCCCAGCGGGAGTAGCGCCAGGGTTTTTGGCGCCCTAGGTGGGGGTCCTTCCGTGCTCCCGGTTGTCGTCGGCAATTCTGCGGCAGGGGGGTCCTTCCGCGCTCCCGGTCTTTGGAGCACTTCGGCGGCAGGTCCCGGAGCAAGTGAAGGACCCGCCGCAGAATTGCCGCCGAAGACCCGGAGCGTGGAAGGACCCCCCACCGCCGAATTGCCGCCAAGGGGGGCAAAATGCCACCCCCCCAAATCCTGGCGCACTAGGCGACCACCTAGGTCGCCTAAATGGAAGTGCCAGCCCTGCATCCCAGTGCCCCAAATGCCACCATCTGGTGCAGTGCATTATGGGATATTATCACTGCACCCAGGGAATGATGGGAGCAGAAGTCAAGTTCCCACACATCCCTTACTTCCATCTCATAATGTTTATTCCATCCCATAATTTGTGTGACTTTTTACAATTCTCACAGTTCATTGTGCTGCTTTTTCATTCTCTCTGCCAGGTCTCTGGCAGAATCATCAATACAGCTAAGCTGAGTTCTTGTGTCTGTTTTAGAGACAGGATGTATGATTCTCCTATATTTGCAAAACGTCAGCGACTACCGCTTCCACAGCAGTAGGTAACTGCAACCCCTATTCAGTGGGCAATCAGTTCAGGGTTGAAAAATCCACAGTGGGGGGGGGGGGCAGTTATCATGTAGGTGTGCAAGACCATTAAGTGTCTCTTGCTGCACAAGTCTGTGACTCTTGGCAATGTGCAGTGAATAGTTGAGGGCTTTGAAGCAATGGGCTTCCTGAACTGCTGTGGGACAATAGGTAAGACACCCCCCCCCCAACATTGTTACTGAGTATATAAACAGAAAGGAGTACTTTTCCATGGTTCTGCAAGTGCTGATGGATCATCATGGACATTTGACTGGCATTAACGTTGGGTGGTCTGACAAGGTGCTTGATACTTGTGTTTTGAGGAACACAGGACCTTTCTAAAAGCTGTATCCAGGGTCATTCTTCCCAGTCTGGCACATTGGCATTGGTGGAGTCAAAATGCCAATAGTGATTCTGGGGAACTTGGCCTACCATTTGCATCAATGGCTCCTGGTCCCATACACTGGGCACCTGGACAGCACTGAGGAGAGATTTAACGATAGTCTGAGCAGATACATGATGACTGTTGAATGTGCATTTGGTAGATTGAAGGGGCGCTAGCAATATCTCATGGCTAGGCTGGATCTTAGGCTATGGCTATACTAGAGAGCTTACAGCAGCACAGCTGCATTGATGCAGCCGCACCAGTGTAAGCTCTCGAATGTAGCTGCTGTAAGAGAGCTGTCCCATTGGCTTAACTACTCCAGCCCCTGCAAGTGACAGTAGCTATGTCGGTGGGAGAAGCTCTCCCATTGATGTAGTGCTGTCCACACTGGCACTTATGTTGGTGTAACTTTTATGTCTCTCAGGGGGTGGTTTATTCACTCCCCCGTCTTCACTACCCGCCAATCCGGCGGGTAGCAATCGGTCTATCGGGGATCGACTTACCGCGTCTAGTGAAGACGCGATAAAATCGATCCCTGATGGCTC
This sequence comes from Terrapene triunguis, assembly GCF_002925995.2. Taxonomy (NCBI): domain Eukaryota; kingdom Metazoa; phylum Chordata; order Testudines; family Emydidae; genus Terrapene; species Terrapene triunguis. Next base: position 4,339,435 of record NW_020664409.1, read on the forward strand.
TACCGTCGACTCCGGAAATCCACCGCGGCAAGAGGCGGTAGCGGAGTCGACGGCGGCGCGGCAGCAGTCGACTTGCCGCCGTCCTCACAGCCAGGTAAGTCGACCTAAAATACGCCACTTCAGCTACACTATTCACGTAGCTGAAGTTGCGTATCTTAGGTCGACCCCCTGCTGTAGTGTAGACCTAGTGTCATAAGTTATGCCGACAGAAGCTGTAATGTAGCCATAGCCTCACTGAGGTAAATATTCCTGTCATTTTTGCTGCATGCTGTGTCTTACATAATATTTTTGAAGCAAAGGGGGAATTATTACAAAAGGGTGGAGTGGTGAATTGGAAAGACTGTCTGCTGACTTACAAGAGTCAGATGCCAGGGCAATTACAAGAGTCCATCGAGGAGCTGTGTGGCTGAGAGAGGCCTTAACAGATCTCTTTAATATGTGCCATAGTATTGCCATGTGATGCTTTTGTGTACTTCTTTGTGTTGTTGGCTTGGATGAGGAATGTACATGATTTATAAACTGTTATGAATTTGGTGGAAGACTGGCATTTCTGTTTGGTGATACCCAATAACATATGGTCTTTTTAAAAAACATAAATTTATTGGATGCAAATACACAATGGTAAACTCTGAAGGCATCAACACTTAACAAACTTTTATTACGTGTATTAAAAAAGCAAAGTGCCAGGTGCTTGCTGACTGAACCTGAACTAATCCTAGATCGTTGCATAAATAATCATAGTTCTCCTTGGTTTCCACTGCCATGATGAGGGATAGGGTAGGCAATACTGGCACCTTGTTTGAGGAGGAATGTATGTTCCTGTGTACATTGAATTATCCAGGGAGTGTGAAGGCTGCTGTGGAGGAGTTATTTGGGCATTTTGCTCCATATTATTCTGCAACACCTGTATTTGCTGCTTGAGCAGAGTTATAATGTCCTGGGGAACTTGTCAGTGCATCTCTTGGTCCCTCTGACTTTCCTCTTGGTCCTTCTTCTTTTCCTCATACATGCATTCCTTCCAATCCTAGTCCTTCTGCTTGGTCTCCATCATGTGGTCCCTCCAATCTCTATTCTCCTGGTTAGCAGCATCAGAATACCGGAAAAGCTCTGAAAACATATTCTCTCTTGTCTGCTTCTTTCTTCTTCTGATCTGGGTCAGTCTTTCAATGGGTGGGGAGGGAGCTCAACTCAAGTACACCCTCACAGAGGCAGCTGATAAACATAAATATAAACATTGTTAGATTTACAGTGGTAGCAGAAATGAAAAGTCTCACAACTCCCCTAACATTTTTCCCATAAAGCTCCTCATAAAAATATACAAAAGGTCAGACTTGTTTCAGGACACTCTGGAGCTCCAGGCATACTGAGTAGCAAGGGGGGTCCTGTGATAAGCCCAGAGCTGTAAGTCGCTGGGAGCCACTGGGGGCCTCAGGGTATGAGTGTAGGGACAGTGCAGCAAATATGGTGAAAATTGTTGCGGGCAGGGGTGATTATGGCTGAGGGTGACAAAGGCCCAGAGAAGGCAGCTGCTGTAGGTGGCTCAAGATCACCCTGGCCTGTATGCTGCCATGCTGTTTATAGTAACGGTGTCTGTAGAACTCATCGCAGAGGACTGTGGGAAAGTTTTGTATTGGGGCAGACAAAACAAGGCTATACTTCCTAGAAAAGTCCGGGAAAGGATCAAAGAGTATTTCCTAGAAAACTTCATCGAGATTATTCCACAGGACAAAAAGGGCATCCATGTACAGTTTGACAAAATACTCCCCAGGGGAAGAAGCACTGCCTAGCACCGCAAGCACACACAAAAAGTGGTCGCCCTGAGTCAAGAACTCTGCCTCTGCCTCGTTCCTGTCCAAGCACCGCATGAGTAATTTGTTTTGGACTGGAGAAATTGGGCTGCTAAACCAAAGCACTGTCTTTTGTACATGTCTCTTGTATATGTTTACTCTTAAAAATCAGGTAATCAGTCTGGACAGTCACTGATGATTGCTTGCAAGGGATATGTTTCATATCCTCTTTGCTTTATTTTTATGCTCAGGTATCAGTGCCAATATCTTTCTCTTTGATTGTAAATAATTGATTTTCCAATACGTATGTTTAATTATAGCTGAAAATCTATCTTGATGCCAAAAGATGCTGACTACAAAATGATTTTAGTAGTAGGTGAGTTGTGCTACCTCAAGTTTTAGCCTACATCCCCGATAGGCCAGCCAACTCAAGTTACAAGCACCACCCCATTTGAATTAAGGGGTTTTGTGTTTGGACAGGACTCCGGTTAGGGGCAACATGTAACTCAAGTTATAACTCCACTTTGCAGTGAAGACAAACCCTGAATCTCTCTGTGCCTCAGTTCCCCATCTGTAAAATGGGATAATAGCATAAATCTATCCTGCAGGGGAGAGTGTTGTAAGGATAAATGCATTAAAAACTGAGGTTTTTAGGTGAGGTGTTCAGATATTCTGGTAATAGGGGCCACCTCCGAGATCTAGATAGGAGGAAAATTACAGGAGATTATTTATTTATTTTTTTAAATTAAAAAAATAATGGGGCCAAAGTCTGTTCTCATGGTAAATCTAGAATAATTCCATTGATTTCAACATGGATGTTCTCTGAATTTACAGCTAAATAGGTGAAAGCAGAATTTTAGCCTTCCCCACCCAGAAAAGCCATAGTAAATAGGAACATCCCACACACACCCCCATACCTCCAAAATAGGTCACTAATTAGGTGTTCACAGAACTCACAAATTACACATTTGAAATCAAAAGCTAGAATCAGCCACAGCTAGGAGCATCATGCTCTTTAAGGCCACCTCAAACTGTATTATTAAAAATAGGAGTACAGTTGTTTTTAAGTCATATATTTTGATTTTTCACACGCGCGCACACACATAAAAATATAAGAGCAAGGAAGCGTGGGGTTTTTAGATCTATTTGGCTGCTCACTTGGAGGCATCATTTATATTCTAGGTGGGAGAGGGATCAATTTTCAGCCTGGTGAGGCCCAGTTTTCCTTGTGTTAGCGCAACTTGCACCCCAGGGGAAATTGACTATCTAAAACTGTGCCATGTAGCGCACATACTTACCCAGAGGGGCTAGAAGTTACTCATGGTTCTAGTAACAGTGAGCTGTAAAAGTAGTCATGAGTGACACAGAATTGCACTGCATACACTGCCTTTGTTTCAGCTGGTCTGTTGCAGAAGGCACTGCTTGTTGTTTGGATTTTTAAAGTCTTTCATCATGTGATACTTTTTCCCTATTAAATCTAGTGGAAAGTCCTTGCTATGCATGGTTATGTTTACGGTAATTGAACCAAGCTTGAAAGCTGCGAGCGTTTGGCTGTTGTTAACGCACATGAAAAATTATTCATCCCCCCCCACCCCCCAAAACATCTTTTTTTGGTGAGCTTTCATTTCTGGCCTGCTAACTTTCAGTTATCCTGAATAACAGAGGCAGTCTAGTACTCAGTCCAGGCGGGAGGAAGAGGGACTAAGACATTTCAAACCTCAATAACTCTGTTTTCTTAGGGAAACACTAGGCAATCTGTATATTCATTTTTAGATGTAATACATTGAGGTTCCTACAAAGCTGTGAAAAACTTAGGTCTGTGCAATAGCACAGGAACCCATATGTCACGGGAATCATCATCTTCTAGAGACCTTTCCTATGTACTATGAAGAGTTTTACAGGTTATGGGTCAGATTTATAAAATATGGGAAGCCGCCTTTGCCCTGCTGTCTCTGCAGTGTTTACATACATAGCCTGCTGCAGCTGACACATGCAATGTCCTTTAATTTTTAAATGGTTGGAAGATTATCCCTAACACAGCTGCATACCGGACTGGGATAGTATGGTTTCCCCAATTCCACTGTATGTGGCCACTTTAGGGCTACCCAGATCTTGGGTCTGGTTCCTGTGTTGAATACAAGGGCTGCGTAGCCACTGCTCTCCATTACAGGGGGTGGGCTCCGGGTGGGCAGTAATGGCACTATCCAGCAGATCTGGCTGGACACACAGTAGGAAACAAGCTATGCCCTTTCAGGGCTGCAGGAAATTACTCTTCCCTGACACACACACTCCCAGTGCAAGAAGAGTGCCCTGTGTCAGCCGGTCTCAGTTAGCTGTGGGGCAGTGCACTTGTCCGCTGCCCCTTACTTCAGGCTGTTGCTGAATGCCACAATGTAGTTTACTGAATGTAATAATTATAAAATGGCTTTAAAAGGAAGGATGGTCTTGCGGTTAAAAGCACTGGGTTAGTACTCAGGAGATCTGAATTCAGTTCCTAGTCCGGCCACAGACTTCCTGTGTGACCTTGTTCAGGTCATCTAATCTCTCTGAACCTCAATTCCCTATCTGTAAAATGGTGGTGATAATACTTCAGTTTCTTTCTTGTCTATTCAGACTGTAAGCTCTTTGGGGCAGGGACTGTCTCCTACTATGTGTTTTTTACAGTGTCAAGCAAACTGAGCCCTGATCTCGGTTGGGGCCCTTAGGGAAAAATACAGCTACTGCTAATAATAGAAGATTGTCTCCAATGGCTACATATTTATGTATACAGGTATTCTGTAGTTATAAATATTATACACGCTCCATTTTTGAGTATTTTAAAAGATTATCACAGCATCACTGAGGTAGTTCAGTCTCACCCTGGTTAGGCGTATGTGCTGCTTAAGGACCAGATCCTGCCATCCTTACTCACATGAATAGCACCTTTCTCTATGAGTTGTCCCATTGATTCACAGGGAGTTTTCCAGAATAATGTACTATTCATCATGATTATAGGTAGCAAAATATAGCCTTAAATGACTATCATTAGCACATGAAAATCTTTCCTTTCGATTGGTTCATTCTGCCACCCTTCCTCTCACTATTTACTACCTTCCTCACATGAGTAGTCCCATTGAAGTCCACAGGACTATACACATGAGGAAGGTATTAGTAAGGACAATGGAACCTGCGGTGTCTATGTGGGATAAATTTGTGGGCAAAGGTCATCACTTTTGCATGTGGATGCAACTCCACTGACTTCAGTGATGATCAGAACCTATAACACGTTACAAAGACGTAGATAGAGGGGGGAGTTGCACTTGCTTACACCAGCAGTGAATTTAGTTTTTTGGCTCTAAATCTAAAAAAACAACATTGATGTTCCTGAGATAAATTTTTTCATAATGTTAAAACTGGAGACGTGTTGTTTTTAAATCCACTGTCAAATAGCTCCTAAATAATACCCTTTATTTTGAATGATTGGTGACGGGAATCCTGCTCACACAACCATAAACATGACATTTCGAATCACATCTTGTTTTCATTTGTGAAGAATGAAATGATTTTCAGATTTTGATACAATTTATCATTGGAAGGGGGAGAGAGAGAGAGAGCGAGCGTGCTACAGTACATAGGTTCAGGGCAGAGCTCCTTCAACTGCTAGTGTATTAACTTGTCTTATTAAAATCCTGCATGGTTTACTGGGGTAGCTGTATGTCAAAATGAAAGCAAATATTAGACCATAACGGCAAATTGAGCACACATCCTGAGTTAAATGCACTGTGTGCTCAGGAGAATGCATCAAGAAGGGGTGGGGCTGAGGGACAGGACCTTCATCCCCAGCATACCCAGCATGTAGGGCCATAACTATCATGGGGCCGGACACAGGATCTAACCGCAGGATAATGGGGGAGCAGTAGTGTCTGGTGAGATTTTTTCAAAAGCACCTAAGGGTGTTAGGTAGTGAGACATAGTAAAGAGATGTTCCCCAAGTTCCAGTCTATGAGGAGTTAATCCAAACTGAGGCCTGTCACATGGGTAATGAAGATGGGGATATAAAAACAGAGGATAAGTGGTAGTGGTGGGGTTTACTTAGGGGGTGGATGTGCTCCCTCCTAGATGCAAAGTCTGTGGCAACTGGAACCCACTGTTCTGTGTGCTTTGTTTCAGTTTGGAATCCTTTTGTTTATAAATCAGTAACAGAAGGCCCTGAGGAAAAGGATTGCAGCTCTGATGGAGTATTGTTTATCTTCCACAGCTGGTGGTTCTGCCTACCAGCTACAGCTCCCATTGGCTTTCACTGGCAATTGGGAGTGAAATCCTGGTCACACTAGAGTTGGTGGGAGTTTTGCCATTGACATTGGGGCCAGGATTTCACCTTAGGTGCCTAATTTCCTTAGGAGTTTTTGCCTACTGTAGCCCACTGCTACTGCCCCCTGCTCCCCACAGGCTTTGGCCATGTGGACCTGTACTGTTCTTGGACTCCTGGGCTATGCCCCAGTGCATCCATTGCCTCCTCTGTGTTTCAGTGTAAAGGCTGGGCAGTGCACAAAAGGCTTCCTGACTGGTTCTCAGTTCTTCCACTGCATTTGGGAGCCTTACCTGGCCCCATAGAGACCACTCAAGATTTTCTTATCTACCATTAGCATTCTGTTTATATAGTGGCCTGCTACAGAAAATATTTTTTTCTGATTTACAGGTAACCTATAGATCCTGTATATCCTCAATGTTTTTTACAGTAATCTAAGATGGCATTTTGTATTTGTTTATAACTTGTTCCTTTGGAAGGTCTAAAAAAGAATGTCCATTGTCTCTGTTTGATTTGAATTATAGATCAATGTCTATTGTATTAATCCCAACATAGTTTGTTTCATGACCTATTGGTCCCTGACCTTCCAGCCTTAGAAAAATTTTAACAGCTAAAATGAGTGATTAGAGGCATTCCTAATGTAATTTATACTTAGTTTTAATCTAACTTTCCCTATTTCAGGTTCTCATAAATTTGGCTGGCTGGATTGTAAAATGCTTTCTTTGAAAATTGCAGTTGTGCAACTATATTCATAGCTTCACCCACCCTCCTCTCACTTTGAGCAATGCAGACTAAATAGTGCAGTGATGCTTGCATGTATTTGCATGCAATTGAACACGTCACAAGTGTTTAGCTCCATGCACAGTAATTGGAGCAACGACTTGGATGTGCAATTCTTAGCTTTATTAGGATGAGGTGAAGCCGCTCAGGTAACAAAAGAGCCAGTACGTGATAGGGTGCTTAAGATCCCTTAAGAACCAGTGAGAACCAGAGATGAACCAAGGGGACCAATCCCAGTATCGTACCTGACCTCTACGAAGCTGTGAACCTTCTCTAGTCTATAAAATAAGAGTGTTACCAGAGGGAAATCCAGCCCAGGGCAGGATCTGGTGTAGGAAAGGCCTGGAGGAGATGCAATAAGGCAGTGGCTCTCAAGCTTTCCAGACTACCTTTCAGGAGTCTGATTTGTCTTATGTTACCCCCAAGTTTCACCTCACTTAAAAATTGCTTGCTTACAAAATCAGACATAAATATACAAAGGTGTCTCCGCACACTATTACTGAAAAATTGCTGACTTTCTCCTTTTTACCATATAGTTATAAAATAAATCAATTGGAATATAAACATTGTACTTACATTTCGGTGTATAGTCTATAGAGCAGTATAAACAAATCATTGTCTATGAAATTTTAGTTTGTACTGACTTGGCTACTGCTTTTTATGTAGCCTGATGTAAAACTAGGCAAATATCTAGATGAATTGATGTCCCCCCCCCCCCCGGAAGATCTCTGCATACCCCCAGGGGTACACATACCCCCGGCTGTGAGCCACTGCAGTAAGGGAACCCATTTTGAGGTATGGAATGTGCCAGGCTTTCTTTTTATTTCTTGTGGTGAATAAACTGGCCTCGTATGCTTTGAGTCATTGACCCTGCCTCTCTCTCTCACACAGACTAAAAATGTTTGCCCCTAGGATTTGCCAGGGCCGAGAGTGGGAAAAATTGAAACACTGCAAGAAAGGCTGCTTGTCTGCTGTTTTGGGGACGTAATCTGGCAGTACTCGGAATCTTCTAAGAAAGCCTTTTCTCTGAAGATTTCAAGTCTGATTTGTCTACAAAGTGGGTTTGGATAAAGCTCAAATTAAACATCCAAACTTTTGGATGCTTATCTGCATTGCATTGAACCTCTGGCCTTTTTGATATTCACCCCTTACTTAGTTTTAAGTACACTTACAAGTGCCCCCGTATGCACTATGCTGATGCTATCTTAGATATTTATTGAGCATGAAAATGGCATATGAGGAGAGGAAGTCTTCTCTGTTGTTGTTACTATTTGTATGTCAGGAATGCCTAGAGGCCCCAGTTGATTTCAGTGCCCCATTGTACTAGGTGCTGTACATATGCATAGTAAGAGACAGTCCCTGCCAAGAAATTCTTATAGTCTAAATAGAGAAGTCAGAGAAAGGAAGTGTTACTATCCTTATGTTACCGCTGGTAATGGAGGCACAGAAAAATGAAGTGACTTGCCCAAAACCACACACACAGCCTGTGGAAGAATCAGGCATTGAACTCTGCTTTTTAGAATCTCAGTTCAATGCCTTAAACACAAAATCATCCCTCCTCCCAAGTCTTATGCTCTAAATCTCTCTCTCTAGTCTAATATTTGTAAGATAGTAAAACATTATTATTGTAGATTTTAACAGTTGTAAAATTGCACATTATAGCAGTCAAATAGCACTTATCTGGCATCCCTATAGAAGTCAGCTTCATGCTCCAATGGAGTTTTCCAGTTGATATGACACAATCAACATAATGAATGCTGGGGCATCATATTGGAGGAGGAGCTAGCAACAGGAGAAGGGATGGAGGTTGTAGGACTTAAGAATTTAAAAATATGTTTTAAACTAATAATAGACCTGATCAAATGGGAATTGAAGGAGCTCAGGACCTGGCAGGCTCAAGGCCATTGTGCTGAATGCCCCTCTTAGCCATAACTATTCAGTGCACAGCTAACTCTGAGAGGATTTTGTAAAATGAATTTCAGGAATGGAATCCATACAATTTTATATACAAATGGTCTTACTTTTATGCCTACTCCAGTTTGAATAACACTCTTTGAAAAGCCAAGTGACCATCCTTGCACCTGTTTACACCAATTCTGCACCCGACCATATATTTTTATATATTGAATGTTTAATGTCAAATGTAAACCTCCTGGAATGACACCAACACCTACGAAAATGAGAAAGCAGGGTAAGCTATGAATGAATTTCAGAACTCGCTGACTAAGAACCCAGTCCTAGAATGTCTATTTAGACAAAACTCCCATGAAACCAGTGGGAGTGCTGCTTGAATTAGGATTTCAGTGTCAGGCCCTGGGAAGCTATTTTGTGTGGGAGGAAAGAGGAAAAGGGAGGAAGCTGTAAGCAAATAGGGCAGTTAGTGAAGGAACAACTGCGAGAGTTAGTGTTATGAAATGTCATTTGCTCCATCTTATAATTAAAGGGAATCTTAAAGAAATGAAGTGAAAACTGCAGCACAGAAAAAAAAAATTCCTAGATTTATAATGCTCCAGATGTTTTGCTCAGAATAAGCTTCATTGACCTGAAATATTAAAGTGTGCCAGAATGCTCACTGGAGCATAGTTAATGCCTCTGGTAGGGTTTGTTTCAGGATGTTTGGTTTCAATTTCAATATATTTTGCATTGTGAGCACAATGATCTGCAAAGAACATTTTAAAGCTATATTGTAGTTCAAACCTACATATACTGAGTCTTGCAGAGTGATTTTCCTTTTGATTTTTTAAAAAAAAAAGGTCATTCAAAAATGTGTGTATCCACTTGTTTCCTGAAATGTTGTTCTTGTAGGACTTGCTTTATCAAAAATCATTGTTAGAACATATGTGTTTAAAGGGTCATTTAATTTTTAAGTGGTATTTCTAGACCATCTTCCTCATGATTAAAAGACGCTGTACTGCTTCCCTTAGATCTGATCCAAAGGCAGCCTCAATCCCATCCGCTCAGTCAGCAGAAAATGACCCAAACATGGAGCATCTCTTTTTTTCTTTTTCTTTTGTTATATTTGAAGTGGCACCCTGGACTTCAGAGCATCACTCATGCAGTAGGAAGATGTATACTTGAATTATGAAGTAACTGAATACTGTACTTTCCTTAATTGCAAAGCTGAATTTAAAAATCTATAAATTTAACAACTGTTACCACATCGATGTAGTTACACCAGTGCAATTTCTCTAAGTTAGACAGGGCCCAAGTGTATCTGTTTCTTCCATCCTTTGTCTCAGTTCTCTTCTTGTCCACTTGAGTCGCAACCTTTTGTCCCCTCCTTCCTTCTGTCTTTCCCATCAGTACAGTTCCTCCTGTTAACCCTCCCACTCTCCGTTCTCCACTAACTCTAAATACACCTCCTCCTCAGTGTGTGAGCTCTGCCCACGTACACTCCACTCATTGTTCCCAAGATGTAAAAGGGCAAGAAAGATTCTTTCTTTGTTCATTTGATCTTAGGCTCCCCATACAAGTATATGCTAACCAGTCTACATATGGAAGGGCAAAGAAACAGACATGACCCACCCACACTGATGTATTTAAAATATTGCCCTAGCATCAACTTCATAAATATATAGGTCCAATAGAACAGTTAAAGTAATTCCCCAATAGGAGATTGTCTTTAAAAAAAAAAATAGTGGGCCATATTCTCTCCTGCAAGGTATGTTTGGTGCAGGAGAGAGGAGGGGGCTGTCAGGGAACTGGCTGCTGCTCCCTAATTCTCAAGCTGCTCCAGCCCCGGTCCTGGCCCTGATGTAAGTTAGAGCAGCCTTCAGACTGCTCTAATTTACAACAACTGGCTGTGGTCCTGAGAGAACCCTAGCCATCTGAGAATTATTATAGGGGAGCTCAGCTATGCTACACACCTTTTTACATCCCCTCCCTCCCACACCACTACACCTTTGGTAGAAATGGAGGGCTGGCTTGGGTGGCCTCTTCTGAAGAGTTGCCCAATGAGTGGGTGTAATGTTGTCACCTTCTTCCCTTGATGCAGGCAGCATTAAGGTTCTGGCTGCTTACCTGCTCCTTCCCTTGGTGACTGCATCAGGTCTCACCAGCTAACCTCTGTTCTCCTGCTCACCAGGGGATCTGGTGAGAACTGGAAGGGAGCAACTGAAATGTGCTGCAGTTGCCATTTGAAAGAAGCTGCTTAAAACCAATTGCTATTTATTGTTTATTATCTAGACTGCAGTAGTGCCCAAGATGTGCTGGGCACTTTCCAAACACAGAGATAAGTACAGTACAGGTATACACAGAAAGAATGGCCTTGTAATTAGGGTACTCCTGAGAACTGGTTCAAATTCTAGCTGTGCTAGAGACACCTTGTTTGGCCTTGGGCAAGTCACTTAATCTCTCTCTGCCACCATTTCCCATCTATAAGTGGAGATGATAGTATTTCTTTTCTCCTGCTCTCTCTGTCTTGTCTGTTTTAAATTATAAGCCTTTCATGGCAAGGGCTGTCTCTCACTGTGTTTGAAAAGCACCTAATACAAAGAGGCCCCAAGTACAGTTGAAGGCCTCTAGGCATAACTGTGATCCAAACAATTATTGATGATTCTAAGAAGACCTTGCCTCAAAGAGCTTACACTGGAAACAAGACTGAGACCACCAAACTCCTTTCATGTAGGCTGCTGAAATCTATCAGGCAGCATCAGCTTTCAGTCTGGACTGACCTGTCTTCAATCTGCGGTTTTAGGGATAAAAGTTTCCCTGTATCCTTACGAACCCCATCAGCCAACCATCCTCTACCTCTTATTGCTAACTTCAGTAGTGCCTAAACACCAGGCCAACTATTCACAATAGCTGCTGCTTCTTTTCCTGCTCTTGTTCCTACTTGATCACCCTCTTCCTTTCTAGCTCTCCTAGGGTGGATGGGCGAGAGTGATGGAACCATCTTTTCCCCTCTCACAGGTCTCACCACTTCCATTTTGATGCCTGATTAGCTGAGTTGGCATGAGCTGCCACCAGCCAGTCACTTCCAGATTGGCTCCGATGTTCTAAACGGTGACAGCTGGAGATCCCAACTGGCACCTCCCAGCAGTTTACTAGCCCAGTCACTGCCCTGGAGCAGCAGAAGTAGCCTTGTCTGCCTCACATATACTTCCCACCTTGCCTTACCCTCTCACTCTCCTCCTCAGACCCTCTGAAGGCTGCCACTGAATTATGTTCTTGTGCTGCTGTCAAGTGGGTGATGCCTCCTCTGGGCATCCCCCACACAGCTGGGTCAGCCCCATCACCTGTGATTATCACTGTGCCTCAGGCCCTTCGCCGCCTGTTGACCCAGCAGGGAATGGTGTGGTGGAGGTCCCTTCACAGGGAATGGAGTCAGCCTGGAAGAATTGGCATGAATGATGGACTGTAAGCTGGAGCAGACACAAATCATTACAATTCAGGATATCCCTAAGAACCTAGGAGCGTTGAGAGGTACGACCAGGTGGGAGGGGAACCATGGTAGTGACCTGAATGCTTAGGGCTTGATTATGGCTCTTATTACACAGGATCTGCTGGGAAGAGAGGCAGAGATACACCTCCCAAGCAAGGAGTGTCCTTGCTATGACTTTGGAAAAAGGTTGTTTGCAACCCTCTAGCTTCTTATCGCTCCCTAGCAGGACAGGACCGGACCATGGCCACATCCCACTCAGACCAATCTGTTCTGGGGAGGGAACTTTACATTCGGGGAGCCCAGGTATTCACATTATGGCTGCGTTTCCTCAGGAGTGACAACAGGGAAGAGGCGTCTGCACCTTCTCTCGTGGTAGCGCATTCATGCTATGGTAGTAATAATTTGGTTCTGAGCTGCCTTTAGTTGTTGACACAGAGTGGTGTCTGAGTTATTTATTCATAGGCTGCTATACCTGTGATGAGTAATCAATAATATTACCTTTAGTTTGCCTATGAAGAAAGAACAACAACAGCATCTTCTGCACAAAAGAAGTGTTTACTACAAAGCAAACAACTTGAAGCACTGAAGGCTACATTTTCTCCCTGATGTTTGCACAAAACTCCCATTGAACACAGCCCTCAAACAATGACAGTAGTTCTACATATTGATGCAAAGAAATGTTTTTTTCGCCTTGTACTGTGAATTTCATAGCCCTGGTAAATTTTCAGGCCTGATCCTGCAGAGTGACTGAAGGCCCCCTCGCTGTCATTGGAAATTGGGAGTGTTCTGCACCTTGCAGGATCCACTACTAGTACATTGTAAGATCAGGTCCTTGGGTCCTGAAGCTTGAATGTTTTCAGCTCAGAGGATTATTATGCTAGAGAAAACTTGAAAGAAAAGATCATTAGGACAAAAAGTCCATCCCTCTGTTTGTGTACAGAGAATTGCACAATACTGCCCTGATCTCAGCTGGGGCCTCTTGGCACTATGGTAATACAAACAGAGAGTAATTAAAAAAAAAAAAAAAAGCAGTGTGTACTGCCAGGATTTTTCTGCACTCCCACTCCTCTGGTTGAAAATATATGTTTTACTGAGGACTTTCTTCTGAAAGCTTATGTCCGAGCTTCTTCTGCTTTTTGAACTTTCAGTGACATTGTAAACGTCTGGTTATGTATTCCTGCAGTCTGTAGTTGCACAAAAACTGTGATTCACAAATGGAGTATTATGATTTCACTGCAATGTCATACAGGTGGAGCAACTGGGCTTGTGAGGGAGGAAATTCCTAACTGAAACATCAAGAGAGATGATAATTAACAAATAGTAAGAGCAACTGTTATTCTACTCTCCCTCATTAACATCGTTATTAATAATTACCACATACTACATGTGAGGATTGCGAAGAGCTTTAAAACATAAGGTAGTAAATTATTTAAAATATGCATGAGAAAGTTGACTATACACCTCTACCCCGATATAACGCGACCCAATATAACACGAATTCAGATATAACGCGGTAAAGCAGCGCTCTGGGGGGGGCAGGGCTGCGCACTCCGGCAGATCAAAGCAAGTTCAATATAACGCAGTTTCACCTATAACACAGTAAGATTTTTTGGCTCCCGCGGACAGCATTCTATCGGGGCAGAGGTGTATTTAGGTATGCTTGCTATGTTCTAAAATTTCCTTCCTTTTTGAAAAGACCCTCTTTAAAAACACAACTCTCTCAAACACAACTCTGGATCTCTAGACTTTATAATTATCCAAGGGACAGATGTTAAAATGCTTAGCAAATTTTATTTTAAAATACATACCAGGATTTCAGCAGAAACTGATTATGCAGCTATTTCTTTAGACCCATTAGCTTACTCTAGCTTCTTTTGTTGATTGCTATTCAGGGCTTTAAAAAGGCAAACAATACTTGCTATTTCTTTTGTCAGTGAGCTCGATTGATGGCACGTGTATTGTCTGTTGGTATTATTGAGACTAGCCTAGCTTTGCTAAACTCTGGGACAGTAAGGGAACAATGACACGGGACTGATGCACAGTGAGACTTTTCATATATTCTTTGTGCACCGTACCAATCCACAGTGAAAGCATGAGCAGCCGCTAAGGAGCGGAGAGTCTGACACTGAAAAATGAGTGGCTGGAATAAGAAGAGGGGGATGGGCAGAGGAGAGGAAGAATCCTTTTCTGTTAGAGAACGTGAAAGGCTCCTCATGCAAATTTCAGTGCTGTTCAGAGGAGCCTGTGTCTGTGCGGAAGGAGAGCAAGATCCAGAAAGACATTAATTATACTGTCAAAAGCTGCTTGTTTAATTTCAATGCTTTTCATTAAGTAAACTGGAGCTGCATGCTGTCCTAGGAATTTTTGTCCTTTTTTATTTTAATTGGGGAATTTTAGTTCTTATTAAAGTGAGAGGTTGACGTCGTGTGCCTCAGTCAGGCATAATGTGGGCAGATTCTGTGAATGCTTCCATCTGCAGCTCTTCCAATGTACCCTTAATCTTTATCTCTAGCTGCCCTGAATCCCATATTGTCCATGCCAAATTGCAAGGTGCTCTTTGGTTATGGGGAAACCTCTGAACTTTGGGAGGATCAGTCAATTTAATTAAACCCTGGATATTTTGAACATATATTCACAACTTTCCTTCTTCTCCTTCCCTTTCTCTGCTTTCCCTCCCTATCTGATACTTCTTCCTTGCACCTCAAATTCCCTCTTTCTGGCCCCAATACCTCACCTCATCTTCACTTTTTCTTGCCCTCCTAAACTTTTATCTCTGTCTCTCGCTTCCAACAGATCCCCTTCCTTGAGTGCTCTTCCATCATGGTTCTTTCAAGCCTTGCACTCTCACCGACTGGATGATTTCTTTTCAAGTCCATGTTTTATGACATCCTCAGGTCCAAGGTTCCTCAAAATGCATCATCCAGCATAGAGACTGGAAAGGTCCTAAAACACACTGGTTATGGCAGAGATTGCTAGACAACCTTTGACCAAAGAAGTATTTCAGCACAAGCAGAGGATAGAGGCCCGTTAGAAAGCAGGGGAAAGAATGTACTCCAATACTACATGAGATAGATCAACTCTATCAGGTTATGCTCTGAAACAGGAGAGATGAATAGCCACATTGTATTTTTCATGATTAGAAAAACAAAAACTATGAATGAATTTTAAAGAGAGAGAATTTTTATGACCGTTATTAACATTTTCAATGCCTACTCTTGTTATAGGAAATCCACAGCAGGGAATTCTTTCTATCTTCTGTTTTTCATGCTTCGCCTAAACCCATATTGAGGGTGAAAATATATGTGACTGTGTAAAACTGAGCCAGCTCAAATGTCTTTGTTCTGGGGTAACTCCAGAAAACTTATTTTCTAAATTCCCAACTGCTTGTCTTGAGAGAACCATCTAAGTGAATGTGTTTAATGCACTGTAATATTCCTGATCTTCGGGTAAAATGTTTTAAACTATTAGCAATTGACTTCATATGGGCCACTTATAAAAACAAAAAATGTAGGCAATCCCATTACACTTACTATTATAACTTTTCACTATGACCTTGTGATCTCGCTAGCCAGTGGAGAACTTTTTAGATAATAGCTATTCGTGTATTTGCTTTGTATTAATTCTTTTTTTATTCTGTTTAGCAGGCATGAATCTTATCTAAAGTAAACAAGAATGTATGACTTTATCAGAGATTTCAGCAGGCTGATCCTCCTATACTTTGTCTGGAAAAGTGGCAATAAATCTATGGATTATCAACAGGGGATTATTAGAATGTATATATTTTTTTCCAGGCAACCATGTTGGCTGATATTGCCAGAAACAAATTTGATTAGCCATGTAGACAGAGTTGTCAGGCCAAATTCTGCTTTGAGCTACCATGTGCAACCTGACTGCCTTCAGTAGAATTGTACTGATGTGAGTGAAAGCAGAATTTTGGCCTATTTTCTTAAATCTTCTCCCAAAGGAGGTGGTGGAAGATCTTTCTAAAAATAGGCCAGGCAAAACACTAGACAATGTACAGCGCAATTGTGCATCGTAAGGGAGTGTAAATGGATAGCCTGATAGGTCTTTCCATCTATAACTTATATGGCTAAAATTTTAAAAAGTGACTAGTGGTTTTGGGTGTCTCCATTTTAAGTGTCCAGCTTGAGACTTCTTAAAGAGGGCTGACTTTCAGAAGTGCTGAGTGCCCTCCCTTGTGAATATCAGCCCCTTCAAGGGGCTCAAGTTGAGCACCCAAAAAGTGAGGCAGCAGAAATGACTAGTTACGTTTGAAAATCTTAGCCTATATTTCTATAAATTCCCTCTTAAAGCATGTGGAAATCCTGAAAGAATAATCTTGTGATACAATTATCTTAAAGAATGATAATCGAGATGTACAACAAACTTATCTTAATATTTGGTTACCCTGCCTACTATAGCTGCTGATGGAAGTTTGATATGGTTATATAGGAGTCATAGGCAATGTGTTTTTTTTTCCCCTTGATTTTGACATTTTGAGGTATTGGGAGTCAGTAGCCACTGGCAGGTGGGTAGTGAGGAGTGAGTGGATGAGTGAATGAGAAGGTAAACACCTGTACAAATTTTACGGGGAATCTCAGGAGAAGAACACATAGCACTTGCCTTCAAAGGAGGCAATTAGAAAGCAATAACTGCAGGAAAAAATTAACCAAAGCTATGGACTTGCCCCGATTACTTCAATGGAGCTATGCTGATTTATATCCGGTGCCTTGTATAAGGTCACCCAAAACTAAGACTAGGTTCATATAGGTTGTTTGCAAGCCTTAGCCAATCTTTAGACAGGTTTGCTCTGAATTCTGAGTTTGTAACAACACTGGAAACCTGGCAAGTTTCACGTCATTTCAGGTTGCATTGCAATGGTTGCACATTGCTCTAGTAATTATGACTATTCCTTGGTTTTCTCTGTATTTACTGTGTCCTCCTAAAACATATCCTCGAACACATTCAAATTAACATGAATGAAATGAAACAATCGCAATCAGTAATACTGAAATTCTCCCAGCAGCTTGCACTTGTGCCTTGTTTGCAATACCTGTTGGTCATAGGTAGTTTTACTTACTCATATATTTTTGCTGGCTCAGATAGCCATTTCTTGGCAGCAGGGAGGCCAAAAAAAAACTGAAAATGAAACAGTCCTGCATGCGTCCCTCACAGAGTTGGCTGAGTACTTAGCCTCCTGCCCACCATGTGTTCAGGCTATTCATCTGGTCTCTATCCCTTCCTCCTTACCTCACAGGTCTTGTCCGAGTATTCTGTAGAAGAGTGTAACCTTATAAAGAATTATAAATCCAAATGGGTACCCGACTGTGTTCCTCCACTTTTCCTGGTCTTGTAGCAGCAGACTCTCCCTCTGGTGGGCAAGAAGCAGGAGGTGGGGAGCTAACTTTCTTTATTTAGTTAGTTAGTTATTTTATTTATGAGCAGAGGGAAGAGTTTTTTGGAAAAAGCTGTGATATGTATCACACTTCGTATTCATTCCACTTCAGGCAGTAGATAAGTGGTTGGGAAGCTGACAAGTGTTTGTGAGTCTAGAAATTGCCACTGCCTTTGCATGTTTGTGGCTTTGGTTTACAACAGCAGTGTTTATACATTGCCCACCCCTGCTGTAGTCAGTTTAACAAACGACAGCCTGGGGGCTGCATCAGGCCCTCCAGATGTTTTAATCCGGACCTCAAGCTCCAGCCAGGGAGTGGAGTGGGGGGCTTGCCCCGCTCCACACAGCTCCCAGAAGCAGTGGCATGTCCCCCCTCCAGCTCCTATGCATAAGGGCAGCCAAGGGGCTCTGCATGCTGCCTCTGCAGCGCCCATTGGCCGGGAACCATGGCCCATGAGAGCTGCAGGGGCCGTGCCTGCAGACAGGGTGGCGCACAGATCCACCTGGCCACACCTCCCGTGTAGAAGCTGGAGTGGGGACATGCTGCTGCTTCTTGGAGCTGCTTGAGGTAAGAGCCACCTGGAACCTGCACCCCTGAACCCCTCCTGCATCCCAACCTCCTGCCCAGCCCTGATTTCCCCCCTCCCTCCCTCTGAACCCCTTGGTCCCAGCCCAGACCACCCTCCTGCACCCCCAACCCCTCCTCCCCAGCCGGAGCCCTTCCACACACACCCCCGCACCCATTCCCCAACTTCGTGAGCAGTCATGGCCCGCCATATAATTTCCATAACCAGTTGTGGCCCTCGGGCCAAAAAGTTTGCCCACCCCTGGATTATAGATTTGATTCTGATATCTCCTCAGCATTAGAGTGTTGTAATTTCATCGACTTCATTGGTGTTACTCCTGACTAACTCTGGTATCATAGAGATCTGAATCAGGTCCAAAGACTTAGGGGGAAATCCTGGCCCCACTGAAGTCCTTGGGGAATTTTTCTATTGACTTCAATAGGGCCAGAATTTCACCTTTAATATTTTCTATATTATTCCTTCCTGCTCAGAACACCACCTGGCTCTAATATTAGTTCTGCCCTCTTATGACCCCACCTCCATATTGGTTCGTTATATGTGTTCACGTAGGCTATGTCTACACTACAAGCTGAGGTGTGATGCATTGTAATCATGGTAGCACCGGTAGTGGCAGCGGAGGCCTGCCTGAGCTGTGCCAAGTACAAACCCACCTGAAATTGGTAGGCATATACTTGGCATGACTCAGCCATGCATCCGCTGCCACTGTCCTTGCTACCGCAGCTACACTGTTGTTTATACTCCTGCTAACTTGATGAGAACTAGCACAAGCATATGTACAAAAAGCAGGGGAATCGCACCCCTACCTCGTAATGTAAACATAGCCTTATAGCCACGTCCCGTAGGGTGACCAGACAGCAAATGTGAAAAATTGGGACGGGGGTGAGGGGGTAATAGGAACCTATATAAGAAAAAGACCCAAAAATCAGGACCGTCCCTATAAAATCGGGACATCTGGTCACCCTACGTCCAACTTGCATTCACCTATTACAGGTGTAGGTTTGGCATCGTGTGTGTTACTCCGCATTCAAATGGCAGCTCAGCAGTCTTTCCCCTGCATTTGTGGATGATGGATAGGCTGATACACACATCCTTTTTTTCCATAAGTATATTTTACCAGCAGCAATTAGTCACAGTGCAGCAAACAGGTGTTCCCAAGCTGTCCTCTTTGTGGGTAACTTTTTCAGTTAGGCTTTATGCACCATATGGTGTTGTGTCAAAATAGAGCAGGGCTTCTCCTAAGTGAAGAAATGACTGTGTAACAACACAGCACGCACCTGGGACATCGTGGGCCCAGCAAGAAGAACAAGAAATTCCACATGGGCTGTTAATCAGAGTTTAAAAACACGGGGGAAACCAAGAAAGGGCGATTTCATTCCCTTCTCCTTGTGCGTTTCTGTAACATTTGTGATCTCCTGACTCTTGGGCTCTGTGTGGAGCAGCTGTGATTGTTGTGGAAAGACATGGGTGTGTCTGCAGAAACCAAAGGTCGCCCTCCATTTCAGGAGGTGGGGTTCTGCGCTGCAGGGAGTCGCAGGCTGTGGTCTACACCAGGCTCTGGTTGCTCTGTTGGGCTGGAGTTTATGTAATTTTAAAAAGTGAGCGTTCAACACAAACACTCCGTCTCTAAAACCCTGTTGGTTATTATTTGTATTGCAGTAGTGCTTGGGAGCCCCAGTCATGGACCCAGATCCCATTGTGCTTGGCGCTGTACACGCAGAGACTGACAGCCCCATAGCTTTACCATTAGATACCTGCTGGCAAGCAACTCTCAATGAGGGATCCTCCACTCTGGAACTTACTTACTTTCTGGTTCCCTAAAAGGGTCATCTGGTTTTCTAGGCTTTTCCCAGGTGATAAGTAGAGGGTGCTGTTGAATGGGATGTTATGTTGATGGTTGATCGGTCTTTTGCTGTCATTGGGCCAGTTTATGCATATTTTCTCCTTAATTTACAGAGTGTTGATTTTAGATATTTAAATAGTACAATAAAATACATAAATATAGTCTACCCTGTAGTACCCGATAGCACATGTATCTAGTTAAGTCATTGCACACAGCCTGCAGTATTTGATTTTATGATTCCATTTACTGGGCTGTGCTGTTTGTGATGGAATAAATGCCTATAAGACACACCACCAGACCAGATTCTGGTTCAGCTTGGCACTTTCTTGTCATCACCATCCCTAACAATGGTTTCTGCACTGGAGTGGGGGGAGGGACAGCATTGGAATTAATTCCAGCTGTAAAAACCTAGAAGTCAATTTCCCTCTCCTCCTGATGCCATGACAAGGTTTAGCAGAGCTGCAGCAATAGTACACTGTTAGTGAGCTTTCTCTGAAATAGTCTGATGGAGAAAGCACTACAGGCTCCCTATTATTTATAACTAGAGCGGGTCAAAATGTTTTGAAATGTATTGAAAAAAATCTGCTGACATTTCAAATTGCATAAAAAAATGGGAGAAAAGTTTTGATTAAATGTTAGAGGGGCTTTCCTCATTTTAAGACCTGCCCTCGTTCTCACTATACCTTATATTCTTGTCCTGCCCCTAATGGCAGTATGGTACAATGTTTATATATACTGTGCCCATTGATAACTAGCTGCACTATAGTATACAGTTCATAGTAGAAAGGGAAGAGGAAACAAAAAGGGAAAAGTTATACAATATTTGCCAAACACAAAGAGATCCCAAATATAGATCAGCAGGTAGATATTAAAACACATAGGTCAAGTGAACAAAATAAATACTTATTCAGTAAATAAGGCTAAAGAGCTATGCAAAATACGGATTTAATATAATGTCGCAGGATCACTAACATTTCAGCTTGCAGCCACTGAGATGGCCTCAGCCTGTGACCTAAAATCTATGGGGATACAGATCCTTAACCCCAGTATACATCATTTGTGCTGATCTGCTGCTGCAAAGAGAACCTGGTGGGAAGTTTTCTTACAATCCCAACACCTGCTCCTCTGCATAAAGAGCAGGAGAGGGCATGGCCAAAGTGTACAGTGCTCCAGCTGATTTCAAGCCTCTGGGCTGCTCTGAGTTGTATCAGGTGCTTCCCCAGCCCCATGGGATTGGAGAAGGTGGGCAGAAAACTCTCTTTTAACCACTCTCCAGTTGAACTGAGTACTGGTCTGGGGCACCTGAAAATCTGAGCCTGGATGTTTTTAGCAGACTGGTTCCATTGCTTCTTTCTGCCTTTACAGGAATAATTTGAAAACTACTAAACAGTGTCATAAAGAAGAAGTTCCCAGCCAGGTAATCTTGAGATATGAGGAAATGAGTTCCAGGGGAAAGACGGGCCGGAGCTCAAAGTTTGGATCTGAATGTGACTCTTGATCTGAGCTGTCATTAGGTTTCATGGTATTCAGATCTGGGTTTCTGGTTTGGAGACTTCTTTATTCCAAATTGGTGGTGAAGGTGATATTTGTATTATAGCTGGCGTAGGGCTACAACTGAGATTCTAAACCCATTGTTCTAGACAAAGAGATCATAAAAGACCGTTCCTGTCCTGAGGAGTTTACAGCCTACACAGGCAAAGAGTAGAAGGGAAACGGAAACACAGAGAGGTGAAATGACTTGTCCAAGGTAACATAGAAAGTCAGTTGCAGAGGTTGGAATAGAACACAAGTTTCCTGATGCCCAGTCTAAAAGATCACTCTGGCTCTATCCTCTTTTAGGAGCCACAATGCAGTAAGGAGTGCTAGGGTTTGCAAACACATATTGCGGCAGTGAACAGAAAGGGTTGTTACGGCTTTTTTGGCTTTTGTTAAAAGCAAGACAAAGCAAGTTATTTCCTGTACGAATACTGCAGTATGTTCATCTTCCATTATTTGTGCTAGAAATGATTAGCGGTGGCAGCTTTTACCGTAATTACACAGATCATAATTAAAACATATTTTTGTCTTATGAGCTCTGGCAAATTCAGACTTTCTATAAGGCACCTCTTGGGAATGAAAGCAGTTTGCATGTTATAGTGAAGTGCATGTTACAAAAGAAGTATGGGCAGATGGGTTCAGGACTTGTTTGCATCCAAAGTACATAGCACCTGCAGGAGACAATGTGCCAAACTTTCTCATGGGTAATTTGGGTTCAGATCTGAATGGAATCTGTGTTGCCCATTGGGCAAGCTCGTTACCATACGTGCTTCCCAAAACACAGCAGAATAGCCGGGGCTCTACTGTCCAGTGGGGAAGGCCTGCAGGTGCACACTGGGGCAGCATCCTGTGGTGGTGTCCGCCACAGCAGCGAAGGGTCATGGAGGTATGACGATGGGTAAACCAACAGAGAGGTGTAGGCAGGACCGTGGGTGTAACTAAATAGATATAGTAGTCAGCATCCCTGGCTAATGGAGGGGTGGGTAGCAAGTGCAGCCTCTACTACTGCCTGTCTGTTTATATGGCCTCCGTCTCTGTATTTTTCTGAACACTTCTTAGACGTCTATGAATTTTTTCTCATAACACTTGTGTGAACTAGAGAAATATTCTCATCCCTATTCTATAGACAAAGAACTGAGAGACAGAGCAATCTTAAGTGACTTATCCAAGGTCACACAAGAAGCCTGTGGTAGTCAGGAATTGAACTACATTCTCCTGAGTCCTAGCCTAGTGCCTTAACCACAAAACCATTTGCCCCCATCTAGCAGCAGCTATACAAGTACTCTGAACCTTCAGTCTCCCTCAGAGACCTACCATGCAAGGCCTGTTTACTCAAGCCTTGTGCAGCACTGCAGGATTGGTCAGCAGGGAGCAGATATGTTGAATAAGAAGTTAGACCAAACCAGAGGGCTAGATCTGAAACCCTCTACACTTTGGGAAAGCTCGCATCTGGAGTTACTTTGCCTCTCTTGACCGACTTCTCCATTGAGGCCATGTAAAACTCCAACTGTACGCAGCTCTGAACTTTGGGAAGTTCATGACGTAGCTTGTGGCTACCCCTAACGTTTACAGAACTACTTTTTGATTTATAACCATGTTTTACCCAATTTGAGGAGTTAGTGAGATGGTGGTAGAGGAAATCCAGAGGGCCTGAGCTCCTGTTTTGGCCAATGAATGAAGAAGCAGCTAATTTTCAGCTGTTTTCTTTTGGAATTTTTAATTTAACATACGTTTTTGCTGAGTGACTCTCAATCTCCGTTAAAGAGAGTACTTTTTAAAATGCATTCACCCTTATAAATGGGATGCACATCTATTAGCACATCTATTGAGACTCTAATCCTGCATTTCTTGTGCCCCCAAAACTCCCACTAAAGTCAATGGGGAATTTTGGATGAGCAACTAATGCAGGGTCAAGCCCTGTGTGACGCTAGTGATGTAGCTAACCTGAAGTGACTGACTCCATTTGACACAAACACACCCGCAGGGTGATGTGTAGGCTGTGTCGCATGGCTGAGTAAATGGCATGATTCTACTGGGAGCGTTTTTCAGCCCATGTTGCAGTGAGATCTAACAGTATCTAATCTGACTGTGAACCATGCCAAGAAAATTGAAGTATTGCAATTTTTGCTGTAAAAGGCATCTCAAGGTTCAGTTCCCAGTGATGCCAGGGGAGAAGTGACACCTGCGTCAGAACAATGCATGGTAAGCAGGGCAGCAGTTCCTCACGTGTGGTTTTTATTTATTCATTTATTTTGAAAAATCAAGGAAGAGGGACAGAAAATGTTAATTAAAAACATCGGGCAAAATCCTGAAGTCTGCCTCAGTTTCCCTCCTCTGTCAGGCAAAACTCCCCTTGGTTTCAATGATAGTTGCGGGTAAGAATGGAATGAAAACTGATAGGGCTTAGGGACAGTCTCATTTAGCCTATGGAGTGTCTTAAAATGTCATGTGACAATGGCAAAGAATTGCAGAGTGAGTCACTTTCTTCTATTGCTGAACAGGGAACTTTATTAAAAATAAAGGTACCAGCACTATCCCTAAAATGACTCTCTATATCTCAGCTACATTGTACAGCTTCAGCCTAGAACTCCCCCAACCTCTTTCCAGCTACAGATTTAAAGGAACAGCGCTCCCTCTTCACGAGATTTTTCTCATCTCTCCCTTCCCCTGTTCTCCTATACTACTTTCCCCAGGCCCTGCAGGACCCAAGTCTCCCTCGCTTCCCTCCCTCCTCCCCCCCCTCCTTCCCCCCCCCCCCCCCCCCCAGTACATCTCTGTTCAGTGTTCCAGGTCCTTCCCTGAAGCACTGCTTCAGCAGAGGGTCAGACAATTTGAAGCTGCTTGGTATCTCTACAGTGCTCTGAATCTGGGCAATGTAGTTTTTTCCTATGGGGCAGTCAGTCGGCAAAGGGGATGACCGATCATATGACATTAGCTAAATATTCCCCTATAAGCCAGGAGCTTTGTGAGGGCCTTTGAAAAGCCACTGCCCTGACTACAAGTATCCAGAGATGGTATTGCAGCTCTTCAGAGCAGCTGCCCTTTAGGAAAGGGGGCGAAGAGGCACAGAGAGGGTATTCATCCTGAGATTAGTAGTCCGAACAGACTCCCAGTGGCTGCACTCCTCCTTGGTGAGCCATGGTCGGGGTTGGTCTAGGAAGAGCGATTCCATTCCAGAGAAGCCTGCGTTGATGTCACCAGTCATTGCCAGCTAGTATCAATGGCTGTCATTGAGAACCACCAGACAGATGCCGCCTCTGTATTTTAAAAGAGTCCAACAGAATTTGGAAAAGCCAGAGTGAAAGGACTATTTAAAAAAAGAGAAAAGAGCAAAACTGGCTGTGATAGGTGCATATAGTCCAATGGTCTTTAGTTCTCAAATAGCCAAGGGAGTCTGCAGAGGAGCAGTAGAGGGGGAGCCAGCCTATACCAATATGCTGGATGATTTTCCTTTGTGTGTAAAATATTAATTATAACGGAATAGGCTGTGGTGCTGCCTGAGAACAGGCAATGTTGTTGTGTTCAGTGGGCTGGAGAATTGCAGCTTGTCCTGCAGAAGGAACACAGCATTGACTGTCCCTGCGCGTACAGTACCAAAGGTTTCCAACAACACTGATACTCTGTATGGTAATTCTCACATTTGTTCGCCAGAGGAGGGGGTGAGGGAAAGGGAGGAGGCGTTGGGGAAGCATGGGGGCAGCTCTGCACTCATGGGAAGCATGCAGCAAGCAAGGTAGCTGAAAATAATTAAGCTCTGATTTGCTGATGAAGCTGTTTAGAATCCATGGCTGTGAAGTATCACAGGTATGGACAGAGGAGCGACATGCTGAGAGCATCCTCCAGCCAAGATGATTGGTTAAGGCAGCTGGGTCACAGAGGCCACCAAGGCTCAGGCAGTGCTTCTCCCTGTTCACTCGCTCTCTTTTCCCCCCCCCCCCTTCCCGCTTCTCCTTAATCCTTGGTGTGTGTGTGGCAGATAAACGCTAAGGCGAGAGTGAACGGATGGCAGATTCCACACACATCGGGCAGCCTGGGATGCTTGCTTTTTCTTCTTCGGGCTGCAGGGAGGGCTCTGTTCCAGACATGAGTGGGGAGAAACCTAAAAAAAAGGCTTTCTATCTAGTGAGGATGAAGCCACTGAAGGAGCCTGCTACCAACAACAACAATGTATCTTTTGTGATACACTGTCACATAGGCAAGGAGATCAAACATATATGCAGCAACTGCAGTCGCGGGGAGGAAGCCCGTGACGGTGAGTGCTGTGATTTTGTGTGTGAGAGAGACAGAAAAGTATGTTTGCTTGTAGGGTATGCGTGCACTACTGTCAGATGCTTGATGCTTAGCTTGCTACTTAATGGACTGCAGGAAAATAGAACAGGAGGCACAGAATGAATGTAATGAGCAAGTATTCAGCATAGTGACCAGAGAGAAGCCAGGAGGACAGTTATCTTAATAACCTCGTGTTAACCGCTAATGGGGAAAACGTGCTCTCGTTGCCATAGAAATTAGTGCATCTATTCATTGGTTTCACCATCGTTGCTATGAATTTATTAGACCAGTGTTTCTGCCTTGGTGCATCAACTTTTTCTTCACTGTGCAGCAGTAGAGTTTGCCAGACTTAATTATCAATATTTGGAAGAGTGTGTTAGGTGGAATCAATCTTGTGTGATATTTCGCCATGCTGTCAGCAACAAATCACTGGGGGGTGTTTGTGGTTCTATTGGGATTAATATAGTGTCCTTCAGCAGACAACTGCTATCACATCCTCCCCCACTCCTTTTGGGATTGAGCAAAACCTCAAAAGGTATTCCAGGAGAGTGACCATAAAATCACAGGTGTTTGTACTGGTAAGTATACGCTTTTTATGTTCTGTAAAAGCAGTGTATAAAGAGAGCGATGACAAATTGTTTGGATATTGCTAGAGTCAGCAATTAGGAGAAGGAGAGAATGAGAAGAGGCATAAAACCATCCATGCAGAAATATCCTCACAGATGGTACCCCACGTCCTTGTTTAATATGAGTTTGTTTTGTTGTGTTGCTTTACATTTTACTTCAGATTTGAAGGTTCTTTAGTTAGAGCTAGTTAAAACTGATACAGTAGGCAGAGCTCATTTCCTGAAGGTCAGAGAGAGGTTTTTGACTGTAAGTGTGACTATGAAAATGTAATAACTCTCTGGGGCTGCTCACTGTTTGTGGTGCTTGCCACTTTATTTCACAGCTTTTGACACTTAGGCTGGTTCCGGAATTAACAAAAGCCTGCTTAGTTTGATCTCAGCAGAGGAGCAAAATATTATTTGGGATCTGCTAGTCCTTTGTCAGCCACTGGTCTGCAGCTTAATGAAGTAACTATGGTTTTGCTAATGTCTCTTCAAAATTAGAGCCCTGATAGTGTAATTATAGTTGCCTTTGATTAAATTGCAAGTGAAGCTGAATGGAATTCCTTTCGGTGTAGAGTATGGAGATAGTCTTGGAATCCTAGAAATACACATTGGGTTAAACTCCCTATTGGTTACACCGGTGCAATGGAGAGAAGAAATCAGGCCATGCTACATACCTTTTTTAAAAAGTGCTTCTCCTCTCCCCTCCCCTCCCCCCCACCTACATATTGTTGATGACAGCAAGCCCTATGAAAATTAAATTAAGAGATTTGGAAAGCAGTCGCAGGTACTTTACAGTATTAGCATGATTCATTTATCCCTAAAAACAGACTAAGCCACTTTTTAAAAATATGCATTGCCAGTTTAATTGAATTGATGTGTAAATAGATTACATCAACATCCTTTTTCAGTTTCCACAGCCTTGTATGTATAATTGCAAGCACAGTAAGAAGAAATCGTAGGTGTCTTTTCTTTTAACAAACGTGTATGTGTGTGCTTAAGTGTATAACCTCAGTTGCATATACCCTTTAGCAGACTCTCAGACGCATAGTACTGTAATCTTCCTTCCTTTTTATGTTAGTCTGTTCAATCTCTAATTTTCAGTGGGATGTAGACTAATAGCAATATCCTACTAGTTATGAGATAACCCAGTAACCCCAGAAATACAAAAGCACAAAAAAGGCAGGCTTTCAGTTTACAGACCTTTGGGACATCTCAGAATTCTGATTTTACCTCATGGTACAGTGGTATATTTCATTCTTCCTCATTTAAATGGTCTTTGACCACAATAATTTTAAAAGGATAGAGTTTGATTTACAACCATTAACTCTTTTTCTTGCTACAGGTGCCATAAGTTTCTTATGGAATGCTAGGAAGTAATGAAACTGTATTTCCAGCTATGTTGGCTGAGCTTAATGCAGAAAGTGAGAAGTCAGTGAAGGAACTTGAGCACGTAGATGGGCATGGTCAGACCCATGAGAGAGGAATTCATTTTAGCAGCTGCATTTTGGGGTGGACTGATGAAGTGGGAAGTAAGCAGTCCAAAGAGTAAGAGGTTGCAGTACTCAAGGTGGAAAGTGAAGAAAGGTTTTAGCAGTAGCATGGAGAGTAGAGGATGAATTTAGAGCTTGTGTAGTCTGAGAATTAAAAAGATCTGAAAAAGAGGAGTGTAAAGCACTAGGGCTGCCTGTCTGGGTATCTGAGAGGATGGTGGTGGAAATGGAAGGGGCACAGAACTGTTTGTGAGTAAAGAGGAGTTCAGTTTTCACCCTCTGAAGTTTGAGTTGGCATCTGGACATCCAGGATGGAATGTTCCAGAGGCAGTCAGATATGCAAGACTGAACAGACAGGAAGAGGTCAAGGAGGGACAGGTACGAGTCATCATCTTAGAGATGATAACTGAAGCCATGAGAGCAGATGAGGTCACCTAGGAATAGAGTCAAAAGAAAAGAGGAGAGGAGTGAGGACAGAACCCTGAAGAATACCTGTAGGGAGCTGAAGAAGGATGGGAGGCAGGAGAACCAGGAGAGAATAGAGTCTCAAAAGCCCCAGGGAGAGAGCAGAGGTGGAGCGACGGTGTTTTGAAAATGACAGGAAGATCAAATAGAATGAGAATATGCCCGATACTTAACCAGGAGGAGACTTGGTAAGAGGAGATTCCCAGGGGGTAGAGAAGGGGTGGAATTGGATTACAGCAGATCCAAGTGCTCTGGCAGTTGAGGTGATAAGCATATTCTGGGACATGCTGAGTACTTCAAATCACATTGATTTCAGTAGCTGGGCCTGAGTAGACTGAATGCTTGAGGATGTCCGAGGCATTGAATTGGTAGTTGGAGAGGCAAGTATGGAGAGAGGAGATTTTTGGTTGTTTTTTATTTAGGCAGAAGGGTGTGTTCTTACCACAGGTTAACTAATGCAGGGTAAAATCCTAATGAAGTGTTTTGTTTTCACACCTGTTAGCAATTCGAGGTAAATGCTAGGCTCCCCCATGGGGTATATCTACACTGTAGTCGCAGGGTGCAATTGCAGCTCAAGCAGACATACCCATGTTATCTTTAATCTAACTACCACAGGGACCCGCAGCAGTGAAGCTGCATCAGCATGTGCGTCAGGGCAGGCTATACAAACCAACCTGGAACCCTGGGTAATTTATTCACACCGCTAGCCTGCACGCTGCCATGGCTTCACTGTTCCGGGACTTGAGCTAGCTAGACTACAACTAGATCAGGCATGTGTACTTGATTTGCATTCACACCCTAGAGTTGCAGTCTAGACGTGCCCGTAGCCTTTACCTCAACCTGCTCACATGGGAGAAAGCTACAAAGAGTCTTGTCTTTACAAGGGTTTTTACCAGTGCTAGTTACCATGTTAGCTAATGCGCAGTAAAAAAAACACTTTTTTTTCCTAGTGTGGATGCATCGTAAATTAAAGAAACACCCAGATTGTGTACCTTTTGTACCCAACCCTGTTCTAGAAGTATTGTGGGGTTACACTATCCCAAGGGGTGTTCTGGGAGCTCCTGCAAGCACAGAGTGTGTGCTATTATTTGATGCAACCACCATCTCTTTGGGTCCCTTCTGCACAGCTGGTTAATTCTACTGGCCAGAATGTAGCACGTAGCTAGAATCCCATCCCTTCATTCACTTTTAGAGTGTTTTGCACACCAGGGAGTAACAAAAAGAGCTGTCCTTGTGCTGATGGAGCACAGGGATTGCTGTTGGGCCTGGCCCTTGCATAGGGACATAGGATCAGGCAGGATTGTGTGTGACATAACACATAGGTATTTTTGTGGTACCTATTTAAGGAATGCAAATTCAAAGGGCTACAGTAGCAAGCTGATGATTTACATGATGCTTTCCTTAAACATTGGACATTGAAACAGTTTCAACTGGCAAGTCTGAAGTTAAAGAAAAAGTGGGGAAATCACACCTTCAATCTTTAGGTGCTGAAATAGGGTCAAATGAACTTCCTTATCTAAAACTTAATTTCTCTGCCTGAGGCAAGTAGTTAACTACATTTGTACAGCACTGTAATGAATCATTCATATTCCGCTAAACTGCTTGTGGCAGAAATCTCTAGCCCCAAAATAAAATGGCTGTACGCAATCAAAGATCTTTGCAAGCCTTGGCTAACCATGAGAGGTTCACTGGCAAGACTGTACAGAACATCACTCAGGAGAGCATTGGGCTTGTTATAGAGAGTCCTGGCAATCATTTAGACATAAGGCCCTGTAGAACTCCCAGTATTGACTGAGGTCTTTGAGGAAACCACAGATGACAAGCGGGGAACCCTACTGGGGAAATTTAGATAACAGAGCAAAAAAAAGTCACTGCTTCCCAAGGCGAGGCCCAACGATCAGGGTTCCAGTTCTTTGCACCCTGCCCCCAGGAATCTGAGTAATTCCCTTTTTCTCCAATGAAAGTTAGTGGTAACCTGGAGGAGAAAGTGCAGCAGACTTCCCTGTTACAGAACAGTCTGTTCGTATAATTGTTTGCAGTTTTAAAACTGGGAGGGCAGGAAGAGAAAAGAATACTTTTGGGGTTATTACCCACAATTGTGAAAAAAAGAAAACAAAAGAAATGGGGGTGGAAAAGGCAAAAATTGGTGGGCTTGGTATTTTTTTATTTCATTTTTTGTGTTTGTGACATTTTGATCATCCTATCTCATTCTCTTCAGTACACCTCTGCATCAGTAGTGTCTATAGAGAGTGTTATTAGGGGAAAGACCCATCAGTCTGCCATCGCCTTCCAGTTTCAGTGTCTTTAGGGAGCAGCCAAGTGGTCTGCTCCAATCTTGCTTCTCTCTGTGGACTCTGCTGTCTTCTAAGCTTAGATGCCATCTTTCGAGGTGACATGGCTTCCTGCTCTCCCATGCTGAAGATCAAATTGGAAAATATTGTTATTTAAGCCTGTCAAAGAGAGGCCTGGGCAACACTGAATGCTCGTCATTAAAACTTTGGTGGTCCAAAAAGCAAACAAAATGTTAGGAAGTATAAAGGGTGGGATAGCAAATAAAGTTGAAATTACTGAAATGTCAGTATATAACTCAGTGGTTGTCATCATCTTGAACACTTTGTTGCGTTCTGGTCATTCTGTCCCAAAATCAATAGAGCAGAAATAGAGGGAGTTCAGAGAAAAGTGGTCAAAATGATTAAAAGCACTGAAATACTTCCACGTGAAGGGAGATGGTGAGTAAAAAGGGACATGATGGGGTGTGCAAAATAATGAATAATATAGAGATGGTAAAGCGGGTGTTTCTATTTAACTCTTCTCTTGTTGCAAAAACCTGGGAACATTTCATGAAATGATAAAAGAAAATATTTTTGTACATAATGTAGAATTAACCAGTGACACTCATTACCACAAGATTATCAGTGAGGACAAGACTTTAGTGAGATTTTTAAAGGGATTAGATGTTTATTTGGATAATGAGAACTTCTATAGTTAGAATTTAAAAATATTTTTATGAGGACTGTACTGTGAATTCTTACGCTTCAGAGAAGTACCCCATAACTAAATGATAGGATTGAGGCAGAAAGTTTCCCTGGGGACAGGTTATTCCATAATTATCCACTAGAGATTATTGCATCTTCTTCCAAAGCATCTGATGCTGGCCACCGTAAGAGAGAGAGAGATACCAAACTGGATGGACCATTGGTCTGAACAAGCATGTTGTTCCTTATTCTTGTATATGTTTCATACGTTTTCCCCCTTAATTTTATTATTTGATCCATGTTTATACCTCAGCCACAGATATGATCAATAGTTTTCTCATCTCTCCTTTTTGCATTTTCAAGTATTGTCCCTTTACTTATTTGCCCCTCCTTAGTGGAGTTCTCCATAGCAGGATGTTTTGCATGGCTGACTGTTTCTTATATAAAACAAAGCTTCTGATTCGTTAATGGAAAACATGAACTGTGGGAGCAGCATACCTTAAATCAGGTATTATTACTGTTTATTAATAATAATAATACCATGGCACGAATCTGAGTAAGGAGCTGAGCACAGGGAGATATTGGGAAGGTAGAAAAGAGATCAGAAGAGTAGATCCAATCCAGTCTTCAAATAAATGGTTCAGTTTTCTTCCTTTCTCCTTTTGTCTTTTTCATTCACATTTTATTTCTCATGTATTTTTGCATCTTTTTTTTTTTTTTTTGTTCAGGCAAAATGATATGTTTTTTGTCTAGAGTCAGAAGTAGTAAGTGCTGGTACTTGGTTCCTGCAAGGCGAAAAAGCATCAGGGTACAGCTGTTATGAGTTTCTGCTTGACTGGCAAAACATTGCAAAACCCTATCTTTTTAAAGATACTGTTGCATGTTTAATACTGTTGCGTTCTGCTGTTTGATCAGAGTGGGAGGCAAATATTCCTCACCATTTTAATTTTTATAGCAATAACATTTTATTTCTTGCTCTATTTCAGTGCCTTGTAATAGATGTATACCTATTATTTGTTACATCAGCATGTCTTATTTGTAGTCAGACAGCATAGAAGAACATGCCTTCATGCTGTGGCCTTCTTATCCACCCCACTTATTAATCAAAGCATAATTTCAGGAGCACAGTATAAATGTACATGGTGATATCTTGCTAAGGGTCTGTCAGGATTTCCAGGAGTAATTGGATGAAGTTAAGCAAAAGAAAATTTAGCTTCTTGTCTATGAAATCTACTAGACTAGGTCTTGCAAAATTCACTGAACACCTGCTAACTAGATTAACCCGCTAGGGAGAGACTGATATGAAAGATGAGGGTGCTGGGGGGCACAGGCCAGGGTTAAAGGCAGTCAGTATTGTAGTATGTGATGTCTAAGAAA
This sequence comes from Terrapene triunguis, assembly GCF_002925995.2. Classification (NCBI taxonomy): domain Eukaryota; kingdom Metazoa; phylum Chordata; order Testudines; family Emydidae; genus Terrapene; species Terrapene triunguis. Next base: position 4,372,218 of record NW_020664409.1, read on the forward strand.
CCCAGTCTTCATGCCAGCACCATAAGTTCGGAAGTGGGAGGGTGCTGTGATTTTGATTAAACCAGACTCTGGGTGGGCCGCGATGGAGGGTGAGAGGAGAATGGAATATATTTGGAGGCTCCATCTTTTGTATCCATCTGTAGCTAGTAGGAGTCTGATTTAAAGCTCCTCCTCTGTTTAGCTCCTGGGGAAAAAGGAGGCTCTTTCATTCTCTTGTTCCTCTCCAGAGTTTTCTGGCTGCTGTGAGAGGGATGAGTCTCTACAACTCTATTCCTTTCACAGCCTCTTGGCCATAGCAAGGACAAGGAGAGGGGAAGGGAAAAAAAGCCTTTGGTCCTATCTCTTTTTTTCCCCTTCCCCCATCTCTGTTTTTGGCCTCACCTTACAGTAGGGGAGATGTCTGACAGAGTCTTTGTGTTTGGAAAGCATCTAGTGTATTGTAGGCGCTAACACAATATAAAGAACAACCACACACGCACACCCCAGTGGCGCTGCATGTACTTAAAGGTTGCATACAGTGAGGTAGGTAATTCTGACTAGATTAAGAATAAGAATTGCCTGCAATGTATTATTGCCTGGGTCTTTAGTAGGATTCTAATAAAATGTAAGGCCTGACATTGGCTTTCTGAAAAGTCCAAAAGAAGTAGATTCCTCACACCACCAGGTGCGCTCCTCTGTTAGCTGTCTGTAGCTGAGATTGCAGGAACATTGAGGCAACATTTAACATACAAGGTGTCAGCTCAGAAACAAATTTATTTTGCAATTTAAAAGGATGTGTAAATGGTACATTGCACAGACATCTGATGCCTTTTTCAGCACTCCTATGACTTAAAAAGAGCTTTAAGTCCAAATCCTGCCCTGTCTTGCATGGGTGTATTAGGGGAGAAGAGGGTGCAGAGAGCCACTCCCAGTGCATCAGTCCAGCATCAGGGCAATGTTCTAATCCAACACTACTATTGAGAAGAGCCCAACTACAATGCCTGCTGGCCACAAGGGTTGTGATCCAACAGTACCGGGATATGGCCATATCCCCAATCCCTCAGCACACATGCTACAGTATGCAACGCACACATTAGCTTGGACACTTGCGGAAAGCAGTAAATTTCACTTTACATATTTTCCTCCTGGCCCTGCCTGTTCTGAGCTGTCCTGCCCTATAGTGGAGTAATGATTATAGTGCCATAGTTCAGCAGATGCCACTCCATTTCCACCACCACCATCCCAGCAGAGAGCCATGACACTTAAGGGAAGGATTTTGCCCTTAGTCATCTTTTGCCTGACATTTTTTAGGCCAATAGTCTAATGGATTTGTGCACTATGGGTATAGGGCATAAATATTAAAATGAGTGCAACTTTTTGAATATGTCTTGGGAGACTATGGCAGCTGAGAATGATTTCTGTTTCACCTCCTATCACAAAAGAAATTGCATTGTCTGTTTGAAGAACAGAAGTAAAGGTATTTTAAAGTTATTCGGTTTAAAATGTCTAGAAATGCAAATGTGCAATAATCGCAAGACATGACTTTTTGAATGCAAATGTGCAATAATTGAAAACCAGGATTTTTGAAGATGGACTTGCTTGGGTCCAGCAAAGATCTGTTAAAGTCCATATTATGTTGCAATGAGTTATGTACAAAGGAGTGCATAGGTTGTGACATGGAGATACTGCTGTCTGATGAGTCAAGAATCTACAGATTAAAATGTTGCTAAGCAGACCTTTGTGCTTTAGAGTTTTTACAGTCAGAATTTACATATTCTAGAGTCCCTAAATACATATTGACAAGATAAACTGGTTCTGGAAATGCCACTGTGGTCTATTATGTCCATGGTCCACGTATTAGAAAGCTTCTTTGGGGCACTTGTGGGCTGTAATGTCAGTGATCCCTGTCATAAGGAGGCCCTAAGAACTCATTAACAATGTCTCCTGCACAACTATTAAGGCACAACTGCCCTGAAATTTGCCAAATTAGGAGAGGTATTCAATATAGGACAAGCAAAGTGGGGAAAAAATAATTTCCAACATGGAGACTTTGTCAGTTTGCTTAATTTTTGTACCGTAATTTTTTTTTCTGTAGAAACATCATCTATTCTCCGTCAGCTGCAATTAAAACAATGCAAAGAGGATTTATGTCATGTCTTCAAACTTATCATTTCTTGTCTTCCTGATGCTACTTTACAGTCTGTTTTAAAATTGCAAAGATTACTAAAAAGCAGAGAAACAAGGATGGATGTTGTGAGCGTTTGCTGTATTTAAGCGCACAGGTGTGCAAGCAGGTGGTGTGGGGAGAATAGGGCTCACAAGTAAAAACAATCTCTTTCCCCTCCCCGAAACTTACCTGTGCAGCAGCAGGACAGGATACTCTCTTCACCTTAGTGCACTTACTTTCCTAAACTATAAATGGGGGGGGATTGACTAAAGCTCTCCTCAGTATTCACCATCCCCAAGGGGAACTGGTCAGCTGGCTTGAGGATGTGAGGGCTAGGAACCTGACCCAGCATATATATTGCAGTCAATGCAAGGCACTAGATGGGGGCTCATGAAGCTCTGGTGTGTAGTCTAATTTAGGCATATTCCAGAATGCATCTTCCCCATTTTCCAGAACTGGCCTCTCTAAACATTCCTGCCCTGTACCAGCAAGATGGATCAGGGACCCTTTGCTTCTCCCATCCTTGTATGTCTAATGAAAGTAAAGACAGTATTGTGTACTTGTAGTTTGAGTCCCAAAATATGTCTAGTAATTCTAAAGTGTGAGTGGCTTTTTATGCATTTATACTGGCCATGATGAGCGGAAATAAATATGAACACAAATATCTTATTCATGCAATGTGTACACATCACAACATAAAATCATAACATGTATGTCCCTAACCGTTAAAGAATGGAGAACCTGTAATTCCTAACTTACTCTTCTCCCTTTCCCATACTTGGCGTGGTTTGCCAGAGTGGCAAGTTCAGCCCTTTATCTGATACTGCATGCCGCCACTAAAAAGTAATTGCCCCCCCTCACAGTCTGCCATGGGCAATGGGTCCATATATGATGGAAATGATAAGAAATGCAAGTCCATATTGTGGGTTGGAGGTAGGTAGTTATGTTAGAAATCAGCTGACTTGAGATAGTAGAGCTGCTCCTCAAATTCAGTTGACAAACCAGGATTGCAGTTCTTTACCTACTATCAGTGCTCATTAATTTCACGATTTTGGGCTGTTGTTGCAGAGTTTTACAAGTCTCCATTTGTGTATGTTTGTAATAGAAATGGGCCTATCACATCCACACCAGACATCTGAACCTGGAAACAGAGAGTTTTTTTTTTCTTTTTTAAACTGTTCCCTCTCTTTTTACAGAGGGCCAATCTGAAACCACTAGTTCTAAGCACCCTCGCAAATTTTGAGAAGTCTGAAATCTGGATCCAAATATTGCCATTTAGGCTGTTCTCTATTGCAAATATAAAACAAATATTTCTCCTGTCTTTTTGCTTTGAGATTTTTGTAATGTTCCTTTTTGCCAATTCCAGTTTAGTTGAGAGCTTTTATGAATGCAGCAATTTTGCTTAGCCAAAATTTCAAGACCCTGCTGAAAAATGTTTATGAAACTTGTAGAATATTGCAAAAATATTTTGATCATAAAATTCAGCATGAAAGCAAGTGCATATCTCCTCCCCAAGTAGCCCCAAGATGCACAATGTCTAGTTTCCCTTACTGCAGAAATAGATCGGAAGGAGTTTTTGCTGATGGTAACTCTAGTTATGTATTTCTGTATAAAAGAATAATTTTGTGAAGCCTGTATGGTAAGACCTTTGGAAAGTCATAATTCACCATTTCTAGTATATGTGCAGATTCTTTTGCACAGCACAGGCATACTGCATAGTGCCAAATGCACAGAAGCTAGTGGGTGAAAGGAAGATACCTTTGTTGTGTTGTAAGAATTGACTGTGTTTCTTTATTTTTTCCACCTGCAGTATTGAAATAAAATCTACTGCAAATACCTACTGTTGTGATCCTCATAATATTACACAATGAAATTATTGTCAATTTCATGGACAAGTGGCTTTGTATAGGTAGGCCCAATGTGTGCATGGTGCCAGAATGCTTTTTTTTTTGCAATAATGGCTCAGAATAGGCCATCCGTTTCTTCCTCAAACAGCTGTGGAGGGTTGTTATTACAAAAGAATGCATTAGATTAAGAAGGCCAAGCTGAAGTGCTTTCTCTGCTGATTTATATTCCTGGATGTGAATTCTAGTGCTGAGGAAAGGTGTCAAAATGTCAGTGCAGGGCACTAAAGTCCTCTCTCCACAAGATAGGCTGCAGCCGTGCAGGCTTCCTGTTTTGTTCTGCCAGCGTGCTTCAGCCTGACCTGGAGACGACCACATGTATGGGTGAGAGAGCAGTTCACTCCCTCACACTCACTCCATGCCTGATGTTTAGATCTGTCAGATCAGTGGCAGACACAGGAAGAGGATACAGGGGTCAGATTCTGCCCTCATTTACAAGTCAATTGGATTGCATGGGTGAAAGAAAGGGCAAAATTTACCCACAAATCTTGACTCACAGGCCAACTAATCTAATCACTAGATGTACTGGGTAAAAATCTGTCTCCACTGAAGTCAATGGGAACTTTGCCAATGACTTCCATGGGGTCAGGATTTCACCAGCTATCTCGTACTTACATGCATAACACTGTTTGATATGAGTATTCTGATAACTTTTTAATCTATAGTAGTTTCTAGGTTCTCTATTGTTTTTTTTTTTTCTAGGTCTGACCTAAACTCCTTCAAATTAGCTAGGCTATTTCGGATTGATAGACTCAGAATTCTTCATGAATTTGACGCTAAGACCATAGAACCAATCTATGACTTTAATGTTTCCTAATAGTATGCAGTAATTTGTTTGACTCTGTCTATTTTTTTAAGGCAGGAAGAGGATATTTCTCTGTTGCTCACAATAGTTGTCATGAATCAAAAATGGATGCTCTCATCTAAATCTAGTGAGCAAGTGGGAAAAATACACCAGACTGAAATAACCCAATGAGATATCCTAGAATTTAATTCCAAAAAAAAACCACCATGAAAATACTGGAGATTTTGGCCAAAAAAAAATAAAGAACTTTAATTTAGTTGTGGGTATTCTGCACCTCTGTGGGTACTCATCACTCCTGAAATTAAAGTCACTTACTAAGGTAAATTATCCAGCTTCCAATTATCCAGCTTCCCTATTGACTTTAATGGGAGTAATACCAGACCATAAATGCCTGACTTTAGGCATCTTAACTTGAAAGACTTCACCTTTCCTTCTAACTCCTTGCACTGAGATTGATAGATACAAACTGGCTCCTCTCAATTAGAGTCCACTGAAACAGATTTTTGCTGCCTTTTTTTTTTTTTTTAAACTTGCATTCCGGCTTCATTATAATTGTACCATTTGGTCTAATTACTCTTTTTCCTCTTGGCCAGCTTCCTGTCAACTTCTTTAAAGGACAGAAATAGTAGTTTATTTTTCCCCAAGAGAAGCAAACTACAGATTAAAAGGGATAGTTTGGGCAGTTTAGCTCTTAAACTAGTTACTTTGCCTTTTCTCCTGGCTGTTGTGGTGATCATAGAAGATTGGGGTTGAAGAGACCTCAGGAGGTTATCTAGTCCAACCCCCTGCTCAAAGGAGGACCAACCCCAACTAAATCATCCCAGCCAGGGCTTTGTCAAGCCGGTCTTAAAAACCTCTAACCGATTCCAGTAGTTCACCTCCCTCCTAGTGAAATAGTTTTTCTTAATATCCAACCTAGACCTCCCTCATTGCAACTTGAGACCGTTGCTCCTTATTCTGTCATCTGCCACCACTGAGAACAGCCTAACTCCATTCTCTTTGGAACCCCCCTTAAGGTAGTTGAAGGCTGCTATCAAACCCCCCCACACACACACTCTTTTCTCTTCTGCAGACTAAATAAGCCCAGTTTCCTCAGCCTCTCCTCATAAGTCATGTGCCCCAGCCCCCTAATGATTTTCGTTGCCCTCTGCTGGACTCTCTCCAGTTTGTCCACATCCCTTATGTAGTGGGGGGCCCAAAACTGGACACAATACTCCAGATGTGGCCTCACCAATGCCGAATAGAAGGGAATAATCACTTCCCTCAATCTGCTGGCAATGCTCCTACTAATGCAGCCCAATATGCCATTAGCCTTCTTGGCAAGAAGGGCACACTGTTGACTTATATCCAGCTTCTTGTCCACTGTAATCCCCAGGTCCTTTTCTGTGAACCTGTTCCTTTTCTGTTGCTTAGCCAGTCAGTCCCCAGCCTGTAGCAGTGCATGGGATTCTTCCGCCCTAAGTGCAGGACTCTGCACTTGTCCTTGTTGAACCTCATCAGATTTCTTTTGGCCCAATCCTCCAATTTGTCTAGGTCATTCTGGACCCTATCCCTACCCTCCAGTGTATCTACCTCTCCCCCCAGCTTAGTGTCATCTGTGAACCTAATGAGGGTGCAATCCATCCCATCATCCAGATCATTAATGAGGATGTTGAACAAAACTGGCCCCAGGACTGAACTCTGGGGCACTCCGCTTGATAGCGGCTGCCAACTAGACATTGAGCCATTGATCGCTACCCATTGAGCCTGACGATCTAGCCAGCTTTCTATCCACCTTATAGTCCATTAATCCAATCCATACTTCTTTAACTTCCTGGAAAGAATACTATGGGAGACTGTATCAAAAGCTTTGCTAAAGTCCACCGCTTTCCCCATATCCACAGAGACAGTTATCTCATCATAGAAGGCAATCAGGTTGGTCAAGCATGACGTGCCCTTGGTGAATCCATGTTGACTGTTCCTGATCACCTTCCTCTCCTCCAGGTGCTTCAAAATGGATTCCTTGAGGACCTGCTTCATGATTTTTCCAGGGACTGAGATGAGGCTGTAGTTCCCCGGATTCTCCTTCTTCAATTTTTTTAAAGATGGGCACTATATTTGCCTTTTTCCAATTGTCCAGGACCTCCCCCAATTACCACGAGTTTTCAGAGATAATGGCCAATGGCTGTGCAATCACATCCGCCAACTCCCTCAGCACCCTCTGATGCATTGCATGGACTTGTGCACATCCAGCTTTTTTAAATAGTCCTTAACCTGTTCTTTCACGACTAGGGCTGCTCATCTCCTCCCCATACTGTGCTGCCCAGTGCAGCAGTCTGGGAGCTGATCTTGTCTGTGAAGATTGAGGCAAAAACAGCATTGAGTACTTTAGCTTTTTCCGCATCATCTGTCACTAGGTTGCCTCCCCCATTTAGTAAGGATCCCACATTTTCCCTGACCACCTTGTTGCTAACATATGTGTAGAAACCCTTCTTGTTACCCTTCACATTCCTTGCTAGCTGCAACTCCAATTGTGCTTTGGCCTTCCTGATTACACCCCTGCATGCTCAAGCAATACTTTTATACTCCTCCCTAGTCATCTGTCCAAGTTTTCACTTCTTGTAAGCTTCCTTTTTGTGTTTAAGATCACCGAAGATTTCTCTGTTAAGCCACGCTGGTCACCTGTCATATTTGCTATTCTTTCTGCATATTGGGATGGTTTGTTCCTGCGCCCTCAATAAAATACAACTAGCAATCCTAGACTCCTTTTCCCCCTCATATTAGTCTCCCAGGGGATCCTGCCCATCAGTTCCCTGAGGGAGTCAAAGTCTGCTTTTCTGAAGTCCCAGGGTCCATATTTTGCTGCTCTCCTTTCTTCCTTGTGTCAGGATCCTGAACGTGACCATCTCATGGTCACTGCTGCCCAGGCTGCCACCCACTTCTACTTCCCCTACCAATTCTTCCTTGTTTGTGAGCAGCAGATCAAGAGGAGCATGGCCCCTAGTTGGTTCCTCCAGCACTTGCACCAGGAAGTTGTCTCCAAAACTTCCCAAAAACTTCCTGGATTGTCTGTGCACTGCTGTATTACTCTCCCAGCAGATGTCAGGGTGATTGACGTCCCCCATGAGAACCAGGGCCTGTGATCTGGAAACTTCTGTTAGTTGTCCGAAGAAAGCCTCGTCTATCTCATCCTCCTAGTCTGGTGGTCTATAGCAGACGCCCACCATGACATCATCTTTGTTGCTCTCACCTCTAAACTTAACCCAGACTCTCAACAGGCTTTTCTCTAGTTTCATACTGGATGGAAACCCCAGTGTCACAGCTATATTAAAAAAGGGTATTTACAGAATCCTTTCTCATTATCAAAAGTACCTCTTTTTTTAAAATGGGTGATGTGACATTGTCTGTACACTGCAGCTTTTGGTTGACATTTACAGTCCCATCTGGCTTCTGAATAATCTAAGGTTTTGTGATTTAGAAGCCCCCTTTTTATAAAAACTTATTGGATAATCATACTTACAGGATCTGCAAAAGGGGATCAGATATTTCTTTTAGTTGACCAAGAGTTTCCTAAGAAGTCACACGCAATTTTGATATATATCAGAGCATCTCAAAATAGGCAACATTCAAAGCTAGTTGTCCATTCATTAAAGGCCAGATTTTACACACTATAAGAAGTTTTTAATTAAACTATTTGTAGAACAAGGTATTATTCAACATGTGTCAGAATCTGGCCCTTCTGCATCATTATGATAAATGGTGAAGTTGTAATCAGGTACATACAATTATTGGTAACATGTTTTTGATCAAAAACATCATCACTATCTGTGGACCTCATTGTCTTCTCACACTAGCTTTGCATTATTGTAATTCAATGGAATTACTCCCCAATGTACATCATTATCAGAGAAGAATCAGACCCTGAGAACTTACTCAATATCAGCACCTGATGATGTTTTAGTGCAATTGGTAGCTGGTCTTTCACAGAAACAATATATTTGATAAAAAATAATTACCTCATTCTCGACTGAAGGAATTTAGGAATGGAATGATCTTGGAATCCAATTCTGTTTTTCATGCCAAACAAGTCATTGCTAAGCATCTGAAGATTTGCCTAAAGGAAGCTATGGTTATCTGTCTTCCACATCCTCAGGCATCAAAGGGTACTTCAACTATGATTAATGAACTTGAACTCCAGTTTTGATCAGTCAGGGCATGACTCAAATGAAAGTGAGGCTTGTCTCCATCTGGTCTAACAAGCTAATAGTATCAAGAGATACTATCCTGAGATTATAGCTATGGGGCTCAATTCCACCCTCAGTTACACAAATCCAGTCACCATTTACATCAATGGGAGTTGCCATCATGTAGGGACATGATCTTAAAATCCAATGAAAATCTTTTGCTTGTGACTTCTTGTGGCTATTTCATTTAAGACCAGAGCCCTAAATTAGAGAGAACCCAATGTTTGTGTTTTTACTTGGCTGTTTTTGATGTTGTGGGATTGAACCTTATTCTCATAGGCATTTATTTTAAGAGAGAGTGACTGAGTCTGCATAGTGTTATGAACTTGCTGCCATGCCTGTAGGGACACTGGTAGGATGAACATTGTCTTTCCAATAGCTTCGGTCTCAAGAAAGACCAAAAGAATTGTTTGTGTGGATCACTCGCCTTCAGTCTCAGAAAGTATGGTTGTATTTACATGTGTCCTGAAGTGTTGGAGGACATCTGGTTGAATGGTGCCGAACATAGATAAGAGTATGGCATGGAAATGAGAGGGGGGGAAAGTGCCATGACATAGAGTGTAAGGTATATTGAGTGTGATAAGTAGGGTTGGGGGATATCTCTGTAGTAGTGTGTTTGCACATTGATGCTGTTCCGCTTGTAGGTTGCATGTAATAGAAATAAAGTGCTTCTGTGCTTTCTAAGGGTCTGATCCTGCAATGCTTACTTGCAAAGGGCTAAATTGGGTCATTACTCAAAGCTCTGTTAAGGGATTGCACATGAAGGCACCATTCCATGGGGAATACCAGGAGGTATTCATGCCTCAGAGACATCCCCCATTCCTCCTGGAGTCTCCTGGTTGCTGTAGCAGTGTTAATAATTTGTGGCACCTTTTTGCAGGGTGCAACATACCCTTCAATTCCTCCTGCATGACCAGCCAGCTCCATTGGTCAGCATGTGTCATGAGTCATGGCTCAATCTACTCCCCACCCTCCCTTGCCACTTGCTTCATGGGGACGGCATCTTTCATAAGGCCCCATAGCTCCCTTCTAGGACCTGGATCTAAGATCTGGGAGCCCAAATGCTGGCACACCACGGGGGTGGGGGTGTGTGTGTGTGTGTGTGTGATAATCTTTACTCCGCTACTCTTCTTGTGGCTAATCGAGCCCCAAAATAGTCTTATTGATATCAGTTCGCTTACTTGTGTGAGCAAGGCTTTTATGAATGGGCCTTAAAAAAGATAAGGAAAGGTAAAGGAGATTCATAGTGATTTAGGAGCCTAAGTTGCAATGACTTTTGAAAATGAGGCTTAAGATCATAACTCATTTAGATGCTTTAGACACATTTACCCCAAGAAAATTATCAAATACTTGGTGTAACTTCAATAGCAGGTTTTTGTGACCAATAATGAGAAAATCTATATGTGATTAAACACTTCAGTGGTGAAGAACATGATGAGCAGTGAAAGTCACATTGTGGATAAAGCATAGCTCAGATTAGTCAAACCTAATATTCTTTATTTTCTGTCATTACAGGCTTGGTGAGTAAAGTAACCACGCTACATAAACAAAAAAAACAATCTTAGAGATTAGAATGATTTTGTATCAATAAAAACCACTGCAGCATAGTGTCAATTAAAGCAATTGTCTGACCTGTTGCAATCAGCCATTAATTATTAACAATTTAACCTCAAAAGGTGGGGAGGTATGAAGTGAGGTCTTGCACAGCTCAGTCTTTAAACTTGTACTTTTCAATTATATACCTTAATCAAGAGGAAAATGTATGTACGCCACATTGATTAAACCTGCAGATAATATCAAATTTAGAAAGGGATTATAAACACCAACAGGAAAAATCAGAATTGCAGAGTCATCTGACAGGTGTCTCAAGATGGGTAAATGTAAATGAGATAAGATTCTGTTTGCAGATAAAACGTAAAGTAATACACCTAGAGAAAAATAATCATCATCCGAGAAATGAGCTAGTGCTACTTAGAATGCAGAGCAGTGAAGCTGTGGACCTTATAGGGGATCATAAACTGGATATGAACGTACAATTCAATGCCATTGCAAAAATGGCAAATGCAATCCTAAAGCATGTTTTTACTAGGATTTCTTATAAAGCAAATGAGGTAATAATGCGATCTTGTTAAAAACGTGCTTGGAATACTGCGTGAAGAGTTGGGCCTTTCATTGTAAAACAGACACTGAAAAGCCTTAAAGAAGGTTCAAATGGGCATCTAAAATAATAAAGGTACTAGAAGGGGGAGGACCAATAGAACTTCATTCCTGAACAAAAGGCAATTAAGGGGCGATGACACTACAAAAATATCAGGTGTTAATAGGGTGACCAGACAGCAAGTGTGAAAAATTGGGACGGGGGTAATAGGCGCCTATATAAGACACAGCCCCAAATATCGGGACTGTCCCTATAAAATCGGCACATCGGGTCACCCTAGGTGTTAATAGGAAAGCAGGAAAGGACCAGCTTTCCTGCAGGAGAATAAGGAAAAATGAGATCTGAAATTAGATTTTAAATGATCAAATTCAGGTAAAGAGAACAAAAAAAAAGTTTCGACAGTTCTGGTGGTTGTTATAATGTTGGCTGGATGCTCTGAAGACAGTCTGAAAAGGGGTGTACTTTCACAATAACGCCACTGAGTTTTGTGGTGTATGGAGCTTTTAAGAACTGACTGTGTATGTGGTTTAAGTTCTGGAACATTCTGGATCCAGAGTGCAAAGAAAGTCTTGACAGCTAGAAGCAATTGCAGCTGAAATTGGTTAGAGACTGGACCTAAGAATGAAGTGAGGTTAGATGTAGCTTGTAAACAAATTGATAACTTTATTATTTTGTTACTCTTCTCATGTATTTAAGGTCCTGTAGTTAAAGTCAGGACCTGAAGAAGAGCTCTATGGAGCTCAAAAGCTTGTCTCTTTTGGTCCAATAAAAGATATTACCTTACCCACCTTGTCTCTCTCCTATCCTGGGACCAACATGGCTACAACAGCATTGCAAACTGCATAAATGAGGTTAGATAAAGTACCAGTGGAGTTACTGAAGAGGGAGATGCTGTTTGCTGTAGAAGGGTTGGTGTGCATGACCTGATAGCTGATTTTCAGCCATTCAGCTATGATGTAGTTCTCTGTACCTGAATGCAGAGATGCAAACATATTGATTTTTAAAATGAAATCTGAGATATTCTTTCTCAGCAATTGGTATGATGCCCACCCAGACATCTCCCAACCAAAACTGGGGCTCCTTACCATCTTTGAGGGTCATTGATCCATGTTTTGCAACTCTCAGAGCTTTGGCAGTAGGACACTGCAGCATCCAGCTGATTTTCAGATTGGGTGGGGCCAATAGATATGCAGAAAGGCTTTGCACTGAAAGAGGCAGAAAACTCAGAAGAGTGTAATATAAGGTTTTCAGTCATTTTTTTTTCTCCTGGGCTTCACTGATGCACCTACAGTACTAAGGTACTGTTTTGCAAACAGTTTTGTCCTGATGATTCTACTTACGCAGCCGTGTAACATCTGTGGTGCCTCTACATCATATTGCCAACCCCATGTATTGAAAAATCATGAGTCATGACCCAAAATAACATGAGATTGTCTGTCTTCAAAATCATGAGACAGAATAGTACATTTGTGGTTCTTTTGATTAGTTTCTGAGTCTTTGGGGGTGCATTATGGTCTGGTTTTCAAGTTTTTCTCTATAACCATGACGACTAGAAACCTTTTTTTTAATAGAACCTGAGATTCTCACCTAGTCCCTTGATCTGGGACTTTATGAAGAACACCAAGTTTTGCTAGATTTGTGATTAAAATCCTGAGTTGGCAACACTATTATCAGGAGATACTTGTGAAACACTGTTCTATTTAGTCTTGTCATTTCTCCTGCAAGGCATTAGTGAGGAGGAAGATGATGAGTGGGAAGTGGGTCATCCTTCTGCCCTAGTTTCAAGTCATCTTGAAATCTCGCAGTGTCTTTCCGTTTGTTCAGGAAGAGCCTATGCGTCAAACTTATGTGTATTTCAGTTCATGTGGTGTCCCATTTACCAACAGTATTGCATGCTTTACATTCCTGGAATACACCTCTACCGTGATATAATGCGACCCGATACAACACGAATTCTGATATAACGCAGTAAAGCAGTGCTCCGGGGGGGCGGGGCTGCACACTCCGGTGATCAAAGCAAGTTCGATATAACGCAGTTTCACCTATAACGCAGTAAGATTTTTTGGCTCCCGAGGACAGCGTTATATCGAGGTAGAGGTGTATAAGGTGAACACCACTTATACGTGCTGAGTATTTATCATTATGGTGATGGTTATAAACATCATCGTGGATTTGTTGTATCAGTCAAAGGACAAAATTGCAATACTGTGATGAAAGGCCTCAAACCACACAGCAGTTTAACAGTATCAGTATAGCAAACTGGTAAGCACTGACCTGCTTTTCTCTCCCAAAGGCAATAAATATGTAAGTCTGGGTTAGTTTACAGTCTTGAAAGCACCACCTTCTTTGGGAACAGGAAGAGTGTGAAAACCGCCTACAAAGCCTGCTGTCATTAGTGGGTGTCAAAGCCCACAGCTAGTCAATAATTATGAGAAGCCAAAAAGGCAGCGGGAACATGGCTAATTGAAGCAAAAGAGACGACAGAAAATGGGAGTGAAGTATGGCTTTTACTCTCTTTTATCTTTACTCTTACTCTTTTTTAGGAAGAGTGTAGTGTATATGGTTCTAATTCAGTCATTCCTCTACAGTGATCGTGATGTTTGAGTTAGTAGTACATTTGGAAGTATATTTCATGAACTGTGAAGTAGACTTTTTTTAAAAAAAGGAGAGAGATGCTGTTACTTGCATTAGTTCAGGCCTGTGTTTATTTGGAAAGGATGGAGGAGAAGAGCTCCCGGCTGATGGGATGCACAGCAGGACTCCTGGAACACAGTTCTGCGTGAGACCAGATACTGAAATTCAATGAAAGAAAATCAAAATATGGAAATGGTTTTGACACTCTGTGACCATTTCTAGTTCTTTATGGACCCAATCTTTACTTGGGTAATTTCCCTTTTGACTTCAGTGAGAGATTTGCTTGCGTATAGACCCTTAGGAATTGGCCCTAAAAAAGGAAGTGTTCTTCAGGGGAGAAAAGTAACTTACAAAGAGGGGGTGTATCATGAAGAGAGGAGATCTATAATGGATATCAATTCAAACAGGACTAGCCATAGCCTTAGTGATGCCCCAAATTAGAGCAGTCTTACAAAGAGGGAGTACTGCAATTTAGTAATCAAGAGTGATTTGTAGCAGTAATTGTGGCTCATTGAGGAGCCCAGGAGCGTGGGGGGAGGTGGGTTGGAGGGATTTAGTTTGAGTTCATTTGCAGTTTTGTTTGTCACACAGCTGTGTGTTTTCGTTGTGAAAGTCAGGCTGAGTAAGAAGCCTCACGGTGTCCTTCCCAGTTGGTTCAGCAGAATGCTTTTATACTCTGCACAATTTCCAGTCAAGTATCACAGTGGTGCCCAGAGACCTGCCCATCTCTTTAGTAGAAGCTCTTAAAAGCCACAGCAGTGGAAAACATTGAGTCAGGGCATGGTCGGTTAGATGTGCCTTAGCCCCAGGCACTTTAAAAAAAAAAAAGGAGGGGGTGGGGGGAAGGGTTTCCTTTGAATCATGATTTCCTGAATGGAAAGTGAAAACCATTTTGTTCTTCAAAACAGAGCAACTTCCAGTGAAGTCAGAGGGTATAAGGAGTTTTCTGGTTTCTTCTTTGTTCCTCTCACGGATTTGCTCTGCACAATCATGCCATTTCTAGCCTTGATTCAGCAATCCCCAGGCTGTGTATCTGGCACCACATCACAGTGAGCATTTCTCTAGGCAGTCAGCTCTGTATGCCATCCTGTGAAGAGCCACATGCCTTAACCAAGTATCAGAGGGGTAGCCGTGTTAGTCTGAATCTGTAAAAAGCAACAGAGGGTCCTGTGGCACCTTTAAGACTAACAGAAGTATTGGGAGCATAAGCTTTCGTGGGTAAGAACCTCACTTCATCTGAAGAAGTGAGGTTCTTACCCACGAAAGCTTATGCTCCCAATACTTCTGTTAGTCTTAAAGGTGCCACAGGACCCTCTGATGCCTTAACCAGGCTACCTTTCTTTCTCTGCCTTTATGGCAAAGCAAATGTTCTCATAAGCGCCCCCACCTCCTCCAAAGTAGATTACTGTGCTCCTCCAGCCTGTGCTTTTCTGTTTTTCTGCTTCTTCAGCAAAGCGCAGTGAAACATACGCCTAACTCCAATTTTTTTTCCCCACTTGGGCTTTTGTTATAATAGCTCAGTGGTGTAATGAGGAACATATTTTAACAGATGTGTCACATTTTATACTCGATGAGATTCTTTTTTTAAAAAAAGAATGTGACTTATTTTTTTCACAATAAATTGATTAAACTTATGTGCTTCAGTAGAAAAAAAAAAGAAATGTAGACTGAGAGCTGGAGATTAGAAAATGTCATGGAGTTTGGAGTTCGAAACTTTCAAACTATTTTGGGAGTCTTGGAAAGCTAGTTCAAGTTTGTGAGCTATTTTTTCCTGTAATTGAAATGCCTGTGCCGCCCCCCCCCCCCCCCCCCGACTGATTCATTTAATTAGAGTAGAAAAACAAGCTGTGTTTGTAGCTAAAAGGAAATTTGTTCTGTATATTTCAAAAAGAAAAATAGCTCCCCACCTACCATATCTTTCAAAATATCTAGGTGGGAAGTCTGTGTATATAGGCACATTTGAATATATAGGTAGCACCACCTGTACTTAAGGTTGCTTTTATTACAAGACTGTTTCCAGTTGCTTATAACTTTGCCAGATTTTAACCATTTGGGCTGAAATTTTCCATGATGGCTGTCTGCCTCAGGCTGAATCTTCCCTTTTTCTTCCCTCCCTCCCCCCATCGCACCCTTCGGAAAGTTTAAACGAAAGCCATTCAGGCATTTCTAGGAAGAAGATTTTAGAAGAAAATACTATTAGAATTGTTATATTATTATTAGAATTTGACAGCTAAAATCTACAGAGATTCTGTCAGCACTGAGCATGTTCCATCCCCTCACAGCTCCTACCTGACGACTTGGACTGCATGTGTACCATCCCTACAGAGCAACTGAGGCTAGGTCTACACTACCCACCTGAATCGGCGGGTAGAAATCGACCTCTCGGGGATTGAATTATCGCGTCTCGTCGGGACGTGACAATCGATCCCCGAATCGACGCTCTTACTCCACCAGCGGAGGTGGGAGTAAGCGCCGTCGACGGGAAGCCGCAGAGGTCGATTTTGCCACCATCCTTACAGCGGGGTAAGTCGGCTGCGATACGTCGAATTCAGCTATGCTATTCACGTAGCTGAATTTGCGTATCTTAAATCGACCCCCCCCCCTGTAGTGAAGACATAGCCTGAGTGTGCTCCAGCCCAGGGCTGCAGGGGCTGAGCAGGACTTTGCCTACAATTGCTGCTCTCAGATGCAGGGGATTGTGGTGGCACCATACACAGGAACTGACCACAGGGAACCTGTGTCTCCTGTCCTCTCAATTACTCCCTGTCCCCCATTCCCCACTGATTACCCCAGCAGCATGGAGGAGAAAACAGCCTTACTTGTATGAGGAAGGGGACAAGAGCTGGACTGGGGGGGGTAAAGAGGGGGAAGGAGGGTCAGCAGTGTCGGAAATAGATTGGGACACAGAGCCGGGGAAAAATGGGGAGGGTCGAGTGTTAGTGGGGGTGAGGGAAAACTTAGATTTGATGTGGAGCAGGGTGGGTGGGAGGAGACTGTCCCTGTCTGCGCAAACAGACTGGGATTGGGAGCCGTTTGGATGGGGAAAAGACAGATTGGACTGAGTTGCTCTAAACGGCAATTGAGGCACTTGACTGCAGATCCCAGAATCATGGGAATAAAGGAATTGTGAAGCCATCTTCTCCTCCACCCACCCTGTGTGGAGCAGAGCTCAGCCAGATTGTAGAACCTGGGTTGGCTCTTAGTTTGTTGATATTGAATAATTCTACTGTTTTTGTCTTTTTAAAACTGCTAATGGGAATTATAGTTAGACTGGGAGACATAAATCCAGGTCTCTGGTTGTATTTTATAGAGCATAAATGGAGGGAAAGACCAAGCTCTGCTCTTTCCACTGAGGCACTATAGAACTTGAGGGAACATAGTGGGATGCAGAGGGGCAAAATGGCAGAAGGATGGGAAACCGTTACTTCACCTTTCATATTGGCGAAGCACATTTGATTGCAGTTTATTCTGCTTGGTTTATTTTATTTTAAAAGGAGCCTGAATCAAATGCCCTTAAACTTTGAGGAGGTTTAGATCTGATCTATGTGGTTCAGATCCATCTCTAATTTTAGTGAAATACTGATAATTTGATCACAAATGTATTAATTTTCAAAAATACCAGCATAAAGTTTTTGCCTGTAAAAGTGAGGGAGGTGTCCCCTACATATAACTATGCATGAAAAATATCCCCAAAATTTGCAAATATGATTAATTGTCTTGCACCAAAAACAGTATAATGCTGCACGCACAGTTGACTCTTTTGCACTCACTTGCATGTGTTGTGGGTGCAGTTTAGATGATTTTTTTTTTTTAAAGTTTTGACCAACATAAAGATTACTTGTTGCAACTATTCAACTTCTGAAAATCTTCATTAGAAATACTTTAACACAACAAACTCAGTGCAAATTGTGACCATGCTAGGAAATTCATGTTAACTGAGGCAGTAATGGCCCCCAAGGAATTTTTAGTCCTTACTACTTATCAAATAATCTTTCACATACATTGTGGTAAAGAGCTGCAATATTTCTCTTAAAACAGTAATTTGTTGTTCCTTTGCTCCTCTCTTTCTTTCTATCCCTGATAAACATCAAAACTGTGAATGGAAACACCACCAAAAATAATCAGTGCTTTTGTAGTCTCCCTGGAGAAAAATCTCTCTCAAGCTCCTTAGCCAATACTGGCTGGGTGAGGGATTACTCAAAACCAAAGCATCTACTACAATTAATTTGTTGTTAATATTATTAATATTGACCTTTGTAACAGGACTTGGATTCCATTTAAAGGATTAAATAAACAAAACCTTTGTCACATTATTTGACTGCTATCCGTAACCATGAAAATGTTGACCATCTGTGTGGTTCTACACGATGTTATTAACATGTCCTTCTTTTTCTTCTCCTCCTCTTCCTCCTCTTGGGGGAAAAATAGCTGACGAAGTGGAAAGACTGGCTGCAATGCGTTCAGACTCTCTAGTACCAGGCACCCACACTCCTCCAATCAGGCGAAGAAGTAAGTTTGCCAATATAGGAAGGATTTTCAAGCCATGGAAATGGAGGAAGAAGAAGAGTGAAAAGTTCAAACACACTTCTGCAGGTAATAAACATGCGTTGGTTGACTGTTTTTAAATTGTTTGTTCAAATGGGCTGAAAACAGTACAGAGTCATTAATAAGTAATGTAGGCACAAAAAGTGATCAACATAAAACTATTATAACTTTGTTGGAAATGTCCTCCAAATTCTAAAAAGATTTATCACTTTGTTCTGGGCATTTTTTTAAAAATCCCATTTTTGTGTGATGCATTAAAAAACAATGGAACAATTTTGAAGGGCCAAAGCTTGCCAGAGCTGGGTACGCAACCTCTGATATTAGCGAAGCTCAGAAAAAGAAAGTAAACCAAATGAAGTCATGTTGGCTTCTGTTCTACGAGAAACATAGAGGGAGAGAGGTCAGAGTAACTGGTAAAATCAAGAGAGAACATCAGTGGAGAATGCAGTTGCTTTCAAATGTTGTAAAGGTTTTTACAAATAATGAAGAATTAAAATAATAACTGGGAAAAAGCAGTTAAGACAATTTTACTTTTATATAACTGATATGATAACAAATTCTTCATTCCACTGGACTGGAATGACCAGTATCCCTTCTTGAGACAAACAAGGCTCTCCTTTCTCCATGCCTTTCTCAGATTCCCACTCTTGGGCATTTTTTATAAAAAGGTATTGAAAATTGCAAAAGCATGTTTTCGTATCAGAGAGAGGGCTGAGCCAATACCCCAGATCCAAACACTAACTTTGGGGAAGCGTGGATCTGGATTTGAACTCAGACCCTTCTCCATTTTGTATCTATGAACCTTCTCCCCACTGCCCCTATGA
This sequence comes from Terrapene triunguis, assembly GCF_002925995.2. Taxonomy (NCBI): domain Eukaryota; kingdom Metazoa; phylum Chordata; order Testudines; family Emydidae; genus Terrapene; species Terrapene triunguis. Next base: position 4,391,457 of record NW_020664409.1, read on the forward strand.
TGATTTTGAGATGGCTGTGGCAAAATAAAAATTTTCACCTCAGACCTCTTTATGAAGATAGACCCAGAAACAGAATGCTATGGATCTCACACTTCAAGGTGCCAACAGGGATCTCACACTTGACCCCTCCCCTGTCTACAACACGGTGAAAGTTTATAGTGTAGACAAGACTTAACTGTGCACTGTGATCCTCCAGGCCCTTACTTGTGTCCAGTGGTCCTTACTCACCAACAAGCAGCATTTAAGAGGGAATTCTCACATGAGTGTGAGGTAATTTCACAAGTTAGGGTTTGCAGGGTGAGCGCCTAAAACCACTCTTCAACTACATGGCTTTACAACTTCTGCCTGGTCTGACAGGCAGAGACAAATGAATTGGAATAAGTGGCTGTGTTGCTCTGAGTGACTATCTTTTTGGCTTGACAGTTGTCAAAGTGACATGATTTTGCAAAACAAATGGCCTGCCCTTCGTGTTCTGTCATCGCTGTAGTTCTCTGTAGCACAATTTCTGTGAGACTCTCATAGCTCTTTTGAAACCCAATTACTAAAACATTTTAGTAACCACACAGAATAAAAACACAGCAAAATATTTCCCTCTCTTTTTTGTAGAATAAAGGTAGATACATAACAGGAAAGCCACCACAAGTTAAGTCTCCATTGATGATAAGAGAGACTGATCTAGTGTCTGATGCCTTGAATCTCACAAGGGTGATCCCTTTAATTTTTCTGGTAAATCAAAAGACAAACACGCGAAATGGCATAATGAGAACCAGTAAGTAACTTCCTATTATAGGTTATCTGTCTCTGGTGCATTGATAAATGTGACTTTAAAAAAAATGCCATTAATCTCCTAGGGGAATCCACTCCAGCTTTTCATAAAATCACGAATTATAAAAAGATATTTTGCTCTGCCTCTTCTAGCTACAGCAATAGATTCCAATGTTTTCAGTCTCCACGTTGGTGATAGATTGTTATGGACCAAATCCTTAGGTCCCCTTACTCAGTTCTAGCTTCCATTGAGGTTAAAGGAAGTTTTGCCTAGGAAAGGACTGATTTTTAAGGACTAAGAGTTGGCTCTGTTTGAGGTGCCCAAGGCTAATCACTTATACCTATTTTTATTTATTTAGATTTAAAATTCCATGCCAAAGACTTCCCAGCCAGAGAGCTGAGATCCCTCAAAATATATGTTTAAAAGCACAATAAAGAAAAGTTACTTTATTTAGAAAGAAAAGGTTTTATTAACTGATTCATGATAGGATTAAATAATTAGAGAAGCCCTAGCTTGAATTATGTTTATTACACATGGCATATCTCAATACACCAATATTCACCTTGTGGTGCTTATCATTTCATGGTCTCTATCTTCATTGCTAAGGTGTCTCCGGGAATCAAAGATGAAGAGGGTTTATGTGTTTCTGTAATCCCTGCCCACACAGTGTGGCTGTTTGTCTCCTTCTAGTGACTGGACCATACACAGCAATTTATGAATCTGCTACTGCCTCTGTGCTAATGTACCTGGTCCTATAGCTAAGCAGTAGAGGCTCATGTTTTTTGATCTAGAGGTCTAGGGTTCTTTCCTTGCAGGTAACCCATCCATGGGCATCATTGCACTTCCTATAGTTTAAAGTGAATGTGAAAGAGAACACATTTTAAAATTATTCATTCTTGTAAGTGTAAATATTAGATTGGCCCAAACATACTCTTTGATCAAGGGCTGGATCCAGATCAGGAGTTCAGGTGACACACACATTTGCAGATGATACAAAAATTGGGGGAGTGATAAATAATGAAGAAGATCAGTCACTGGTATAAAGCAATCTGGTTAGCTGGGCTCAAGCAAACTATACATGTTTTAATATGGCTAAATGTGAACGTCTACATCTAAGAACAAAGAATGTAGGCTATACTGATAGTATGGTAGACTCTATCCTGGGAAGTAGTGATTCTGAAAAGATTTGGGAGTCATAGTGAGTAATCCGATGAACATGAGCTCCCAGTGCAACACTGGCCAATCCTTGGATTCATTAACAGGGGAATCTGGACTATAAATAGAGAGGTTATTTTACCTCTGAATTTGGCACTGATGCTCCGATTACTGGAATACATTTCCCATTCCACGGTTCAAAGGTTGTGATAAATTGAAGAGGGTTTACAGAAGAGCAATGAGAATGATTGAAGGATTAGAAAACACACCTTATTATTGACTCCAAGAGCTCTGTCTACTTAGTTTTAACTAAGAGAAGGTGAAAGGTGACTTGATTAAGGTTCATAAGTATCTACATGGGGAACAAATATTTAAAAATGGGCTCTTCAATCTAGCAGAGAACAGTGTGATGTAATTCAATTGTTGGAGATTGAAGTTAGACAAATTCAGACTGGAAATAAGGCATCACTTTTTTAAAAGTGAGTGTAATTAATCATTGGAACAATTTACCAGGAGTTGTGGTGGATTCTCCATCACTGACAATTTTTAAATCAAGATTGGATATTTTTTTCCCTAAAAGGTCTGTTGTAGGAATTATTTTGGGAAGTTCTGTGCCCTGTGTTATACAGGAAGTCAAATTAGATTATCACAATGATACCTTCTGGCCTTGAAATCTATGACTATGGGATTTGATTTGCGTACACCTCATGTTTTAAAATGAACACTGCTGAGGAGATTTTCAAAACAACATACAGCAAGTTATAGGGGGGGAAAGTGTAATTCTTTCCAGAGCAATTATTTTCAACAGCTGGGATATAAAACCCTTTACAGTAGAAATTTCTACTGGAATTTCTTTGACAGACACTGTTACCAGGCTGGAACATAAATTTTTATAGCAGAGCCACACTAGAAAGTTATAACATGAAATTAGACTCGGCCACACTTTAACTACAGCACAAATAAAAGTTTTAAAAAATAAAATGAAGTTTAAACAATTTATCAAAAGCTTCATCTTCTCCAGAAAGCATTATAACCTTAATTACCATGAGGGGTGAAGGCCTTTGGCAGCAGTTGGATACAGTTGGGAGTCATAGCTGGGAACATAATAAAATTCTAAATGGCAAAATTGTAACACTTGATGGGGCTGTTTCTTTTAACTTATAAGAAGCAGTCTAACTGATGGCTAAGGTTAAGATTTTGTCACAGATATTTTTAGTAAAAGTCACAGACAGGTCAAGGGCAATAAACAAAAATTCACGGAAGCCTGTCCTTGACTTTTTTTTATTTAAAATGCCCTGTGGGGGGATTAACTATCGGAGTCCTGCTGGGGGCTGACCTCCAGCCCCCGGGGGCTGCTGCTCCTGCTCTGGCCCCCAGGCAGCTGACCTATCCCCGACACTACTCCGGCCCCTGGGGAGCCACTGCTCCTGCACTCCTGAGTGGGGGCTTACAGGTGCTTCAGCCCCACTGCTGCAGCAGGCTGAAGCGGAAGACGTCACGGAATCTGTGACCTCCATGACAGAATCAATCCTTACTGATGGCAAAAGAAGCCGACAATGAATCTTCTCCCCTCTGACAAAGTTCCTCTGCTGGATTATGCCTGTGCTACCTTAATTTGGCCCCCTTGTGTGGATGCATTATGATACAGTTTTTATTTAAATGATCACTTGCTATTTTTTTCCATTTGCTGAAACTTGGCATTTAGTCTTCCAGACCAGAAAAAAATTGTTCTACAAAATATGATTCAAGTCAGTTGGATTATTTAAGTTGTCTCCCAAAATCCAGTTGGCCAATGTGTCTTTTAACTTAATAATATGTACATTTAAAGGCTTTAATTGGATAATAAGAATCAAGTAGGAAACTAATAAAGTCAGCCCAGTGAGCGGGACCATTGTTTATAAGCTATATCAAGCTCACTTTATCCCAACAGTTGGTTACCTCTGACCAGATCCCTCTGTAACTGGCTAATCTTTTGAACTCTGCATTCCAGTATCTTCCAGACTTTAACTAGTAACTAGACAGTATTGCCACGGTTCTGACAGATCCTCATCCCACAGTGCCAGTTGTAAAATGATAAATGTAGTCTTTGTGGAAGGCTACAATTCTAAGTGTCTGTGAGAAAGTTGATGCTTACTCCTTGAGTTCCTTCTTTACATTTGCAGATTCAGTTTGGACAATAATATTTGCACTGCTATCACTGTGCTAGTTAACAAAGATAACAGTCCTAGTTTTAATAAACTATATAGTTCCATTCTCTTTCCCTGAAATTTCATCTTATAACAACTGGCCAATGTGTCTCTTCATCATTTCTCCATATACTTCAAACACATATGACACTTGTACTAATATTTTAATTATAACATTGTTTCCCTTCTTCCTTCCTTCCCTGTAAATTCAAACCAGTACCTCGTGGCCTTGGCATAAAAACCAAGCATTGTTATTTTGTGGGTTTCTTTCTCTGTACTCTTTCTCATCTAATTATTTTGCTTAAATCTGATCTAATCAAATTAAATGTAATTCTTAATTGGCATTTAAGAAGTTATTCTGCTGAAGTTTCCTCTGCAGTGTAGGCTAATGTGTGTGATTGAAAAAAGCGTGCAATGCAGTGTTTAAGGGGTCTGTCTTCACTCTTGATTAATCGTTTTAAGAGTCTGTACAAAACATTCTGCTAACATATTTGAAGCCAGGTGATACGCAGCCAAGATAGCCCCTGATTCTGCAGTCAGAACTGTGTGGAGTGTTAGAGACACTCATGCAAAACTAAAATGGGGATCGAGAAACCCAAGATCTTTTTCCAGCCTTTCCAGGGATGTAGAAAGCAAAGGCATTGGATGAAAAGGCCCAGATTTTCAAAAGTGGCCTTTAATTTTGGGTGCCTCCATTTTTGGGCGCTAGGTGACGGAACTGATTTTCAGAGATGTTAAGCACCCACACAATTTCACCTGATGGCACTGGCAGTTGCAAGTGCTCAGCACCTTTTGAAAATTAGACCATAACCAAAAAAATGGTTGTTTGGGGGTTTTTTTTAGAATCCACTCTTGAAAATTTTACCCATTGTTTTTATGGGCGTGAATAAGGACAGACTGTGGATCTCTCACCTGTTTACTCCTGTTGGACCCAAGTTCCATGGAGACTTTAAAATCAAAGACCATTTTCAACCAAGCAAATAGACTAGCATCCAAAAATGTACTGCAATAAATTATCCCGCTTCGCAATATGGGTACAAGATGATGTACTGGGTCTTTTCCATCTCTATTTTCTGTGGTTTTGGAGTTACATATTATGCATCATTTTTAAATTTGGCATTTCAAATGGACTAAAAATCATAAAAGTTCTAAATTGTGTACAGCTATGATTTTCACACTGAGGACGATTGTAGCATTTGTCTATTTTTATGAATGAATTGCCAAAGGGGAGTTTCTGAAGAAAATGGATGTTTATTCCACTCTATAGCAGCATCTTTAAGCCTTCTTGAAATCTGCTGCATAATATATTTCCTGGCTTTAAGAACCAGGCTTTGCCTAGCTGGAGTCAAAAGGCTTTTTGAGACTGTACTAACCCCCTTGCCAGCACTACACATTGCTTTAATGGGACATTTGTGAAAAGGGCCCTTAAATGTATCCCGTCTTACAAGAAAGGAATGTTTAATGAGGCCGTTTGGTTTTTATGCTAATTACACTTCCAGCTGCTGTGAAAATTATATGATGAAGCCACCCCAAACAGTAATACTGCAGCATAACTCTGCAATAATGTATTCCTGCAAAAAATAATGTAATACAATTAATCTATTAGAGAGAGGATTTACAATACGTGTTTCAAGGCGTGAAGAAGACTTGCAGTGAAATGCTCTATTAATATCTTAATCCTCTTCTTTTTATGAGGGTTAGGGAACATCATTAGCCAGATGTGTCAAGAAATGTTTCACCAACAAAATTAGTAATAATGAAATCTCTAGTTTTTGGGAGACAGAGCAAGAGTGTCTGTCTGAAAAAGCTGATCCTCTTATGTAACAATCTGTTCTATAGCATCAGCTGCTATCACAGTGATACATGAATGGACAACCACCCTTAAAACAGACTGGTTCTTAAAGACTAGCCCTTTTCAAATGTCTTTTGTTTAATGACAGAATACACTGAGGTTTATTTTTTTTAGATCGCATCTGACATGTGGAAACTAATGACCATTCTTCGTACGCTATTGGCCTCCATTTGTGCTCTTATTGTTTTTTTCTGTCCTTTTATAGAGGTGGAGAAAAATAACAAGATCATTCTAAAGTAAAATGGAGTCATGGGGGCATCACTATGTAACAGGAAAGAAGAACACTGTATGATTCCAAAGCACAGGTGTCCAGAGTGCGGCCCAAATGCCAGATATAGGGCTGGATAACTGGCCCATTGGCCACCTTTTCTCTTTACCTAAAGGATGCTTATCAACAGCAGGGGTCTACTTTTGGTGAGCTCATGCAGTGAGCAATTTCTAATATTCACAGCCATGTGTATTTATTAATAATAAATAGCTGGGTCCCTTGGAATGCAGACAAGCTTCAGTCCTTAGTATTACAGAGTTTGCTGTAGGAAACATATATCCCCAGTGTAACTCCATTGACTTTCTTGGAGTTACACTAGAAATGAATTTGGCCCTTGAGATCCAGAGCAACGAAGTATAAATATTGCAGTGCCATTGGAATGGAACAGTAGGTTAACCTCTACAAGGGAAAGCTGTTAGATGTCTTCACTAAGTATTGATGGTGAAGGCATTTTATTTCTGTTGGGGATCCAACTCAACCAGCATTTCCAACAATGAGATAAATGAAGCAGAAATCCCTCCGGCTGGAGCGGTAGTATATTGATTGAGTGCTATTGTATCCGTGACCTGCTGCATGTCTGACCCATATTTTACTTCTGCTACTTGTCATAGTATTGTGAGCACTGAAGTCAATGATGATAATATTGGGGTATTGTGGGGCTAGATAGAGTTTCACTAACTCTGGCAATTTTATCACAAGTCTCTCAATAGTTAGTATATTTTTTCCCTTAAAGCTCCAGCTTATGGACTCAAGTGATTAGGTGAAAATTTCAGCTTTTAAAAAAAAGAAAAACAACCCTTGCGATTTCAGGAAAAATAGCTTGAAAATGTGAAGCAAGTGCATCTTAAAGGCAGACCCCAAAGTGTGTGGTGGTTTTTTGTTTGTTTTTTAAATCTCGCTATTTTCAAGCCAATCTGATGCTATTTGAGGCCTGACTTGTAACATTTGAACCTTAGGGTTTGCAATACCGTACTAAAACCAATTAATGATTGTATTGGGGCCATAATGTGATATGTATTAAAAGAGCAATAGAGATAGTTGCAGATAAGATTCATAATGGTTTGCATTGATTTGTATACACTGACACAATTAAATCTTTTGTTAAATGTATCTGAGTAGCCTGGTATTTACAGGATGTACTTTAGAAAAGAGCAATTGCAAAATAGATCAGTGACAGCTAAACCTTATTAACTACTTCTATATTTTTTCATAGAGTGTCAGGTACTTCTTACCTCATTGGAACATGGCCTTGCACGGTTAGGCTCTGATTCTGCAATTGGATGCACACGTGCAGCTCCGATTGCAGGACTGGGGTCTGAGATTGTCTTTGAGTTTTAATTTGGCATGTGTAGTTCTCTAAAATCAACAACACATTTAAACAGCAGGGCCGGATTAACGCAGGGGCTTTAGGGGCTGCAGCCCAGGGCCTTGGGCTAAGGGGGGCCCTACAGGCCAGATGCGGCCCGCTGCTTCTTTTCATCCAGCTCGCAGCAAGTCTCCGCGCTGCGGGCTGGATATTGGTCCCCGAGCCTCAGCACCCCGCCCCCGTGGGGCTGGAGCTGTGAGTGCCGGCTCACCGATGTGCCCCTGTGGCTCCTAGACGAGGGGCGTTCAGGGAATCTCTGCGCACTGCCCCCACCCCCAGCACTGGCTCCGCAGCTCCCATTGGCCAGGAACCGCGGCCAATCGGAGCTGCGGGGGCAGCGCCTGCAGGCACGGGCAGCGTGCTCGGCGCACCACACAGAGCGGCCTGGCCCCTCTGCCTAGGGGCTGGACGTGCCGGCCACCTCGGGGAGCAGAGCAGCACGGAGCCAGGGCAGGTAGGGACCTGCCTTAGACCCCACTGCACTACCGACGAGGAGCCGGCCGGAGCCTGCACCCCTACCCCAGCCCAGAGCCGCCTCCCGCACCCAAACTCCCACCCGGAGCCCGCACCCCAAACCTCCTACCACACCCCAACCCCCCATCCCATCCCTTGGCCCCACCCCCCCCAGATGGAGTTGCACCTCTCCCGCACTGCAATCCCCTGCCCCAGCCCTGAGCCCACTCCCCACAGTCCAAACCCCCAGGGGCCCACAAAATCTAATAGTCCTGGGCCCACAAGAGAGTTAATCTGGCCCTGTTAAAAAGAAACCAATCCGTTTACTGCAGTAGGCAGTATAAATTCAGCTCTTTTACTAACTTGAAATCGTTATCACTTTTGCAGCTTAACCAATGGTACCATTCACCAGCTTTTTTAAAAAGTTACTACAGAGTTCACATTTACCAATGGCTACTGGTTGAATCTGAAGACACAAATCTGTACCTTCTCCCTGCGTTTTGCAGGACATTCTCAGTCACAAAATGCTCCTCATTAATTCTTCAATTAAAAGTAGTACAGGGCCGACAGCTGGAAGTGCATAGATAAGGCATGCTCTGAATAAGGGCCGAACAGAGCCCAGAAATACTGCTGCTTCATGTTGTCATGTAGATATGCAGAAAATCCCTCACAGCGAGCCTGATTCTGCTCCCACTGAGGCTACGTCCTCACTACGGGGGGGGGGGGGGGGGGTTTAAAATGCCCAAATTCAACCACGCAAAAAGCGTAGCTGAATTCGACGTATCCGAGCCGACTTACCCCGCTGTGAGGACGGCGGCAAATCGATCTCCGCGGCTCCCCCGTCGACGGCGCTTACTCCTACCTGCGCTGGTGGAGTACAAGCGTCGATTCGGGGATCGATTGTCGCGTCCCGACGAGCCGCGATAATTCAATCCCCGAGAGATCGATTTCTACCCGCCGATTCAGGCGGGTAGTGAAGACGTAGCCTGAGGAACTGTGTTCTGCCCTTGATTTCAATGGGTGGAGTGCCTTGCAGTCAGATACCGATACTAGACGCCCATACTCAGACTTAAATACAGAAGGCCTGTGAGCCCTGTTGCAGCTATGAGCTTGATCCTCTGTGATGCTGAGCGCCCGTAACTCCCACTGAAGTCAGTGGGACATAAGGGGTGATCAATACCATGTAAGATCAAGTCCTGTGTCCCTGCTTCAGGACCCAATGAGTTGCCAGGACACAGATGTGGGCCTAATGTAATTGAGAAGATCTACTACTACAAACAAGTTAAAAATTCAGTTGGGTAGATGTACCTTGGATGTAAGTGACATACTCTTCGTAAAATTTTGGCTAATGTGTGTGTATATTTGGATATGTCATAATTGGCCACATGGCTAGTGACTTTTCCAGAGTTGATCTCTTTAGGAGGATTTCATTTTACATTTTTTAATAATCAGTCTGAATTATTTTCAGCAGCCCATTTTGGACGTTCTTTTTTCCCAGTGAATGGAAATGATTTTCCTGCATTTTAAAATAGGTGCAATGTAATATTAATGTGCCTGGTGTTCAGGAGATGTGACTGGCCAAAACAGTAGCACAACAGCTCACTAGTGCAATAGTAATAATAGCTCCGGAAGCTAAGGAATTTAGTTCAGTCCTTGCAGAAATCAGCCTACGCAATTCTCCACTTACTCCCTTTGTCTACAGGCCAGTATTTCCCAAATGACATATCAGTGCTAGTGCTGGAGGTTTTTGTGACTGGTACTGCAGGCGCCATCTTAGACCACCGGCTTTTTTGCTGAGCCATTATACTGCCACTGGCCAGCTCTCAGTCAGCTATGTACATCCGAACTCAACTTCGAGTTTGGGCTGCTCAAAAACCCAGTCTTATCAGGGCAAGATTGGATTTCAAGTTACACTGCAGCACAATTGAATGGAAGACAACAGGCTGACTGGTATCACTGAGGGTTACAAATAAATCATCCCTTATGATTTTAGATGGGGAGAGAAATAATTGCCCACAAACAATGCGTAGAATTGGTTGGTAATCACAGTAAAGGGGAGCGGCCGTTCAAAAGCTATCATTTTCCAGCTCCTACCACCATTCCCAAATGTACGGTAGTCCTGTACTCAGATATATTTGGGGCTATGCAGGTTTTGAGGGCATGACCATTAGAAGGAAGAGAACAAAGGAATGCTGCTCTAGGTGGCATCGTCCTCCTGCTCGCCTCTAGAAATACATAGAGAAATTAAATTTGATCCTCTGATCTCTAATGATCGTGAAAACCCATTCTCTCCCGTCCCCAGCTGATTGCACTCTATCCTCCTTTCCAGAAGGATGAGAAAGTGTTAACAAGAACACAACTCCTAAGGAAGCCATGTTGCCAGAAAAGAGAAGTAAGGGGCAGGGAAGCATTGTCTGGTATCCTGTCTCTGACAACGGCTAGCACCATAATGTTTCAGAGGAAGGTACAAAACGCCAACAATAGATCATTTTTAATAATGTGCCTACAAGGAAAGTTCCGTCGTAACCACAGGCTGTTAGGGCCTGATCCAGAGCCCACTGCTAGCAATGACTTTTCATTGACTTCCCCACAGATCTCAGGGAACACTCATAGAGTTAGAGAACCACACCCATTATCCTTCTTTGGCTATGAAAACCGCAGTCTCCCACTGGGATGATCTTTTGAGAGAAAGCGCGTGGAGTTTCCTTTTATCTTTGGCCTTCCTGGTAGTTTTTATGGAGGAGGCATGATTTGGTCCTTAGTGTGGTAACCTGGTACAGTTTCCCCCAAAGTCTGGGAAAACTGTTCTAGACAGTCCCATTTATTTTAAAGTATTTTCCCCCTTCCCATTAACTGAAAAATATACAAAGTTAGTTCAGCTCTAAAGATCTGATTTACACTAATAAATGTCATTATGGATGTTGTTGTATTTGATATCAGAAAACCAAAGACTTCAGTAATGAGCCATTTGCTCATTGAACCTTGGCTTATTCAACCCATGAAATGAACAGTATTGAAAATTTCACGAGTGGCTTAATTATCTGGGGATGTACAACATCAAAAAAGAAAAGTCTATCGCAATGTCCATATAAATAATACCCTTTTTATCCATGGGTCAGTTGAACCCCTTCCACCTCTTACAGAGAGTATCTTTCTAATATACAGATTGTTTTCTTTGACAATGATCTGATAATTGAAGATTTGATATATGAGGATTATTTTTACAAGGGGATAAATCTAATGCTGTGCCTATTTAATCTCAGTGATCTTTTATTACAGCTGCTCATCTCTTCTGGCTGAAAGTAATTAGAGTAGGGATGAGCTCTTGGACCCCTACACCAGGAATGGGGTATATAGTATAGTCCGCTTCATTTAGATGGTCTCAGTCTCTTCTGAAGATCTAGCGGGGAACCTGCAAACCTTAAATATTGTTAGACTGCCAGGACAGGATAGTGCATCTTGGTCAAGCAAAACAAAATTATGAACTATAGTAGTGCCCTATGGTCCCAACCAGGATCAAGTCCCTGTTGTACCACACATTGTACAAGCACATAGGAAGGCATATACTCTGGTCCAAGAAGCCATAAATATATAGTGTATTTATGTGTGTACATATGCATGTATATATAAAATATCTTTCATTAGATATCTTCATAGCCTCATAGAAGATCATTGCACGACAATTGAGGAAAATGGGAGTTTTATCTGAGTAAGATCTAAAGCATTTCTCCCTTTGAGACAATATGCCTTGTACAAGAGAATGATTTTTCTGTGTGCATGTCTGTTCTCTTTCAAGCATATTTTCATCCAGGAAATACAGTATGTTATCATGTTATGCACTGTTTTTGAAAGTGCTCACCAGCATGAGTCACGGTTCTATAACCTAACCTTATATGGAGTGGGGAGGAATACTTTATACCATGAGGTGCTGTGTGATTTACATGATCCTCTTTTGTTTTCCTGTGTTTGTGGAGATGGTGGCCACCCTAATTAGGTGCTGAGAATGGATATTAAAAATTTTCTAGGAAAGCTAGAAAGAAAATAGAATTCTATAGCAAAAATCTACAACAATGCAGAGTAAAGGTTCCTGGGTAGTATGTCGTCCCCTTGAAGAACGCTGAGTTGAGCAAATACCAAACTTCTGAAAACCAGGAAATTCACAGTTAAGGTTGCCCATGCCAACTTAACTCTGCCCTCTTTCAGCAAAGCCCCAATATGCCCTGTTATCACATATACCTTTATTCTGCCAACCCCAAAGTTGCTAAAAGCTCTTCTCTTCCTTTTACAACCCATTCATACTCACACACAGGATTCCATCTCTAGTGCTGCACAAAAAAACCCCCAAAAGCACACCATATCTGGGTACAAACATGGGAGGGGAGAATACAAGTCTGACAGGTGCCCTGCCCCTATTTTGCTCTTGTCCCCTTTCCCATTGTCCCACCCTTCCACTCCCTCTTAAACCCCATGCCCCCCTCACCTGAGTCCCCAGCCTCTCTCCCCTCCACTTCCATCTATCCCCATTTATGCCCCTCTCCTCTTGTTCTCCCATTTCTCCATCCCCTAATTATCCCTTCTGTTACCAGATTTGCCTGTTACTTTGGGGTATGCTCATTTATTAGGGTTACTCTTCTGGAGCTATCCTGCAGGACCTAGGTTCCCCAGGGCTGGGTTCTTCCAGCCCCAGAATCAGACGTGCACACACATTAACAGAGGACCAGTTTAATCAGCACTCCCAAGCTGACCCCTTATATGCCTCTGGACTCAGCAGACTGGGTCAAGCAGCACTTCCAAGCTGCCACCCTCATATGTCCCAGGCTCAGCACGTCCCTATCCCCACTTTCATGTTACAATTGTTCTGGTAGTAACCCACTTGATGAGCAAACCCCATAGGATTTTTGGGTGCTGCAGCGATCTTTTAGCTCAGATACAAGGAGTGTTGCTGCAGAGCGAATGAGGAAGCCAAAAAAACACCCATGGGTGGGGGGGGGAGAGAGAAAAGCAACAAGCTTAACCATGAAAGTTATTTATTGCCAGGTAATAACCATAGGGAAGCCAAACAAACAAAACAGTTATAATATTAAATCTAACTTAAACTTGATTATAAAAGTCAGGTTTAGAAAACTATAACTGCTCACACAAGTCAGGGTCAGAAGGCTACACTGAGAGAGAGAGAGAGAGAGAGAGCTGGATTCCCACCACTCCGTGAAGCTTGAATCGATCGGGGGTCCCAGGTGGTGGTGGTAGCTGAGGGGCCGGAGTGCTGGAGACAGGCAGAGCCCCCAGCATAATCAATCGGGAGAAGATGACGTCCCAATGGAACTGATGCAGATTTTGGATCCAGGCATCAGAACACTTACTTGAGCATAGGTAGGAGTTTTTGTAGGGAAACCACAATGGTTCAAGGGAGAACACTAGATTTGTTTATGGGTAAACTGAGTATACCAAAGTTGTTTTGTTCAGGCTAGACAATAGGAACTGATCATTCCTTGGAGGGCACTCACAATGCAATTAGGGAGCTTCACTATTTTGGATACCAATAAAGGATTTATTACTAGAATTGGTCTGATAACTACTGAGCTGGGTGAGTGCAGGTGTGGGTTCATTAACATCTGGAGCAGAGATTTCCCCCATCATGCAGTGCTTCCCTGTTTTTCTGGTCCCAGAATTCCATGCGGTTCTTGCCTTGGAATCTCTGTTCTCCATTCTGTATGCTAATGGAGATGCCTCCCTGTCCCATCTTCGATGCAAATGAGGCTAGGAGAGTTTCCTTGATACTGTCACCCTTGTCTGGAGGGTTTAGGTGTGTCTCCCACTGCCTTTTCATTGCTTTTTGTAAGTATTTCTTCTGATCGGTTTTGGTTCAAGCAGAGGCTAAGGGGGAGGGGTGTCTTTCGTGAGTCAGACAGGCTGGGTACTGTGCCCTGGTTCCCCAAGAACACAGAGCTGACAGGTAACACTTCCTTTCCAGAAAGCATTCACATGTGTAATTTCCACTCATGACTCACAAATTGTAGCAATCTCCAGCCACTTAATCCAAAACTTCTTTGTATCTCAGGAGGGGTGTTGTGATTAATTTATCCTTAGATATGTTAACTGAAGGGTGAATTCACAGCCACCAAGAGGTTTGTGATTCATCCAGTCATTATTACCTCTCAGTTTAACAGTACAAAATGAAGGAAATCATTTTTGGGGTGAGCCTGTAACTCAGGAACCTCTCAATCAAATGACTTCAAATTGGGAACACTATCTCCACCCCATGTCCCCATGAGGCACGCCAAATTTTGAAGCAATCTAATTAACCATTTGGATTTTAGAGCACTTACAAGAGTCAAGCTTCAAAGGGTATCAAATGGCAGGAATAGAAACCGTCCAGCCTTTTTTCTGTATTGGTGCTTGTGCATGTAAAAAATGTGTAATTTCTTAAATACTGTTCTCAGTTTGCATCCTTCAAAGATTTAGTGGGTGTCATGCACTACCTTGGGTAAAATCTGACAGATTGAGGCCATTTTGACCTGCATCACTTCAGTAATTTGATCTCTAGTGCTGAGCAAAAAAAAACACACAAAAACCCACCTCCAAACTATTTTTTTAAGTAGCTGTTTTTTCTGGGACTTGTATCTCCAGAAACCCTGGCTCAAATTATTCCAAATTTGGGTCACTAACCCTACCCTACACAGACTTGAGGCTCACCAAATTTCAAAGAAATCCAACTCAGTATGTTGATTTTAGAGCACTTAGAACAGTGGCTCTCAAACTTTTTTACTGGTGACCCCTTTCACATAGCAAGTCTCTGAGTGTGACACCCCTTATAAATTAAAAACACTTTTTTGTATATTTAACACCATTATAAATGCTGGAGGCAAAGCGGGGCTTGGGGTGGAGGTTGACAGCTCATGACCCCCCATGTAATAACCTCGTGATGCCCTGAGGGGTCCCGACCCCCAGTTTGAGAACCCCTGACTTAGAAAGGTCAACTTTTAAACAGGTATTGTGACAAAAGCTTAACTATAGCGATCCTGCCGGAACACTCTACTATGATGTGCTCTTTTTCTGTATAGTTGAAAATTTGCCTCTAATGCCAGACCTTGTGTATGGATGGCTTTGGAGAATTGTATTGTTAAATAAAACTCCTTATTATCTCCAGCTAAACAACTGCTAGGGCAAAAGTAACACTGAAATGCCACTTGTAGCTTATTTGATATGTGTGCTTGGTCTGAAACTCTCCACAGAAAGGGTTAAACAAACAAATGGCTGGTTGCTGTGATCACACATGGATGCTAAGGGTATTGTATGGGGTAAGTACCCTTTTGTCTGGATGGCGACTGAAGCCAGCTCCAATGAACACTAAATATAGCATATAGTTGAATGTATTTGTGCTGCAGAGCAGCAGAACAAAAGGAGGGTTAATGATCAGGATGCCCAATCCCACTTTAGTATTGAGTACCGTGAGCTCAATCTGGTCATGCCATGTGGTCTAAGGAGTTTCTCAGTTGAGGGTAAAAGGGAACAGTACACTAGGAACAGTGTGTTGAAGGCAGGAAAGAAAGACCACGGGTCAGAGAGGAAGTTACTTTCTGGCTGCAGGGCTGGACACAATGATGTCTTAGCTGGAGGTTCTGCATATGAAATTGCCTGAGTGTTTTACAAAAAGCTGCAAAATCTGTTACGCTCAACATAGGAGCAAATGGTGGAGGGGGGGATTACTGGGGAGGGGCACCAGCTAAAGGGGAGGACACGTGACCTCCCCACGTGACTCCTCCCCAGCTGATCTGTAAGAAGCTGGGACAGTATTTTTCACTATTTAAGAGCACCATGTACTACACAAGAAATATGAGTTATTCTTTTCATCTTCTCCTCCCAATGAGACACGTTATTGAAGCACAATGAAATAAGGGATGGGCAAACAAATCAGGGAAAAAATAAGAACCTCTCTCCCCAGTCCTTCCCTTACACAACCTGAAAAACTTCACCTATCTATCTAAAATAAACCCATTTGCATTATTCAGAAATGTATGGTTAAAGAGTTCCTCAAGGCTCCTGGCCCCTCCTGCCTCTCCCCCACTCACCCCCCCATCTCCCCTCTCATCCCCACTGTCTCCTTGGGCTCCCCTCCGAACACCCATCTCCCTTCTTGGCTCCCACTGCTTCCCCCAGACCACATGGCTGCTGGCCCCTGCTGCCTCCCCCAGCCCTTCCCCCTCATAATCCCTCCCATCCCCCATAGGTCCTGCCCTCCCCTGGATCCCCTTCCTTCCCTCCCAATACCCTGACTCCCCAAGCTCCCTTTGCTTACCCCAGGCAGTGGCACTCAGGCAGGCTAGTCTAGGCAGCCATGTACCTGAGCAGCAGGTAACAGGAAGGAACACACAGAAAAGCTTCCCTGTGCCCCCTCTGGCAGAGAGCTGGGCCGACAGCCCAGTCTTCCTCCCTTGCTCTAGGCGCCATAGAATGTGGATCAGCGGGATTGCTAGTTGCTGGTGCCTTTTCCATGCACATGTCTGCAGCTGCGCTCCAACTTCAAGTGGCAGAAATGTTTTTTCCCACCCCTCAGGAGTCTGGGGAGGGGCATGTGACCCTTCTTGCCCCTCCCAGACATTGCCTAGTGATTAGATTTCCATTTAGAAAAGGCCATAAATCCAACAGTCAGGTGAAAAGATTAGGAGAACATAAGAATTTCAATTAACACAGGAATACGTGCAAACAAGGAATAGGAAAATGTCACCTGGAAAACACTATCTGCTCTTTCCTAGGCATATAGTAGAATGTTGCTTTTGCATGTGGGGGTTATGTAAGTCCACTGAGATACCAGGACTGACCAACTTGGCACAAGTGAAGAATGTGACTCTGTGCTGTCTGGTTAAAAGTCCCCACTTTGTTTCATCCACAAAGTTTCAGTGTTTCCAGGCAACTGTAGGGAATGGAAGATTGTGCGTGACTGCTTAACAGTATCTCTGATTTTTTTCAACTCAGCCGCTGTGGTTCATTATGTCCACTCCTTCTGTCAAAGCAATGATTGTTAAATCTCCCTTTGAGTAAACCTGCTCTGTTAAACTTCTAAACCATGGACTACTTGGTCTATTTCTCAGTAGGCATGTACTGGAGGGCTACAGAGTTCTGTCATTTTCATTTCAGAATAGAGAAGGAAGCACTTCAGGAGACAAGGGACAGGAATGGAAAGGTTTCTCTCTGTGATCCTGTATAAATATGTTTTCTTTTCCTAAAGCTCTGTCTGGACTGTGTAATCTGCTCTGGTTGCTAGATATTTTCAGGATCATGTGATCTCAGTAACACACAGTTATACATTTTGTGTGTCACTGCGGTGTGTAGTTGCTGAGGCCCTGATTCAGGACTGCAATTAAGCATCTGTTTAAGACCATTCTTATTCAGGACAGGAGTTAAGCATGTGATTAAATCCTATAACTTCACTGGAATTTTTGCACATGCTTAAGTGCTTTCCTGGACAGGGGTACATCCTTGAATTAGGACTGAGGAAGCAAATCCTACCCTCTATTAAAATAAGTGGCAAAATTCTATTGACTTCAATGGGTCCTGATCTGGCCTGGTATGAAAAGTGAATAAAGTCAGACAGCTTTATTTTTAAAAAAGAACAGGAGTACTTGTGGCACCTTAGAGACTAACAAATTTGTTAGTCTCTAAGGTGCCACAAGTACTCCTGTTCTTTTTGCGGATACAGACTAACACGGCTGCTACTCTGAAACCTTTATTTTTAAAATCTCAGTAATGCCAGATAATTAAAAGACCATTTAAAGCGATACTCTCAGGTTAAAATCATGTATTTAAAAAAAGGTTATACTAAAACAGACAAATTCAGACTAATTTTCTTTTTGTCTCCATTTATGCTATTTGTTTATTTTTTTAACTTCACTCTGCTTGGATAAAGGAAACACACTAGTCAGGTTAGTCTCTAGTCAGTTTCATTTTTTGGTTCTCATGAACTAGCAAAAGAGTTCTCAAACTTTTTCAGTTTGGAGCACATGTTAGCAGAGAGATTGCCTCATGCACCAACTCCTCTTCCATTCATGATCACGTTAACAACCCTGTGGCAACTGCAGCAACTGCTTAAGTAATAAGAGGAAAGCATTTAGGCAATTTTAGCTGTCCCTTTACAAAACCTAGCAGCTGAAAACAAGGAATACTCAACATCTTGTGGCCAATCGATTTTCTGTGGGCAAGCAGCAAGCGCTCAGTTAGGAAGCCTCTGCATTAGCAGCACAGTGCTACAGTGATTGAGTTGCTAATGCTGCAGAAGAATGTTACATCTAAACATAATGCTGCAGAAGAATGTTACATCTAAACAAAACTATCTTTGAATTTCTCCAGCTGTTGGGTTTCAAAAGTTTCTTCAGCAACCAAATAAAATTTAAAAATCGGGGCAATTTCAGATATGGTGTAAGCTTACTGACTTACATGCATTCATTTACAATTGGGTTGAACCGGTTCTATTCTATTATGATTATGCAGCAGACTGGACTAGAAGACCTCTCGAGGTCCCTTCTAGTCCTATGATTCTATAATTTTTTGATACCACACCAGTTACCATGTCATCTAGTGTACTTTCCAGTGGTTTATTATATTTCATCAAAACTCAAACTGCCACATACTTTTTCTGTATTTCCTGCCCCAGCATTGCTGACTGTATTTAGGGCATTTATACTTAAGCTTTGGATTTAATTTTCCTATGTTCTCCATATTATTGAAAATAATATATAATTGGATAGTAGTTTCTCTTTGACACAACCCAGGTTATATCTGCGCTTACTCCTGCAGAGAAGTCACAATCTGATGTTAATGACATCACAAGCTACTAGTGCTGAAATTGTGACGTTGCAGTCACAGCATGATTTCAACACAAGCACACACAGAAGGAAAAGATTGTACCTAGTTGCCATGATGACAGGAATGCTAAAATAGCCTAAACAAACTAGGCATGAGATCCTCATTCTCATTCCAGTCCATTTATGCTGGGTAAAGGGGCTCTAACAGCCCTGGATCTGGCCAGGAGAGAATTCCCCCAGTGCAGCAACTGCAGAAGTTAGCTATAAAGCTGTCTTCTGAGGACTCCTGCACATTAAGTCCTGGCATGAGGGTTGTGGCAGGGGGATATCAAGGACAAAAAGGGCATCAGGGGCAGGACCACAGCATGCAGCACTGAAGAGATTCTAAACAGTATTACTGTCTGCAGGACAGCCCAGGAGGCTTCCATAACTTACACCGGTCCCCAGGGATTAGGAGGATGCAAAGTTGACTTAAAGCCACGTTAGTCCCCTCTTATGCTTGGGCTGTGTGTTCTGTGCTGTGCCTCTTAGAGGTACAATATAGAAGCTCATTCAAAGAGATGAGGTAGGAAGAAGCTAACCCTTGACTTTTATAACAAAATGTTCATAGACAGTTAAGAAAAATGATGAAACCCACATGAAAAGCAATGGCTTTATATTTAGAATATGATTAATAGTAACATTTTCTGTTATGTGCAAGGTTGTTGTTTTTTAAGTTAGTGCTATGATACCATCTGGATACCTTGAAACGAGGGGGGGGGGAGACTTCTTGATGTTCTTTAGGGATATTCTGCTTTGATTCGCACCCTCATTTCAAATACCTGAGACAAAGTATACTCTGT
Source organism: Terrapene triunguis (assembly GCF_002925995.2). Lineage (NCBI taxonomy): Eukaryota > Metazoa > Chordata > Testudines > Emydidae > Terrapene > Terrapene triunguis. The sequence goes on from NW_020664409.1 coordinate 4,411,144, forward strand.
TATGCCTGTGTGTTCCTACTGAAGCCAGCTGGCCAATTGTCTTGTCTCTTGTGCATATGTAACTTCCATGTTTCTTTTGTCTCCTTCAGTCAAACTATGGGCTAGCTTCAGTCTCTTCACCCTATAGTTATCCATCTATTTATATAACTTATTTACCAGTATTGATCCAGAGCTAACATTCTAAACTGAAAGCTGATCCTGTTTTCAATATCTGAAGATAAAAAACAGCGTAAAAGACTACAGAGATTTGGTCTCCGAGATTTCATTATTTCATTATTGTATCTGTGCCTTATTTTCTACCTAGAGTAGTTTTAAATGACTAAAAAGAGTGGAAGATGGGAAAAGTGGGAAGACAAACAGAAATAATGAAGGTCTAAAGTATATTTACATCCTTATCCCTCAAAATACTTAGTGTTTTCTTTTTTAAAAACCCTGGTGAAAATCTGTAAATTGACATGTCTAAGGGATAGTAAATTCAATTCTGGTGACACTGGTAGCCAAGGGACAGATTGATGTAAACAATTACACTGCGAGGTTAAACTTAGTAAAGAAACATTTTAATCTCTGAGTGTAGGAAAAGAGCCATACAGAGCAGCCTGCTTGAGGGCAAAAAAAGAAAAGAAAATTATACTGCATAGCCCAGTAAACTGAAATGAGTTAAACAGGCATAAAATGGTGTGCGTTTTTGTTATTCGTTTCTGTATTTTGTTTTAGTTTGTTAATTTTGCTGTATCATTTAAATGTCATTCCAGTTCTTATCCATTAGAACATAAAACCATCTCTAGCTTTAGTTATGTAAATGTAAACATATTTTATATTGTTATTTCAAAAAGAAATATAGATTTGAATTGGTTGCCTCAGAACAACAAGCAAAGGCAGTGGGGCACATCAATAATAGATTTCTGTTTTCAGTTTCTCCCAACCTTGGAACAAGATGTCAGAAATTATAGAGACAAGGTGGGTGAGGTAATATCTTTTATTGGACCAACTTCTGTTGGTGAAGGAGACAAACTTTCAAGCTTTACATAGAGCTCTTCTTCAGGTCTGGGAAGTACTCAGTGTCACAGCTAAATACAAGGTGGAACAGATTATTTAGTGTAAGTAGTCAGCACACACTATGAGACCATTCAAGGTAAATTGACCCATTAACATGGGTCTTACACCACATGTTGTGATAGGTATGTATATCTCATCCAGTACACTGAATGACCCAATATGAGTGAAACAGAACAATCACTATGCTCTGGAGTGAACTCACACAGAAAAATGATAAAAGAGAAAAATACTTTATCATCTATGGATAAACACTTTTCACAAAGCAATCACTCCATATGTACAGGTTTCAGAGTTCAGTTCTCATCCTCAAAGAAAACTTCCACAGCACCTTCAAAAGATGATCTTGGAAGCTTAAATTCATAATTTTGCTAGATGCTAAAAATCATGGATTTAATAAAGACACTGAATTTAAGGTTTATTATAACAATCTGTAACCCGTTAATCCCCCTTTTTTGTCCTATGTCTGCAGAAGTGTTAACTGGCCTCTTCGCCTTGAATGGTTTCCTACAATATGTTTACTACTTATGCTAAACAATCTTTTCCATCTTGTATTTAGCTGTCACACTCTGAGTACTTCCCAGACCTGAAGAAAAGCTCTGTGCAGCTTGAAAGTGGTCTCTCTCACCAGCAGAAGTTGTTCCAATAAAAGATATTACTTCACCCACCTTGTCTCTCTAATATCTTGGGACCAACAAGGCTACAACAACACTGTAAACAGAAATTATTGATTCGGGCCATGTCTACACTACCACTTATGTTTGCAAAACTTACATTGCTCAGGGGTGTGGAAAAAACACACTGCGGAGCGACATAAGTTTTGCCAGCATAAGTGGTATTGTACACAGCACTGTATTGGCGCAGAGCGTCTCCCGCTGACATAGCTAACGCCGCTTGTTGGAGGTGGTTCATTTATGTCAACAAAGAGAGCTCTCTCCTGTCCGCATAGAGTGTCTACAGGAGAGATGTTAAAGCATCAGTACAGCTGTGCCACTTTAAGATCTTTAGTGTAGACATAGCCTCAGTTATATGTCTTATTTGACCATTGCTCAATATAAAAAAAAACTAGATGGATCTAGGTGGGAAGGTGTGGTGTGGGATGAAGAGTGACTGTGTAGTGTACAGGCCTATGAAAGAACCTTCATAATTCTTCCCATTTCATCTTGTTTTGATGTGTAACTCCAAATGGACATTGCATTCTGTCCAACTGCATGCAAATATGCATGTATATACTGAGATTTTTCAACCCTCTCTAAGGATTTTATACCTGCAAGTCCTATGAGAATTAATGGGAACTGGATGTCCTAATGTCCAAGGATCCTAGGCGGCTTTGAAAATCCCTGTCACGATTTACAACATTTTGTCTTTCCATCTGGATCCAAAAGCTGCCTATTCTTGCTCTTAGTTCACAATGGGACATTGAAAGATGGCCACTGTTCCCTACTGTCATTTTCAAGTGAAACTGAATGAAACCCAGAAGTAGAAAGCACAATATGAACCTGGGAAGTTTCATTATATTTCCTCTATGCCACACTGAGTTTGAATGAACACAAGGCTTTATGTGAAAATCAAGGGATGTAACACCATGCAAACCAGAACTGACAAAATAGTTGAAAATTGTGAACTGAAAATGGCACACTTCACACAGCTCTAGTTGTGGAGGCTTTGTAATATATAGTAGTATGAAGGCAAATTGAAGAGATACATGGTAAAGATTCAGTAGAAGGAACAGGCAGATACTGCATTTCCAATATTGTCAAAATCAATCACTATACAGATGTAGATAGAAAAGTCACATTGAACAATAACTTTCTTGGGAGTGTAAACTCTGACAAATCTAATTTAGAGCAGCTCAGACTATTTACAACATAAGAGTGTTTGCAGGCCCTGTTTCAGCTACTATGTGATGTTTCTGGTAAAAAACCAGCTTAAAGCGATGCCATTATATTGAGTTTCCAACTGTCCAAAAACTTTCTGACTATGCCAGGGGGTAAATTAACAAACCAATGGCTTTTGAAGACAAACCAAGGCAGCCACATTTTCAGAAGTCACCACTTATTTGGTCATTTTTAAGAATGTTGGTCTTACTATTCGAAACTGTTAAGTCCCAAAAGGCATCACTTAATTTTTAATCTTTTCACATGTCTTTCTTACGCTATTTCCTACTTCAGCCTATTGAATATATATCTAATTTAATCTGTTTAATATTATCAAGGGGCTTTTCAAGTTCTTAGCAAGCCTTCTCAATGGCATTTCCAGTAAAGTAGTGTCTGGGGTCAATCAGATGTATTAAAATGGTGGTTATTAATTCTGACCTGCCATCAATGACAAAGTAGACCAAATTTTCTCTTCTAGTGCTATGGTTATCAGTGTGGTATCAGAGCACTTTATAAGCTTTTAAACATTTTAACAAGGTTCTTACATTTCTCATTTCGCCTCCCACATAGTTTTTATTGTGGTTATTATTATTTTTTATTTTTAATCCTGTGGGGAAGCTAAGTAGAAATTTTGCCATAGGTGCAATTGAGCACACCATTTGACCCAGAATGACAGTAATAGCACTAGTTAATTAGAGGACTAATCAGAGTCATGGCAACACCCACCACTAATTAGAGCATCTTGTTCAGTAGAGTCTGGGAAATGACCGTAAATGGAACATTCTTACCTCTAGACCACCACGTTGCATGGGTTGTTTTCAGACAGCTGGTAACTAAAATAGAATTTAAGCTTATAACTATTGCTGATGTCAGAGCCCAGTTCTGAGAAGCACTATTGATCAAAGATGTCCGTCTTCTCACCTGAGAGATGCTAAAGACAGAGAACTCTTGCACTTCTTTTTTTTTTTATACAAATGCAACTCCCAGCAACCAGTAAGAGGGATTTCATATTTAAATGTGTGTGAATTCCCTCTTGTTGATTTGCTGTGATTTGCAGTTATCGAGAAAAGAAGTGTAAGAGCCTTCTGTGCGACTTTCTCATGTATGTCGCAGAATATATTTATCAGTACTGTCGGAGAAAACTCTACTTCCACAGTACTAATAAAAGACAATTGCAGCTACTATAGTCTTGGATGAGACGTAGAAGAATGGTCCCAACCACTGGTGGTCATTAAAGATCTTATGACATTTTGTGCAAGAGTAGAGGCATTGTTTCCTGTGTCCTGGCTAATTTCCCTCCTGGATAATTAAATCCTACCTACCCAACATTCATGCTGAAGTTTCAGTTGGAGAAATATTTTTCACTTTCTATTTTGAACAGTAGATGCATTCCCAAGCTGAAAAGTTTAGATTTAGTATCCACATAAGTATCTCATCAAAACCCTGCAGTATTCAGATCTAGAGTTTTGGTTCAAGCTCATCTCTACAACATAATTGTGCATTTTTACTGTGCACTGTTAAACAGATTTTCGGTGCCGTCCTGGCTGTGATTCCACTTCAGTGGTGAGTAAAGTGATTCCTAAATATCTTATCATTTGATTTATTTTTTAATCTGCGAACTTTGCACCTTTTTTGCAACCGCAGACAGGCAGCCACAATTTAACTAATAAAGTTTGTACCAGTGATTCATTGCTGGTGCAGTCCCGTGGGCCATATAAAGGATAGGCAGAAGCTTGACCGAAAATCTAGTCCAAGAGATCCTTAATAAATGTATTATTATTACTATGTGTTTCATAAATGACTAAGCACATTTTAAACATACCTCACAAAATATTAAATTTCATCTTTTGTAACATAGGAAATTTAGATCTTAAAATAGTATAGGGATTTTACACTTGTACCAGATTTCAGTGTGACTCTTTATTATGTGCGCTACTGGAAACTGACCACACACTCCTCCTGCTACAAATGTGCAATCCATGTGATAAATTCTCTCTGAATTCATGATCTAACAGTCAGAAGTGAGCCTGGATCGTGCAGCACATGCTCTTCCAGTTAAGCTAAAAGAGCAGAGTCAGCATAGTCTCACTTACATGTTATCCACAGTTCTTCTGCATCAGCAATATCCCACTGGGCAGTGGCAGCAGTGTTTGAGAAAAGGAATGAAAACAATATTTCAATGTCTTTCTGAACAGCACAGTAAGATCACGGACGTTTCAGGTTTCCACACCACAGAAACCTGCAGAAGTATTTATAATTATTCTATGATATGCATCCGAAGAAGTGGGTTGTAGCCCACGAAAGCTTATGCTCTAATAAATTTGTTAGTCTCTAAGGTGCCACAAGTACTCCTGTTCTTTATAATTATTCTGAGTATTATATTGTTTTTCAAGTATTATCTACAAATGGGCCTGAATCAAAATCTTGTATAGAAATAGTCCCCAGGCCTTGGTGAAGAACTCAAACTATATTCATCTTAATGAATTCTTAGATAAGTTCCTCAGTTAAGTTTGGAACATATGACAGTGCTGCCTATTCAGTTACGATAAAGCTGTCATGGCTGCCTGCATGTTACTACTGCTCCTCAACTAAAGAGCTAGTATTTTCAAACTGCACACTTCAAGTTAGGCTCCTACATCCTTACATAGACAACCAAATAAATAGCCTGGTTTTCAGAAGAAATTATTTCAGTGGGATCTGCTGCATGCTCGGAACTTTGGAAAATCAGGCCATTTACTTAATATCTAAGTAAAAAGATCTTGGAATCATCGTAGATAGTTCTCTGAAGATGTCCGCGCAGTGTGCAGAGGCGGTCAAAAAAGCAAACAGGATGATAGGGATCATTAAAAAGGGGATAGAGAATAAGACTGAGAATATATTATTGCCCTTATATAAATTGATGGTACGCCCACATCTCGAATACTGCGTACAGATGTGGTCTCCTCATCTAAAAAAAGATATACTGGCACTAGAAAAGGTTCAGAAAAGGGCAACTAAAATGATTAGGGGTTTGGAATGGGTCCCATACAAGAAGAGATTAAAGAGGCTAGGACTCTTCAGCTTGGAAAAGAGGAGACTAAGAGGGGATATGATAGAGGTATATAAAATCATGAGTGATGTGGAGAAAGTGGATAAGGAAAAGTTATTTACTTATTCCCATAATACAAGAACTAGGGGTCACCAAATGAAATTAATAGGGAGCAGGTTTAAAACAAATACAAGGAAGTTCTTCTTCACGCAGCGTACAGTCAACTTGTGGAACTCCTTACCTGAGGAGGTTGTGAAGGCTAGGACCATAACAGTGTTTAAAAGAGAACTGGATAAATTCATGGTGGTTAAGTCCATTAATGGCTATTAGCCAGGATGGGTAAGGAATGGTGTCCCTAGCCTCTGTTTGTCAGAGGATGGAGATGGATGGCAGGAGAGAGATCACTTGATCATTGCCTGTTGGTCCACTCCCTCTGGGGCACCTGGCATTGGCCACTGTCGTTAGACAGGATACTGGGCTAGATGGACCTTTGGTCTGACCCGGTACGGCCATTCTTATGTAAGTATGGACTTGGGAGCTTACCTTTAGGCATTCAGTTTCGAAAATCTTGTCCAGGATATATATCCTTTCATTTTTCTGGAAAGCATTGTTAAACTGTATCATTATAAAGTCGCACCTTATAGGAAGATCACATGGAGGCCAATTTTTCTTGGTGCCCTTGAATCATGCCTGTTTTTACTTGTTCTTTACTAGAACCTACTAGGCCTGTGTTATAATTATAAACGGCTCATTTTCCCTGGCTGTATAATCAGGATAATGCTGACCTTGCAGAGAAAAAATACAGTACCTGATGCTCTGTATAGCAATCCATCTAGAAGTGGTATAGTCCAAACAGAAACAAGGACTATTAGGTTTCAGACACTGAGCATTATCCATGAAAACACATTTTTAAATAAAGAAGCAGCAGTGTTAATCTGCAGTTTCAAAAGATAACAGCGTTCCCGGTGTCCTATATTTGTAACATCTGCTCTCCCACGTATATTCTTGGGAGCCAATGTAAGTATTGTGTAAAGGGTATTTATCTTGGATATCAATGGAACTGAGTCAAATGCATCAACCTTATAGAATTTTCTATACTTTAGGAATAAATTAAACGTAGCAGTAACTATTGAAATCAGTGGCTACTGACTCCACAATGCCATCAGTTTTTAAACAAAAATCTCTGTTGAAACCAATTATGAATTTCACTTTTTTTTTTTTTTTTTTTTTTTTTTTAAGCAATACCAGATAACCTTTGTCCCTGTAAGGCACTAGCCTGGGACTCAGGAAGTCTGGGCTCAACTCCCAGCTCTGCCATAGATTTTCTGGGTGACCTTGGGCAAGTCATTCACATTTATTGATGGGTGTGAGGTGCTCATATACTACAGTGGGAGCCATCTAGTCAGAGATTAAAATGCTTTGTGTGCGTATTTGTATTTCATTTTTTTCCCACTGATAAATAATGTTGTGTTGGTATGTACTAGCAAAATGCAGCAAAATAACATGTTGCACAGGCAAATGTCAGAGCTCTGCACTAGGACTGTATGAAGAGTTTAAGGATATACATAGAACTAAGGCGTGGAAAAATGTTTCCGTGTAAAGGAATGACATTTGATCCTGTGTAATCAAAGGATTGTAAAATGATTTTGGTGCTATACATGGAACAGAAACTTCCTAGACATTGCATGGATTTTGTATTAATAATGTATAATTCAGTATGCAGACTTGAAAAAGATGGACGGATGGGACAGCATGGAACAATTTGTCAGCTGTCTGCTGCTCATGGGAAAGGCAGTTCTTTAAAAAGAAAAGAAAGTTTGGGACCACTTACATTATGTTTTTGCAAGCTGGAGGGAAAAAAAACTAGAATGTTATGTATATTACATATTTAAGTATGGTTAGTATCAAGAGCTGGATGGAAATACCATATGGATTACGAAGTATGACACCTGTCACTTGCCTCCCATCATTCTCAAGGCTTGTCATAAGTATCCTTTTAATATGTGTGCTTCAGTTTGCTGCACAAATAATACTGGCCTCAGCCTTACAAAGAGAGAGCTTATTCTTAATATTTGATTACATTATCGATTAGCACATTAGTATTCGGCAAAAGTGATGTCAGCACATGTCATATTCTGTGTGTTTGTGGCATATAATGGATTTCAACAATAATTGTTTTGCTGGACTACTGTAAGTCCAGTTGCAGTAAAATGAAATTAAAGAAAAATGGATATTCCAGAGTGGATATATTACTGTAGAGCTATGTCCCCAAAAGCATCTCCCTCCACTTTATTACTTCCTTGACACAGAGGGTTAGGCTCTTTGGGGATGTAGTAGAACCTTTACTGAACCTGCTTATCTGTGACATTCTGTTCTGGGGCATAAAGGAAATTAAGACATCATGACACACCAATCTGATTTCTCTTAGGAGTCTGGACCAGTGAACAGGTTACTGCAATTACCATTTGGTTCTTTCTTGCACAACTCTTTTTTTATATCTTTAGGAATCTTTTATTGAGGAGCAAAGAATGAAGAGAGAAGAAAGGGCTGCCTGTGCCTTAAGTCAGTCCTACTGGCTCTTTTTCTCCTACGGAAGCACTGACACATTACTCTGACTCTAAAATTCAGCACATCTGATTGTAATAAATATTCGTCTTGGGAAGACCCCACACAGTGCAGTGAGGTGGCAGCGGCCAGCATGACTGCGGCACACAGCCACTGCCACACCAACTCCACGGGAAGGAGGAGGTGATCAGAGTTGACCTAACCCAGGCCCAATAGACTATGGTTGTTTTCAGACCTGACCCAACCCGACACTTGTAGTCAGGTCCAATCAGCTTTGGGTCAGGTTGCTGGGTTTTGCATCCTTCTTCAAGATGTTCTTTGCCTGCAGAGAAACTTTTGTTACTCTGTGCTGGAGAGGCAGCCCCCAAGATTTGAGATGCAGCGGAACTACTACCTGAAGAACTTGCACCTGGTACTCTTAACAAAAGAAATTATGCAGAAGCAAATCTCATTTCTCACATCCAGATAGGCCTCTAATCAAATGACTGACAAACCCAATCCTCATGAAGGCCACAGGGGCCTCCTTACTGAAATTATTACTACTACTAAGGAACCTGTCCATAGTCAACCACCTATAAATAATATGAAGGACAAATCCATTGAATCAGTATCAGGGGGTAGCCCGTGTTAGTCTGTATCTACAAAAACAACAAGGAGTCTGGTGGCACTTAAAGACTAACAGATTTATTTGGGCATAAGCTTCCGTGAATAAAAACCTCACTTCTTCGGATGCACTATGCAGTGAGGTTTTTACTCACGAAAGCTTATGCCCAAATAAATCTGTTAGTCTTTAAGTGCCACCAGACTCCTTGTTGTTTTTATTGAATCAGTAGTTATTCCTGCTCATTCCCTATATAAACTGATTTAAAATGGAGTAGAGATCTACTGAGGTTAAAAAAAACTATTTCAAAAGCTAAGTTAATCAAAAATAGCTATAGCCTAAGATATTTGGTATGACCATATTCTATACCTCATTTCATGAATAATTCTGACAGGATAGGGAGAACTTGAAAAGACTTGGAGGTTTGGAGCCTAAAGTCTCAGTTTTAAAAAAATATATATTTCTAATACAGGACATGCTAAAGTCAAACAGATTCCATGCAACAGCTCCATTTGTGCTATTTATCATAACCAACAGGGAATGTTCTCTGCCTTTTAGATGTAAATTTAATACCATGTTAACAATTATGTGCCCCCCACCTCAGCTTTTCATAAGCCTACTAAACCTCTAGACATGTTCTTGGATTTTCCATGCTTCTGTGGCAGTAGAATAAATTATTCTGCCAGAGAATCCTCAGGTGGTCACAAAAATAAATAAATAAAATTATAAAGTAAAATCCTTACCAGCTCCATTCTGCACAGAAAACAAATATGGCATTTCAGATTCAGAGTTCTGCTTTCAGCTTTCGCTTGTAGACTAGCATCTGACTCCAGTATTCGAATGACTACAGATGCAAGCTGATCACATGCCACTTTGCCTCCTTTTTGGGGTTGGTAGACTGAGATTGTCAAAAAGAAAATTGTTAGGTTAAACACTTAGGCAGTGTGAGAGGATGGGAAGAAATTGTGCCTTTTTGAAAGGATATACAAATAAAGTGGTTGTATTTAACATTTTCTGAGGCACTTTTTGAAGAAGGAAAAGGATTTTTATAGACCTTAGTTTTATATATATATATATATATAGTTGTTTTATAGACCTCCGTACTGTGATGGCAAGTAAAAAACCCTCTGGAGGAAAGATTTTGGAAGAGTCTAATGGGGTGGGGAGGGGAAGGAAATGAATATTTTGAAGAACTTTAGTTCATGCTTCCAAACTCTAATAACTCACCATCTGTGCCAAGTATCAAAGCAGTAGCCGTGTTAGTCTGTATCCACAAAAACAACGAGGAGTCCGGTGGCACCTTAAAGACTAACAGATCTGTTAGTCTTTAAAGTGCCACTGAACTCCTCACCATCTGTGTTTGTTTCACAGTAGCAGCCTGAATAGGGATATGGATAAAACACCTGAGTGACGACCTTCAGGCACTCGTCGTGCTAAAGTTGGGTTTTACTTACACAAAACACTTCTTCAAGTTTGCAGGATTCACGGATGCCATTGCACCATTATTCCTTTCATCATCATCTTTGGGAAATTCACCATTCAGCAACCTTGTGCATTGCTTTTCACATAAAATCTAGGGAAAATAGAGGTACCGATTATGAATAGCAGAAATCGATAGTATTACTTGAGTTAGTTTCTTGAGAAGTTTCTGTGGCATTTTAATTGAACGTGAGAACAGAACAGCATGCTCAGTGCAGGGCTGCCAGCAAAGAGGTTAAATACACATTCTCTCATCATGTCATATTGGGCCATGTTTTCCTCTTTGGCTCTCACTCTTGCTTTCTGTCTCTTCACTGTTTCCTCTTCCTTGAACTGCCTTCCTCAGTTTCTATCTTCCTTCATTATTCCTTAGACATTACACTGCTTCCTATCTCTTGCCATTCTTTTTTCCTTGGCTGTTTTGCAAGACAGTGCTTCTTTTCCCTGGTGACTCCCATTTTAGTCGAAAAACTGGCTATGCATCTCCCTGATTCTTTTTCTGAAGAAACTATTAAACCAACAGCAAAATTAGAGCATCAGCATTTATCTAGGCATGAGACTGGGTCATCCCTCTGTGTGCCGGTGAGGCATGTTCCTTGGTGAGTCGCACAGTTGATCTGTGAATGCTCAGAAGGGTGGATTAATAAGAATATGAAGATCCTCTAATAAATTGCATTTGTAGATTAATAAATTTGACTGACTAGATATACTCCTAACAGCTTCTAGCTGAGCAAGGGGCAGTGAATATAAAGACAACAGTTTTGAGGACACACAGCGCTTTCCATTTTGTCTGTCATTTACTCTTAATTTCCTACACTGATATATGCATAGCATAGTAGCACCCATTTGAGTGACTTGACTGTCCTTTTTTTGCTTTACTTTACTTTTTAATTAAGAACTTGCATACAGAAGGGGAAACAATAGGCCTGTTGCTTCTTTCTCATCGGTTCTATGCAGGTGAAACTCCATCAAAGTCAATGGAATTAGTCATGATTTACATCCTTGTGAAAGAAAATTCAGGCCTTTATGTGAACCCTGAATGCATCTGTAGGTGTCACCGCTCTGTTCTACTTGGAGACATAGGCTCCTATTGTTATCAAAATAATTCCTTACACAGCATGATAAGTACTGCAAGGTGTCAGCATTAAATCCTGTGGCTGAAATAAATGACATCATGCATAAAACAATAGTAGCAGTGTAAATAAGCCTAGGTGTTTTTTCTTCAGTTTATCCTCTCCCGCCCACCCCACCCCCATTCAAAATTAAAATGAAATCTACTTCATCTAAGGTGCTGTGGTCTACATTTCCAAAAGTGACTAGTAAGTTTGTGTACGTCCATTTTTGGGTGCCAATTTGAGACACCTTAAAAACGTGTCAGAGTATGGGTGCTTCGTACTTTCTGAAAATTGAGCACTTTTAAGGTATCTCAGGTTGAGAACACAAATTGAAGCACCGCGAATCACTTGACACTTTGAAAATGCAGGCCTGTATTTTCAGTGGAATGAGCTGATGGCTAAATAACCATAATTTTAGATGATAGCTTTTGATTAAAGAGCAAATAGTTACTATATTACAGTAGCAAACATTAAAATGAGACTTTCTCTCTTGGAAGGAATGCTTATGTGCAGTTTATTAACTGAAAACTATTAGATGGAAATAAAACTTTAAAAAATTCTTCTTAAATAGCTATGCAAGTACTTTGTACATATTTTTCTCTTATTAAAACTGAACCTTTTCTGTTGTCTAAATTTATCTTTAATTAGGATTACGTAACCCTGCAAGAAAACTGCAGATGATTAAACCAGCAGCCACATTCAGTTTGTGGCTTTAATTAGATTAAGCTTTTCATTGCCAGAAGTAAGAGATGGTGCAATAGACCTCTTTTAACATTTAATCTGGAGGTTGCTTTGCAATTATATTTCACACTGTAAGACAGAAGTTTAAAGGGGAAGAAAAAATAAAAGGGGTTGGCCATTGTATTTTTATATAACTTTTGCATTGTTGTCTGTCACATTTTAAAGACAGATTGTTTTAGGAAGCAGATTAGCGCAGAAGGGTCACAGAAAGCAGTCCTTATTTATAAAACCTCCTATCTGTTGCTTGAGCAAGTTCAACATGACAATAACAGAGAAAACATTTGCTTACTGAGTTTCATTCTAATCCTCATTATTCACCCCCCATCTATTTTGCAAATTATTTCTCTGTGTTTCTTAGAAACATGGTGACCAGCCACTTTCCAGATCTTTAAACAGCTGATTCTTGAAGTAGAAGAGCATGTAGAGAAAGACTATTTAAGAGAGTTTGTTAGCAGCATCTCTGATATTGATTCAAACCTGGGATACTGACCAAAATACTTTTCCACTACTACAACTTTACCATATATGCCCCATTTATTGAATGGACCGAAGTACTTTTAAGTATTTTGTAATGGTGCTGCTGATTCAGCAAGTGGGGCTCTTCCCTCTAAAGGTACGTTTACACTGCACACTTCTTATTGTGGTGTATAGAGTACATGCATGGATAACCCCCCCTCTCCCCCCAGCATGGCTATAAATGGCAGTGTAGCCGGTGAGATGCATCTTAGGTGAGTAAAAAGTCACCTGAAGCCTGTGGGTATGTACCTGGCTCTGTTTTTTTGCAGGGGTGTTCCTCTGGAATACTAGCAAACTTCCAACTTCTGGTTACTTAAGTTCCCTTAGGATTTCCATTGGATACACTTTCTAATCTAAATTACTATTGTACTGATGTGAGCTCTTAAACAGATGCTTCACTTCAGAAACCGGCTGCATTTCTGTGGGGAGTATAATAGTTTGGTAAAGCAATTTAAGGTCCTTCAGGTTTAAAGGTAATATACACATTTAAGATATTAATATTATTATTATGGGCTACTGGAATGGCTCTGGGATATCCATGCATACTCAAGGCTACATTTCGCAGTTCTTTATTGTGAAAAACTGTAAGTGAAGTCAACTGGGGATTGAACTCCATTTTTCTAAATGGTGGTGCTCTAGTGCTGGGCTGGCCCCGTCTAACTCATATTTAACGTTACTAAAGTATCCCTATTAACCTTTCTTCACTATACTAAAAATACAGTTATTAAGATAATTAGTTACTCTTTCCATATGAGTGTTAAAGTCAATGGGAGTTTTGCTCAATCAAGGACCACACAGTTTGTTGCTCAGGGATTGGCCCCAGTTTAAAAATGCCCATGGTGAACAGTCACACATGGCTACACTTACTGTGAGGTTGTTTTGCTGGACTAATTAAAAAAATATGCATAAATCTTCTCTCCATAAATCCACTCATAGGTTTCACTGCGGACACGTTTACCATAGCGATCATACATAAGTTTGCAACATCATAAAAAGTAAATTCTGCAACATGCTCTTTAAAATTCAAGCATTACACAAAGATGAATAGCTCCCAAGGAAGAGCAATTAATTCATGTTTTACAGTAGTCTACTCTATCACAAGTTTTATATTAGCCAGGCTCATATTTTCTCATTACAAACATACTGGACAGTAATCACCATGATAACTGTGCTTATTTCCATAAGGAAAGGTTAATATTTTTAATTAGAAGGACACTGTGCTACGGTACTTTACAATTAAATTTCTTCATTGTTGCTCATGGTGGCTCCTTCTAAGTTTAAAGGATTTTCTTCCTGAAATGTTTGTTCCTGAGTTTATATTACTCGGGAAGAAGCAAGGAGACAGGAGGACAGGAGATATGGTTTCTGTTCCTGCTTCTGTCCTACTTGCTGTGCCATGTTGGGTAAATCACTTAACTTCTGTTTGCCTTAGGGCTGGTCTACACTAGAAAATTAGATCAACCCATCTACGTCATGCAGGCGTGTGAAAAATCAACACCCCTGAGCGATATAGTTAAGCCAACTTCAGTCCCTGTGTTGACAGCATAAGGTCGATGGAAGAATTCTTCCGTCAACCTAGATACCGCCTCTCAGGGAGGTAGATTAACTACAGCCCCTTTCATCGTTGCAGTAAGTATCTGTGCTACAGTGGTGCTACTGCAGCTGTGCCAATGTAGTGTTTCAAATGGCGCTTATACCTACTTTGCAACATGTTTTGAGGCTCATTTAATTAATGTTTGTTAAGCCCCAGGGCCAGCCTTGGGTTGGGGGGATTAGATCAGGTGCACCAAACCATTGCATTCAGGAGTGCTAAATCCTCGGGCATGGGGGAGATAGGGGAGGCAGAGTGTTGTTTGGGAGGGGGGGGTGCTTGTATTTTTTGTATGGGAGAAGGTGCTGAAAACGTTTTCCACCCTGGGCAACAAAACACCTGTTAAGCCTTTTGAGCCTCTTGAACGGAAGCTACTATGGGGGGGGGGGGGGGTGTGGAAAAATATATCCCCTCACGAGGGGGGAGGAAGGAGTTGTATACTGAGAAAATTGGAAGGGAACTCAGGGGACTCTGACCCAGATTCAGCAAAGCATGTAAGCACACGCTTAACTTCAAGCATGTGAGTAGCCCCATTTAAGCCAACCGGGCTAATGGTACTTAAAATTAAGCATGTGCTTAAATGCTTTGCTGACTAGGGGTCTCTGTCATGAGCACCAAGGGGCCCTCCTATAGAAAACTGAATACAAAAATGGAGCAAAACAAAAGTGAGACTTCACATGCATTTCTGTGTTTCAAAATTGCAAATTTTCTGAGGCATGTGAACGTTTACAAAATTTAATTGAAAAAATAGTCATGAATTTAGTTCAGGTAAAGAAAACGTTAGCCATTGCTTATCCTGTCAAAATGACATGCCCGTTCCTAATGAAAGTATTTCCTGTTTTGCCACTTGGTGGCGGGGAATGTATTCATGGAAATCCAAAAGACACGTCAGTGACAAGTTTCCTAAAAAGGCAAAAATAGAGCAAATTGGAACTGATAAGAATGCTTATCAGATGTGGTCACGTGTCCTGATAAAATGACACCAGCAGCAGCAATAGTAACATGAATCCTGCTAATTCTAATACAATCATTAGCATCTGAGCCAGACTAAACCCATAGGAAAGGCCGTCATAAGTTCCCAAGACTACAGTCCTCTGCAGTTTAATAGATGTATTTTATTTTGTTTATAAAAGTGGGCTCAGAAGACTTATTGTAGCAAGATACTGAATGAACTATCATCACAGCTCTTAAGTATTCTTACAGAAAAATACAGGACATCCTTATTCTGAGAGACTTTGTTATAAGACCATCACTGTTATAAGGATTCATAGCTCTTTTCATGTGCATAACTTCCATTAAAGAAGACTGGGTGGTCTGGTCTGGTGCAGAGGGCATGGGACCAGAAATAGAGAGACCTAGGCTGACATAGGGGGGTATGTCTATACTTTGAGCTGGAAGTGTGAATTCCATCATGAGGGGACACACCTGAAATTGCTCCAGTCAAGCTGGCATGCTAAAAATAGAAGTATAGCTGCAGGAGTATGAATGGTGGGAGGGACTAGGTGCCCCAAGTATGATCCCATCCAGGATGCTAGGTACATACTCTTCTGGCTAGCCCCTCCTGATACTCACGTCGCTGTGGCAACATTTCTATTTTTAGTGCACTAGCTTGATCAGAGCTAGTGTGAGTGTGTATACCTGAGCTGGAAATGACACCTTTAGTGGGATCTTGGACAAGTCCCTCACATTCCCTTTGCCTTACTGTCCGCTTTTGTAAAATAGGGAAATTAATTTTCACCCATTCAAGTGAAGCCCTTTGAGAGTTACAGATGAATACTATATAAGTGCTAAATAGTATCAATATTTATTAATTATTACTCATAATGCTAATGGGACATGCTTACAGGTGCATATGAATGGGAGAGGGCCCAGTAGTACTATAGTTATGCAAAAAAGAAAATCTTACTGCTAGCAAAATTGGTTAGAAGAAAAATCACTTTTTTTTTAACTTGTGAAAAACTAAATTATTTCTCATTTTCCCCCCCTCATGCTTTTTGTGAAAAGCAAAGGCAGACTTTCACATCACCAAGCTATTCTCATAGCAAACATAGTGAAATGGATGAATTCCCACTTAGGTGAAATCCTGAATTTTTATCAATTTGTCCTAACAGTTCTCCATTTTCTTTGTGACTATCCATATTCAACTCCATATTTTGGAGGATTCACAAAAATACCAAAGCAAGCACTGGAAGTCTTTCACATCTCTGCTCTCTGTTCTGTGCGTTACCTTCTAGTGCCACTAAGCTCCATTAGAAAGCTTTCCTACTGCCTCCTGTCAATTGCAAGTTGTCTCTCAAGAATAGATTTATTGATGGCCAGCCAGGGTACAGTGGGAAGTGTTGGTGGTAATTGATTAGGATGCACTCTTTTCTCTAATTCAGTACAGTCATGCTGCTGATGATGACATGTTTTGAATGAAGCAAAAACAAGACAAAAAGGGCACTGACCACTTGCAATCCCTTGGCAGTTTCCCAAGAGCAGGGGCATTAACTCTGGTATCTAGACCAAATTCCGGCTTGGATCATTACATTCTCCCCTAAATTCCCTTCCATGTTAAATTTCAAATGGAGTTGTTCTTACCATCCTCTTAAGAGCTGTTGTATAATGTTGCTAGCGCAGCATGATTACAGTTTCCCAGCCCAGCAGTGGTTGCATTTCAGTGGTAGGCGAATAATCTGTTTATGTGGTCTACTAAGTGCTTTATCGTCCTTCTGGGTGAAAGATGTAGTGTAAATATATGTTGTTGCTATTTTGCTTTCAACTTCCCACTGCTTTTGTTAACAAATACAAAAAGTGTGATTTGAGTGTAAAAGTCCATATCTAATTTTTATGTTGTTGTGATTGTTTCTGTTATAACATGCCTGCTACCACAGAGGGATGGAACATTGTCACCAGAAAAAAAAAACTTTTTTTGTTTTTGGCCCTAAAAACTGCTCTGCATTAAAAATTACCAGCACCAGTGGAAAAAAGGCCTTGTACTCGTTTTTTATTTTTTTTTTATTTTTTTGGTTTCTTTGACTTATAAAGAAGACCTAAAAGCTGGGGATTTTTATCTATATATGTATTAGGTTACATTCAGATCTTGTCTGTACTGGCAGACTTTTAATATGACTAATTGAAATGATGCCAAAACAGAGTCGAGAGTGAAAGATGAGGAACTGAGAAGGGAGGGAATTTTTGGTCAGGTTGTTTAAAAGACTTTGTTTTTGTTAATGACTATTAAACTTGAATGTCTAACACTTTGGCGAAAGGACAACTTTGTTAAAGGTTCAGTATCTCATGCACTTCAATTAAGTTGTTAGAGCTCACAATAGATATCATCGGAGTTCCTCAAGAGCTCTTCCAGCAAAACAAGGGAAGACCAGACTTGACATTCCTAATATTTTTAAGGTAAAAAAATAAACGTTAAGGAAAAAATAATCACCTCTGCCATCTCTCTGGCCTTTTTTATTCATCCTAAAGAAGAAAAAAAAATACATAGACCAATGTGTGTGTTTTTTTTTTTTAAATAGTGAATTAAAATATGTAAAAAATTATTTGGCAAATTCTACTTTCAATTACTCAGTTTAAATCCTCAATAATTCCATTGACCTCAATGGACTGTTACTCAAGATTTAAACCAGTGTAACTGAGAGCAGAATTTGGCTTTGTGCTTGTGGTAACTGGATATCTACACTGGACAGCTTATTGTTTTTGTGAGGTTTTTTACTCTTCCAAAATTAGGATGGAAGGAAACCATCTGGCTTGTCTATATCTGTCCACTGCATGAATAAATAAATACATAATACAATCATTTTGACTTTATATTTGCTACAGAATCATTTAAAGAAATTATCTCCTGTGCTTTGCAAAGGTCTGAATCCTGTTGTGAATATGTTTCACTGCACTTCCCTACATAATGACAGGTGAATAGTTCCCTCCAATAGTGCACAGCAGTGACACACCTCCTGAACTCCCCCTTGGTGTATAAAAGATAAAAGGCCATTTGATCTCAAAAATACTGAACATCGTGCTAAGCAGATTGTAAGTCCTTAAGGGTGCACTTTCTGAGCATTACACAAGAGATGCCTGCAAGAAGGAACCTACCAGGTGATTGCTGATGGACTCTTTGTGCACACATCCTCTGTGCAATGTTGAAGAAATTTTAGCGCTTGGCTTTTTTTTAGATACTGTCTTCAAAAATCCTAACTTGTCACCTAAATCCCCGGCAAAGTCATTTGGTTCAACTTGTTATTTTTTCCCTTTTTTATCTTTATTTTTTGGTTGATTTTCATTCTGTTACCTCTTACTTGATGGCTTTGTGATTAATCAAGTATTCCTGTGGTTTGTCAATGTATATAACTAAGAAAATTATATCAGAAGCCACAAAGCCTTCTGGAAATGTTCTCCAAATCCATGGTGCTATCAAAGCTGTTTGGCTGAGCTTGTATATTAGAAAGTCTAGAAAAACAATGAAGTGTTGACATGTTCAGATTTTGAGACCAACCATTAGCCTTCAGTTAAATAAATTACAGCAAAATTGGGGGGAAGAAAACCTGACAATTGCATCCAGTTTTATTCTACTCTGCTGATGAAACCAATAAATAGATTCCATTCCGGTAGTGAGAGTCTCTTTGAGGGCCTGAAACTGTGATGACCTAAGCACTGTTTACAGTATTCAGTGGGAATTTGATGGGCACTCAGCACCTTGTAAGATCAGATTCTGAGAGAATTCCTTGAAGACTACGGTTCTATCGTAGGGACCAGGGTTGTTTAAAATTTTAGTTACATTTATTTGTTCAGTCCATGGAGTCATGGTCACAATTTTGCAGGCCTTCAGAACTCCAGCTGAAGTCACTGGGAGAGTTGCCTGAAAAAGGACTGCAGGAAAGAGCCCTTTTCCCCCCCCCCCCCAGTCCCCACGCCTGTAATGTGTGCTTGTCCACCAGTAACGTGTGCACACTAGACATGGGTGAACCATTTACAATAAAATAATAGCCAACTTGAAACTTCCTGCAAAACTCACACCAAACCCAAACCAAGCTTTTTTTTTTTCTTTTGAGTTTTGAGTGAAGTCAGATAATGTTTTCCATCATGAACATCCCTGATCCTTGGAAGTGAAAGTGCCAGAATCACACAAGTTGAGACTGTTCTCCTGAGATTTCAGGTTCAATTTTGTAACCTCAATCAGTTCCGAGTTCAGATAATCACCCCAAAGTTGATACACTAAACTTCCAAACGTAAAATTTGGTTTTGCCAAGATTTAAGCATGTGGGTAACTTTATTTGCGTGAGGTCAATGGAACTGCTAACACAAATAATGTTACATATATCAATAAGTGCAGGATCAGGCTGCTACAGAGGCTTATCCATCACTGGCAGACTTCAATAAAGGAGACATTATTCCTGCAGTGCTGTAGAGGGCAGAAATTCAGGCAACTCCAATTCTGAGTCAATGGGAATTACAAATGCAACCTTCCCCCTCCCCTCCACAGCTTGATGGGGAAATAGATCCCAGAGTCATAGTAGTCACAGTCCATTTCTGCAGTCACTTGATTGATAATCATGTATGATGATATTGGAAAGAACCTTTCGATATATCTAGTGTAACTCCCTACCACTTGCATCACACAACACTAATCATGCAAGACATTTGTCAATGTTGATCTTGACAACTTCTAGTGATTAAGGGAAATCATGCAATAAACTGTTAAAATGTTAACTTGTTCCTCCTACATGTGAGAGACTAATCATGGTTCTAACTTGATTTAAAATTAAGATCTGTAATGTTTGAATTGGAAGTTATTTTTCATTGTTTAGCAATCTGCATATTCTGCTGCAAAATTTGTGAACTTGGGCTCTCTCCAAAATTGGGTTCCACTGAGTTCCATCTTCTCACTCCTCTTGTTCAAGAAGCTGTTGAAGGGATACAGAAAAGGTGTGGGATGCATTGCCTGCATTATGCTCATGATACCCACCATTAAAGAGCAACTCCAAGAAAGCACTAAAGCACATGCTTAACTTTAAGTACATGAGTAATACAGTTGATTTCAGATGGAACTACTAGTGCTTAAAGCTATAGCTTACATTTGTTTAAAAACACACACCACAAACTGTGGTTAGGGCCAGCGCTTTTATAAACCAAGCTTACTATGGGTATCTGGTCAACCTGTAGCTTGACCAGCTCATATTGTTCACCGCACTGGGTTTCTTAGGCTCTGGAATCCACGTTGCTTATTGAAAAAAAATTATTGATACATGAGTTAACTTTTTCCCTCAAATACCACCAGTGTTCCAGTTCAGACACCATTTATGGGAGGACTGTAGAGGCAGTTCTATAGCCCGCCCACCCCTATCTGGATCGCAGAGTTGCCTCTTATTTACTCTGAGGAATCCAAACATCCAAACCACATGTTGCCAATTGTATATATTTTATTAAGTAAACTAAATAACTAAGCAAAAGCATGAAATACATATAAATGGATCAAATTGAAAGAAAGTGAGTTAATATAAATTCATTAAATTAATCTGATCATCAAGTTGATTAAATCATATCAAGTAAATCAACAAATCCTTATAAGCTTTATATAATAATTTGGGAAGGCAGCAGTCTTGTTTAGCTGTCAGACCCAAATTAATAGGGCTTTATCCATTTCAGTGTCAATCGATGTATTTAGGTTCCAGCCAAACAGATGATACAAGGAGGGTCAAATCATTCCCAGGTTGAAGCTAATGTTGAGACTACAGCTCTAATGCCAGTTAAGGTAGCCTGCCCAAATTGTGGGTTGTAGATGGATAGCCAGTCTCTTCTCCCTGCCATCCCCACCTCCATCATAGGGTTACAGTGAAACATTCAAATACAATAAAAGATAACACCGCTTATTTTCTCATCACTAATCATACAACTGCTAACCCATAAAATATATACACCTCTACCCCGATATAACGCTGTCCTCAGGAGCCAAAAAATCTTACCACGTTATAGGTGAAACCGTGTTATATCGAACTTGTTTTGATCCGCCGGAGTGCACAGCCCCGCCCCCCCCCGGAGCACTGCTTTACCACATTATATCTGAATTCGTGTTATATCGGGTCACGTTATAGCGGGGTAGAGGTGTGTGTGGGTGTGAGAGAGAGAGAGATCTTTTAGACAGCAAAGTTGTTTAACCTACAGCTGTCTTAGATATTTGGAGAACTCTATTGCAGGTACCATTCTCAAATACATTCTGTGTGTTCTGTACACACACACACACACGCACACACACCTGCACACTCATGACCAGCCATCTTTTGAAATTAAAAAAAGTGTAAAATTGCTGAAGTAGAAGTGTCACTGTACTAATGAAGATTGGAAAACCAAACCAAAGAGATTGATACATATACAGTATGGTTCTAGCAACTGGTGGTTTCATTCATCGTCAGGAAACTAGTATGTGGTTGAAAAGATTAGCTAGTGGTCTTGTTGGCTCCGGGTTTTAACATTGGTGAACTTGCTGGCTAGCTAGAGGTTACTTGTAGATGTGAATCTTAGATGTTGCATGTTGCTGGACTCCTGCCCATTGGTGGAAGGCCACAAGAGCGAGGAAACATAGGCTTCTTTGTCAGGCATGGTGCCATTGCATAGCCAGAGGCCAACAACCAACAGCTGCTGCAGCAGCCACTGCATGCAAACAAGCTCAAGCAAGCAAGCCAAGCAGTAGCAAAGCTTCTTCCTTTCATTCTGTTTTTGAAGGTGGTGCCTGGCTGTTTCCTCCCCCTTGGAA
Source organism: Terrapene triunguis (assembly GCF_002925995.2). NCBI lineage: Eukaryota > Metazoa > Chordata > Testudines > Emydidae > Terrapene > Terrapene triunguis. The sequence goes on from NW_020664409.1 coordinate 4,433,451, forward strand.
TGCCTCAGGAGCTTCTTGGCAAATCAGAAGGCACTCATCTTCTGAGGTTATTGGCACTACCAAATAAGATCCAATTTCTGTGCAAATGAAGAACCTCTCTATTCTAGTAACTTTGGCATCAGGAAGTTCACAGATCCAAAAATATACTTAGTCATTAGCAGATCTGTAGGCATTTTGAGGTGTTTGAGGATCTGGGTCAACCCAGAGACATTATCTCACCCATCCTAAAAAGTCATAACTCAAAAATAGTTTTAAAAATCTAAAGCTAGCTAAAAGTTGGAACTGAAATCATAGGAATTCACCAATCATATATTCACTGAGCCAGGCCCAGCGAAGAACATTTCCTGTTTTACAAGCAAATGCGTATAACTTTTTACCTTTGTTTTGGTACTCAGCAGCTCAGCTTTGAGCATCATTTTTTGTCACACAAAAACCAGGAGAAAGGTTAGATTATAACTCAGAGTAGAAAGTCTTTTCCTCCTGAAATCACAATTTTGCGTTCAGTTTTTATATGCAGGCCTAGCTGCCTCATACAATTGATGCAAGAAAGGCAAAGATGTAATAATATTGTCACCTTGAAATACACATAGGAACAGTGTGAATGTTGCATCATATACACAATCACTTAAGCAGTTCTCATTATACTTAAGACACACACTAGAATGAGTGCTAACCAGCCATAAAGCAAAATGCTACATAAAGCTAAGGAGTTCCGAGGTTCTACAGTAGAAATCTTATTTTTGTCTACTTTGTCCTTCTTCCATCAGATGAGGTTCATTAGTCTGTAGTGAAAGAAAGTTTGATACTTGTCTTTCAAAGAATTACATCATCAGGATAACTCCAGTAATTTTCAATGCAGATAAAAAACCTGTTTCTCCATTTAGCTGCCTGAGGATTCAAGTTCAAGGTTTCTCCTATTGATTTTTTTTTTTTTTTTAAACATACCAGTACCATTTCTCTTTTTAATTTCTTCATTGTTTAGGTCTTCATAAAGGTGAATATCATACCTTATTTTTTTTAAAGGGCTGGATAACTTTGATCTGTTATAATATTTGCTTGCAAACTAAAAGAAGAGTAATGCTTTCATCGCATCTTACTTGTCTTACTTGTTCAAAATTTGTTTCTCTACATTGAATTAGTGAAGATAGTGGCAAGAAGAGAGAGATTTTCCTAACACAAGGGGGAGAGGTAACATTTGCTGTGCATCAAGAATTATATTTTCCACAAGAAACAAGTGAGGGAAAATAAGAGGTTAACAGAGGTGCTTAAAAAGTACTGGATAATAAAACCAAACTCTCTAACTGAAAGATTTTAGTTTCATCTGAGAAGCATTGTGGAAGGAAAAAATATATAGAATTTCAGAAGTGACTAGTGATTTGGGGTGATTCCAGTTTTGGGTGCACAATTTGAGATGCTTTAAAGGGGGTTGAGTTTCAAGAGGTGCTGAATTCCCATCTTCTGAAACTTGAGTTCCTTTAGGGCAGTAGTTCACAAACTTGTTCAGTCGCTTGTGCAGGGAAAGCCTCTGGCGGGCTGGGCCGGTTTGTTTACCGGCCGCGTCCGCAGGTTTGGCCGATCGCAGCTCCCACTGGCTGCGGTTCGGTGTTCCAGGCCAATGGGAGCTGCTGGAAGCGGCGCGGGCCGAGGGACGTACTGGCTGCCGCTTCCAGCAGCTCCCATTGGCCTGGAGCAGTGAACCGCGGCCACTGGGAGTCACGATTGGGTGAACCTGTGGACGCAGCAGGTACACAAACCGGGCCGGCCCGCCAGGGGCTTTCCCTGCACAAGCGGCGGAACAAGTTTGGGAACCACTGCTTTAGGGTATCGCATTAGCTACACAGAGTCAGTGATCATGTTTGGAAATCTTGGCCATAATATCTCTGGATTTCTAGCCATTCTGAAAAAGCTTCCTGCTACCCATGATTTTCGATTACTTTTTGCAAGAAACCCCTGGAGATCATATTGGTTTTGGAATAAAGAGAAAGAGGCTCTTGGACCTGGTTTATCAAATGAACTCTCTCTGGAAGGAGCTATGGATATAGCTTTAGGGCCTTAGGGCTTGTCTATACTTACGCGGTAGTTCGGCGGCTGGCAATCGAACTTCCGGGTTCGATTTATCGCGTCTTGTCTGGACGCGATAAATCGAACCCAGAAGTGCTCGCCGTCGACTCCGGTAATCCTGCTCGGCGAGAGGAGTACGCGGAGTCGACGGGGGAGCCTGCCTGCCGCGTCTGGACCGCGGTAAGTTCGAACTAAGGTATGTCGACTTCAGCTACGTTATTCACGTAGCTGAAGTTGCGTACCTTAGTTCGAATTGGGGGGTTAGTGTAGACCAGGCCTAAGTCTCAGCTAGTGTAAAATAAGCAATTTACTGGGTGTGTGGCAATTTACACAAACTAAGAATCTGGCCCTTAATGTTACCTCTAAGGAAAGATTATTTTATGTCTTAGCTTGTACATGAATTTGAAGCCACTAATACCCAAATATTGGTATATTGGTTAATTTTTTAAAAAATGTTACTGTCTTCTGACTTATGTTCAGAAAAAGACTAAATTAAGCACAGTTGTCCACTTCAGTGAACCAGTAAATCTACATAAGAATGGTTAGGAACTTCTTTAGTTCTGCTGTGAAACATTAGTCAAAATCTGCAGAACAGCTGGCCTTCCTTCTCTCTCCTAGGAAAACAGGCAGCAGCTCGGGCACTAACCTGTGCTGGGCAAAATTTCAGATTCCAGTTTCTCATTTCTTTGGTGCTTCAGGCATTGCTCTTCCATCATAAAACAATCAATAACAATTAGGAGCTGTCGGAAGTGAAATACAGTTCACCATCATGTTTCCTACAGCGGGAAGAAGAAACTAGTTTAACTTTCTTCAAATCAATCAATGAATAACCCTGAAGGCTACGAGGCCCATGGTGAAAAAATTTCTGCCCCAGGATCACACAACAGCTAGAAATGTGACATGCTATTTGACAACTAATACAATACAGTGTATAGAAGTTGATGTATTAGTAACTTTAGATGCAAGTACACAGCATTATATATTACTCAACATACATTGTGTGATCAGGTAAGAATGATCCCATGTAATGCATACACAGAAGGATGCAAGATTAAAATTCCTTTGTTTGTAAATACAGATTAAGTGGCTCCATGTTCCTGAACAATCAGATAACCAGGCTGTCCTTACCCATACACAAAGTACGCAGCTGGTGCCCTGCGTGCTGCTCCAGCCCCTGCTCCAGCTCTTCCCCAGGGCCCCTGCCTCTTCCCCGCCTCTTCCCGCCCCCGCCCCCACTCCCTGAAGACTCCAGAAGCAGTCGGGTCACCACATGGTAAGTGGAGCAACCTGGCCCCAGCCTGCTCTGCTCCCCTGGCTCCCAGCCGCACCGCTGGCGAGTGCTGGGGGGTGGTTCCCCCCTCCCCACAAGCCTGAGAGCCAGGAGAGCAGAGCAGGCTGGGGCCAGGTCACTCCACTCTTCCCCTTCCGCACAGAGGCCTGGGGCGGGGCCCCACACAGCCCCCCTGCGGAGGCCTGGGGCCAGCCTCCCCCCGCTTCTTCCCGTGGAGGCCTGGTGCCCCACACAGCCCCCCCCCCCCCGCGGGGGGGCTGCGTAGGGCACCAAAATAGCTAGGGACGGCCCTGCAGATAACTGAATGAAATATGGGGTTTAAATGTTAAGTTTGTGGTTTTTATTTCCTAAACCACAAAATCTAACATTTAAATTACGTACTGTTAAGTTCTGAACCAAAAGGGAAGCTGTTCCATTTGGGACTCTGTTAGAGTACAGTTATTTTGTACAATATTATCTCCAGTTATATTTGTACAGTTACTATCTACAGATATTTCTAAACTGTTTCTATGCCCCCTTCCTCTATCTATATCAATCATTTTTTTCTGTTCTAATATTTCTTTATAGGTCAGTGCCTTCAGCTTCCGTTCAAATATCTTAGTCTCTAAACTTGCTCCAGTTTCTTCAAAAGACTCCCAACACAGTGAATAAGCACATTAGCTGGATGTTTCTGCAAAAATAATATTCAGTGAAGTAGTAAAGAGTGTTAACATTAAAGGCCCCAATCTTCTCTAACAATTTTAACAGCACACCTGACTGAGGAGAGCACTAGGCCCCAGATTGTCATCATTAGGTTTGTAAAATTAACATCCCATTGAGATGAATGGGACAGTTCATACTGTCCTTAGAGCTGTTGGGCGACATTCTGATGGAGCTACTCTGGATTTACACGGGTTTAACTTAGATTGGTCCAACTGGCTCATGGTTTATTTCTGCAGATTCCAGAAGATAGCAGTGCATTGGTTCAAGTTGGGAAAGTTATCTGTGCAACCAAATGAGCAACCCCAGAGAAAGAACCAAAATCTGTGAAATATGCTAAAATTCCACATGTATTGATTTCCAGTAACCCAACTGCTATCACATGTTAGATTCCAAAATGATGAAGTAGCCATTGCACCATTTTGTGTCATGAGGCAATGATGTGCAAGAAAAGTTTCCATTTAATCTGGGATTGGTCTATGCCAACCGGTTTGTGCCAGGCCACAAGATAGGAGTGTCATGACAAAGCCAATCACTAGATGATGTGATCAGGAAACTGCCATATTTTGGATGAGACTTTTCTCTCTCTGTTACTTGATCATTTGATCAGGCATTAAATATACAGCTCCCAATTTGGCTTCTCACTGAAGCTCTGCATTTAGGGGATGATACCAGTCCATTTTTGTGTTTCTGAGTTTATCATTCTCAGCTATGAGTTGTTTGATGTTTCTAAGAGGTGATTTAAGGATTATTGCTCTAGGTACAATTTCCTTTGGTTAGGCATGAAACACTTGGGAGCTGGATTATATATCTTTCACAAGCTGCCAAACCAATTTTATGGTTTATTGGAAGACCTATCCTTTAGGGCATGTTCAAAATCAGTTAGATATTCCTACTGCTAGGTTTCGTTTGCTTTGCTGCCCTTATTTTAATAGATGTATGAGTGGCTGTAGATATACTGTCCATCCATTTGCCTTGTCTGTCTGGGTTTAGACACTTAAATCCCAGTTTTAGGCTCCACTGATATGCACAAAACTGTAGCCAAATCCTGTAGGTGCCTAAACTCACTCAGCACCTATGTTTCCAGGGTGAAAGTTCCTTTGGTCCCTAATTTCTGCCTTTGGATATGTACACTGCTGCCTCAGTCTAGGCATCTATCTCCTACCTAAGCTGCAGAGCGATTAAGAACCCAGGGATAGATAGGCGTTCATCCGCCTAAGTCACCTGTGGGTCTGAACCAATAGACCTGTTTGGAGGCTACTTACCACAGGGAGTTCAAAATATGGCAGGAGGAGGTGGGGTTGGTGGAAGTGCCATCCACCTTCTTACTTTTAGCTCAATGGTTAGAGCACTCACCTGGGCTGTGGGCGACCCAGGTTCCATTCCTCCCCACTCCCCCGCCAGAGGGGAAGAAAGGATTTGACCAGGGGTCCCTCACCTCCCAGGAGAGGGCTCTAACCACTGAGCTATGGGCTATTCTGATGTGGGGCTCCTTCAGTCTCTCCTGTTTCTCACAAAACTGGGTGACTGGGCAACAAAATGGCAGATGAAATTCAATGCTGATAAAAGCAAAGTAATGCACATTGGAAAACATAATCCCAACTGGATAATAGACTCCAGTGTAGCCGCGCTTTGTTCTTAAAAATGCCCTTTTGGACAGCTGTTTGTCCTAATTTGCAGGGATTTTGCAGCCAATGCAAATCCTTATTTGGTGTATGGAAGTATCTTGCAAATTAACCTTTCCACATTGCAGCAAAGATGAGCTTTCATTAGGTGGTAATGTATTAATTTCCTGTGTTAGCCTAGCTGTTAGGACCATGCAGTGTATTCTGGTAAAGCTAAATCTACATGAGTTTAGCACTTTATTTTGCTGTTTACCATTAAGGGTATGTCTACACTACGAGGGTAATTCGATTTTACTTAAATCGAATATGTGGAATCGATATTGCAAAGTCGAACGTGTGTGTCCACACTAAGGACACACTAAGGACAGTAATTCGACTTTGTGAGTCCACACTAACGGGGCGAGCGTCGATATTGGAAGCGGTGCACTGTGGGCAGCTATCCCACAGTTCCCGCAGTCCCCGCTGCCCATCGGAATTCTGGGTCGAGCCGCCAATGCCTTCTGGGTAAAAAAAATTTGTCGTCATCCGTCTGTCACTAACGCCCTCCCTCCCTCCATGAAAGCGCCAGCGGGAAATCAGTTCGCGCACTTTTCTGGTCAGTGACAGCGCGGACGCCACAGCACTGCGATCATGGATCACGCTGCGACCATCGCTGCACTTGTGGCCGTTCTCAACACCTCGCAGCTTATCATACACCTTTCCCTGAGGCAGATGCAGAGAAATCGGGCGAGGAGGCTACGGCACCGCCGTGAGAGCCTGAAGTCGGAGAGTGGCACAGAGCTGTCAGAAACCACGAGCCCCAGCGCCCAGGACATCACGGTGGCAATGGGGCATGTGGATTTTGTTGAACGGCGATTCTGGGCCCGGGAAACAAGCACGGACTGGTGGGACCGTATAGTGCTTCAGGTCTGGGATGAATCCCAGTGGCTGCGAAACTTTCGCATGCGGAAGGGGACTTTCCTCGAACTTTGTGAGTTGCTGTCCCCTGCCCTGAAGCGCAAGGACACCCGCATGCGAGCAGCCCTCACTGTCCAGAAGCGAGTGGCCATAGCCCTCTGGAAGCTTGCAACGCCGGACAGCTACCGGTCAGTCGCGAACCACTTTGGTGTGGGCAAATCTACCGTGGGGGTTGTTGTCATGCAAGTAGCCAAGGCAATCGTGAAGGTACTGCTCCCAAAGGTAGTGACCCTGGGAAACGCGCAGGTCATCATAGATGGCTTTGCCGCGATGGGATTCCCAAACTGCGGTGGGGCTATCGATGGGACTCACATCCCTATCCTGGGACCGGACCACCAGGCCAGCCAGTACATCAATAGAAAGGGCTACTTTTCAATGGTGCTGCAAGCACTGGTGGACCATCGGGGACGGTTTACAAACATCTACGTCGGATGGCCGGGCAAGGTTCATGACGCTCGCGTGTTCAGGAACTCTGGTCTGTTTAGACGGCTGCAGGAAGGTATTTACTTCCCAGACCACAAAATAACTCTTGGGGATGTGGAGATGCCTACAGTCATCCTCGGGGACCCAGCCTACCCGCTAATGCCCTGGCTCATGAAGCCCTATACTGGCGCCCTGGACACAGAAAAAGAACTGTTCAACTACCGGCTGAGCAAGTGCAGAATGGTAGTGGAGTGTGCTTTTGGCCGTCTCAAAGGGAGATGGAGAAGCTTACTGACTCGCTGTGATCTCAGTGAAACCAATATCCCCATCGTTATTGCAGCTTGCTGTGTGCTCCACAATCTGTGTGAGAGCAAGGGGGAGACCTTTATGGCGGGGTGGGAGGTTGAGGCAAATAGCCTGGCTGCTGATTACGTCCAGCCAGACAGCCGGGCCATTAGAAGATCCCAGCGGGACGCCCTGTGCATCCGGGAGGCTTTGAAAGCTAGGTTCCTGAGTGAGCAGGGCAACCAGTGACTTTTCAGTTTGTGGACAGAAAAGCTGAACCTGCCCCCGTTTCTTTACCCAGTTCATTTTGACTATCCTCTCCAGTTACATACCCCCTTCACCCCCTTCCCCTTCCCAAAAAATAAAATCATTTCGATTTTGTTAATGAACACCGTTGTCTGTGTTGCTGTTTTCGCGGGAATATTTTAAACCGGGGACGCAGACTGTGGCGGGGGGCGGGTTCAGTGTTCTGATGCAAATGATGCTTCTAAACTCCCGGAATGCCAGGCTCCGCACTGGTGGACTGGTTATTTCAATGGAGAACATGAAAAACACCTCCCAGACTGACCAGGGTAACCAGTGACTGCACTGTGTATGTGTCCTGATGCTGGACCTGACACCGCCTCTGTACCCTGCTAAAGGTCACTGTCCTGCCCAATTACCAAGCCCCTTCCCCCCCTCCAGACAGACTCTCCCTCAAAAGAACCTGACTGAAACAGTAATGGAGAGAAACAAACATTTTATTGCGAACCAGACATGAAACGTGGGGGGTGAAACTTGGACGGGGGCTTGTGTGAGGTGGGTAGGAAAGGACTTATGAAATTTTGGGGAATGTCAGCCTTCTAGTGCTAGAGCAGTCTGCAGGGGTTGACTGAAAGTTTTAACGGCCCTTGCCGCCCCTCCTTCTTTGGAGTTTGGGTGAGGGTGGTGTGGGACTTGGTGGCGGGTGAGGGCGGTTACAGATAGACTGCAGCGGGGCTCTGTCCTCCTGCCTCCGGTCTTGCAGAACATCCACAAGGCGCCGGAGCGTGTCCGTTTGCTCCCTCATTAGTCCAAGCAGCTTTTCAGTAGCCTGTTGGTCCTCCTGACGCCACCTCTCCTCCCGTTCCATGACTGCTCGGTGCATTTGTGACAAGTTCTCCCTCCACTGTGTCTGCTGGGCTGCCTGGGCTCGGGAGCATCCCATTAGTTCTGAGAACATGTCTTCACGCGTCTTCTTCTTCCTCCGCCTAATCTGCGCTAGCCTCTGGGAGTGTGCTGACAGGCTGGGTTGGGAGACAGTCGCAGATGTGTCTGTGTGAATTGTGAAAAGGGAGTGAATTCCTGAGACAGATAAATGAAATTGTATACAAAGAACCTAGTCTTTCTCTGTGAACAAGACCATGCACTGCACCTCTCACATGCGCACTCAGGACAAGGTCGAATTTTCGGCCGTCGCCTTCAGTGCCTGTGGACTTGCGGAGGTCTTGGAGTGATCTGAGAAGCGTGGCTGGAGACCTGAACTTCTGGAGCGGGCAATAATGGTAAGCCGCAGACTTGTGGCTGCTTAAAACTCCAGCAGTAGCACTGGCCTCCTTTCACATTGAAAGCAATGCCAGTCTCTGCTGCCAGCAATCAGGACAGCATCAACTCTGCCCCTGTCCCACCCCCTCGCGGCTGTCCCAGGGAAAGATCCCTGTATGCTGCCCCTCTCCCTCCACCGCGTGGCTGTAAAGCAGTCCCAATACTAACATTCCCCTCCCTAATTCAAAGCAGGGCGTCATGAGCGACATCACCCTTCTGAGGATCCCGGACACCCAGAGAGAACGCATGCTGCGGGAAAGCATGCAGAAACCGGGGCCGTATGCCGCCATGCTATGTCGGGCCATGATCCCGGAGTACTTGATTGTGGCGTGGAGGGGGCATGTCTGCTACCACGGAGGGCCCACTAAGATCGCCCTACCCCGGAACCTGATCAACAGGCTTGAGCTCTACCTCCACGAGACCTACGAGGAGTTCTCCTACGAGGATTTCTCGTCGATCCCCGGCCACATTGACCGGATTTTCGCGTAGGTGCACTGGGACTATGGAGTGGAGCGTCTTGGGCCTGGGAATCATGGAGTAACGGACATTGTGAAAATTTTTTAAAACACTTGGGACTAAATTGAGAAGAGCCTAAGACAGAGAAATCATGAAAACCCATTTGTTACCTTTGTAAATATTCCTGTTTTGTACCTGATTATTTTTTTACTAGTTTACAGAACTTTTATAAATGTACATTGTTAATAGTATAAATATTACCGTTCTGTTTTAAATAAATGTTTACATGTTTACAGCACTTACTGCTTGATCCTTCCCCTGATTCTGTGTCCTGGGTAAGGGATGGGGACGGTTGGTACGGGATCTCGGTAAGGGTGATGAAGAGCTCCTGGCTGTCGGGGAAATCAGCGGTGCCAGCGCTGTCGACTGCCTCGTCCTCCTCATCTCCTTCTTCATCTTCCCCGTCCGCTGTCATGTCCGACGAGGAACCGGCCGCGGACATGATCCCATCCTCGGAGTCCACGGTCAGGGGTGGGGTAGTGGTGGCGGCCGCTCCCAGGATGGAATGCAGTGCCTCGTAGAAACGGGATGTGTGGGGCTGGGATCCGGAGCGTCCGTTAGCCTCTTTGGTTTTTTGGTAGCCTTGTCTCAGCTCCTTGATTTTCACGCGGCACTGCGTTGCATCCCGGCTGTAGCCTCTCTCTGCCATGGCTTTGGAGATCTTCTCGTAGATCTTAGCATTCCTTCTTTTGGAGCGCAGCTCTGAAAGCACGGACTCATCGCCCCACACTGCGATGAGATCCAAGACTTCCCGATCAGTCCATGCTGGGGCCCTCTTTCTATTAGATTGCACGGCCATCTCTGCTGGAGAGCTCTGCATAGTTGCCACTGCTGCTGAGCTCCCCTCGATGTCCAAAGAGGAACTGAGATTCAAACTGCCCAGACAGGAAAATGAAAATGAATTCAAATTTTCCCGGGGGTGTGGCTGGTCAGAGCATCCGAGCTCTGACTGCAGTCCAGAGCGTCAACAGAGTGGTGCACTGTGGGATAGCTCCCGGAGCTATTACCGTCGATTTCCATCCACACCTAGCCTAATTCGATATGGCCATGTCGAATTTAGCGCTAATCCTCTCGTTGGGGAGGATTACAGAAATCGATTTAAAGAGAGCTTTATGTCGAACTAAATGGCTTCCTGGTGTGGACGGGTGCAGGGTTAATTCGATATAACGGCGCTAAAGTCGACATAAAAGCCTAGTGTAGACCAGGCCTAAGATGTAAAAGTTAGTCATTTTCATTGCAAATGTAGCTTTTCTATCAGCTGAGTTATCCTCCAGGCTGGCAGACTAAGTGGCTAAACTATTCTGATTGGCTAGCAGATTGGCTGTCTTCTCCTTATCTTGACTATCCAAGCATTCCTCCTTCATTCTCACCCTCCACTCACTTTTTCTGTCCCCCTCCCCCTTTCTTTATCTCCTTTTGTGACAAGAAACCTGTCAAATTGCAATGCAGGGGAGGTAGGGTTGGATTGTTGGTTTTGCTGCTTTCGGGATGTAGGAGTTATACTGAAGGATCCAGTCTACTGACATCTGTTAGACCCATTTCTGTAAACTGTGGTCTGTATTTTGCCATCTGGCTATGTTGTCTAATGGTGAGAATATCTGAAAGTGTCAGCTTGCCTAGTTATTTGCATCTCATATGTAAACTCTATTTTGGAGTGGGTTGTGTTCAGCTGCGAGAAGTCATGAAAGTGTTTTCTCATTATGATGATGTCACTGATGTGAATGGCGTGGTTTTGGTTTGAAAAGGATTAGTTGCACTATTATGTATCAATGTTGCAGATATATTTCTGCAATTACAGATGACACTGCTGATCCCCATTGCTGAGCCATCTGTTTGCTTATCGTCCTCTTGCTGTCAGAGAAGCTCATTGTGGTGAGACATACTCTGGCTGGTAGTACAATGAGGTTGTAAGGATTATCTTACTTGACTATTCACTGTTTTCTTCTGGCAGCATCTTTATTTCTTTTGAAGCCTCCTTTACTGGCCCTGCAGAATGTATAAAGAAAGTTGAGTTGATGAAAACATGTACAGCTGACTGGGCTGTAGGACTGCTCTCTGGAGGATGCTATTCTGTGCCAAATTCTGCTTTCCTTTACAGTGATCTCAGATGACGGTGGTTGTGAACACTTGATGTATTGAACCCATAGTTTCAGTGTATTGTTTATAGTTCATAGTTTATTGCATTTCCTTATGAATTTCTGTCTGCTGTTACACCACGTTGTAGGAGAAAACATCAGTTTATCTTTTACTTGTGTTCCATCTACAGTCTGAAACATCTTTGGGGTCTTTCATTTTGTAGATTGTGTAAAGTCTGCACAAGTCTGCCAACTCCTACCAGTTTATTGAGAGTTTCTTGAACTAAACCACAACCATTTCTTAAGTTGCTGTTAACTTTATTGAACATGTCTACCTGCCTGAGTATCCCAGCATATTTCTGACTGAACCCTCACATTCCTGGCGAAGCATGCCCTAGGTCCAATGTATATCCTGGGATGGATTCTTCTGCAGGTGGTAGTTTCTCTTCAGTTCTTTCAAAGTCCTGATCAGGTTTCTGAACTACTTCTTAGGACATTTTATGTTACTTCTCAAGGTGGCAAGAAAATAGGTTGGAGGTGTGTGTGGGTGTGGGTGTGTGGGTGTGTGAGAGAGAGAGAGAATATATATTGATCAATCTTACACACTTTTGGCAGGACATCAAATCTCATTGCCATGCTGGAGTCGATGGGTCTTAGTTGTTGCTGCTGATACAGGAGGACGCAAACTGTCCCAGCACCAATGGGGCAACTATACTCCATAGAGTATGCATCTCTGAGGGAAGACAGACAGTATTTGCACCACACCCTTTCTCGCTTAGCAGCATTAATTTACACCCAGGGGTCCAGAGCAGCCACACCAGGGAAGACTGTCTAGGGAATTTGCTGGATCAGAATATCCTTCAGCTGCCCTGGCCCTGGCCCTGCCCCTTGGCAGCACTATCCATGTTTGAGGCTCTTCTAGCTGGTACCAGGCCATTGGAAGACTAAAGCAGATAGAAATGAAACCAGATATTATAGGGATAACATAAACATGATGGAATAGTACTCATGACAGGCGTACTGGTATTGAAGGGTATGTATTGTTCAGGAAAGACAGGGAAAAAAGGTAAAGGTGGTGGAGTAGCATTGTATATTAATGATGAGATAGACTATAAAGAAATTAGAAGTGATGGAATGGATAAGTCACTTTGGGAAAGAAAGCTACCAGAGGGATAGTGCTCGGGGTATGATACAGACCCCCAGGATCCACTTTGGGGGACCCAGATAATCCCCATCCAAGAATATTAAAGGAACTGGCACATGAAGTTGCAAGCACAATAGAAACAATTTTTATTGAATCTGTAAACTCAGGGGTCTTACCCTATTACTGGAGAATTGCTCATATAGTACCTATTTTTAAGAAAGGGATGGGGGAGTGAACTAGGAAACTACAGGGCTGTTAATTTGACTCAATTGTATGCAAGGCCTTAAAATAAATTTTGAAAGAGAAAGTAGTTTAGGACATAACAGTAAACGGTAATTGGGATAAAATACAACATGGTTTTACAAAAGGTAGATTGTGCCACACCAACCTGATCCTTTCTTTGAGAAGATAGCTGATTTTCTAGATAAAGGAAATGCAGCAGATCTAATCTACCTGGATTTCAGTAAGGCATTAGATACAGTTCCACATGGGAATTCTAGTTACAGTGGAGAAGATGGCGACTAATGTGAGAATTGAAAGGTGAGTAAGGAATTGGTTAAAGGGGAGACTACAAGTGAAAGGTGAACTGTCAGGCTGGAGGAAGATTACTAGTGGAGTTCCTCAGGGATAGGTCTTGGGACCAATCTTTTTAACATTTGTATTGATGACCTTGGCACAAAAAGTGAGAGTGTGCTAATAAAATTTTCAGGTGACACAAAGTTGGGAGCTATTGCCAATATGGAGGAGGACCAGAATATCATACAAGAATAGGGTTGCCAACTTTCTACTCGCACAAAACGGAACACCCTTGACCGGCCCCCCGACCCGCCCCTCCTCCGAGATCCTGTCCTGCCCCTTCTCTGAGGCCCCAACCTCCCACTCACTCCATCCCCCCTCCCTCTGTCGCTCACTGTCCCCTCGCTCACTGACTCACTTATTTTCACCAGGCTGACTCAGGAGGTTGGGGTGCGGGAGGGGGATGAGGGCTCCAGCTGCAGGTGCAGGCTCTGGGTTGGGGCCAGAAATGAGTTCAGAGTGCGGGAGGGGGCTCCAGGCTGGGACTGAGAGGTTCGGAGGGTGGAAGGGGGATCAGGGCTGGGGCAGGGGATTGGGGCACCGGGGGTGGGGTGAGGGTTCTGGCTGGGGGTGCAGGCTCTGGGGTGGGGCTGGGGATGAGGTATTTGGGGTTCAGGAGGGGGCTCCGGGGTGGGACTGAGGGGTTCAAAGGGCGGGAGGGGGATAAGGGCTGCGATAGGGGGTTGGGGCACAGGGGGGTGTAGGGGCGCAGGCTCCGGGCAGTGCTTACCTCAAGCAGCTCCTGGAAGCAGCCCCTCTGGCTCCTATGCGGAGGCACAGCCAGGCAGCTCTGCACTCTGCCCCATCCATAGGCACTGCCCCCGCAGCTCCCATTGGCTGCTGTTCTTGGCCAATGGGAGTTGTGGAACCAGCGCTTGGGGCGGGGGCAGCGTGCATAGCTCCCTGGGTGCCCCTATGCAAAGGAGCCAGAGGGGGGGCATGCCACTGCTTCGAGGAGCCGCGCAGAGCCAGAGCAGTCAGGGAGCCTACCTTAGCCCCACTGTGCCGCCAATCGGACTTCTAAAAGCCCAGTCAGCAGTGCTGACCGGAGCCGCCAGGGTCCCTTTTCAACGGGTGTTCCGGTCAAAAACTGGATGCCTGGCAACCCTATACAAGAAAATTTGGATTAACTTGAAAACTGGAATAATAGAAATGGGATGAAATTTAATAGTTCCTAAGTGCATGACCTTTCACTTTGCACTAACAACAAGAACTTTTGTTATAAGTTGGGGATATATCATTTGGAAGCAACAGAGGAGGAAAAAGACTTGGGTGTATTGGTCAATCACACGATGACTATGAGCCACCAATGTGATTGGCCAGGAAAAAGGCTAATGCAATCTTAGGATGCATCAGGTGAGGTATTGCCAGTAGAGATAGGGAAATGTTATTACCATTATGCGAGGCACTGGTGAGACCTCATCTGGAATACTGTGTGCAATTCTGGTCTCCCAGATTTAAGAAGGATGAATTCAAACTGAAACAGAGAAGGGCTACTAGGATGATGAGAAGAATAGAAAACCTACCTTATAAGAGGACACTTCAGGAGTTTGGTTTGTTTAGCCTAAGCAAAGGCTGAGGGGAGATGTGAGTGCACTCTATAAATACATCGGGAATAAATATCAGGGAGAGAGAGGAGTTATTTAAGTTAAGGGCCAATGTTGGCACAAGAACAAATGGATATAAACTGGCTTAACAAATAGATATAAAGTTTAGGCTTAAAATTAGATGAAGGTTTTTAACCATCAAAGGAGTGAAGTTCTGGGGAGGGCTCTGAGTTACTCAGTGAATTCTTTCCCAGGTGTCTGACCAGTGGATCTCACCCACATGCTCATAGTTTAACTGATTGCCATATTTGGGATCAGGAAGGAATTTTCCCTCAGGTCAGATTTGCAGAGACCTGGGGGAGGGTTGGGGGCGGTTGCTTTCCTCTGCAGCATGGGACACGGGTCACTTGCTGGTTTGAACTAGAGTAAATGGTGGATTCTCTGTAACTTGAGTCTTTTTAAATCATGATTTGAGGACTTCAGTAACTCAGCCAGAGATTATGGGTCTATTACAGGAGTGGGTGGGTCAGGTTCTGTGGCCTGCGATGTGCAGGAAGTCAGACTAGATGATCACAACAATCCCTTCTCGCCTTAAAGTCTATGAGACACCTTTCACCGATGCAAACATCTCCTCAGGTGGACTTGATACTGCCACGAGGGGTCCTGTACTATGGTCCGAGCCTATGAAAGCAAGGGCAGACCTAGGGTTAATAGAGACACTTCCATGCGCTTTTGGCAAAACCCTGGCAGTGTGTTCTGTTTCTTCACCAGTCTGTGTAGTTTGCTGTTGCTGCTGTTACTATCTGATTGTTGCATGATATCTACTCATGAAGATTGTGGGTCTCTGTTTATCATCTGGAGAGATGAGGATGGTGACACCTTTCTTCAGAGATGTGTGGCCTTGCATTCATTCAGAGTAGGGTGACCAGACAGCAAATGTGAAAAATCGGGACAGGGTGGGAGGTAATAGGAGTCTATATAAGATAAAGACCCCAAAATCGGGACTGTCCCTATACAATCGGGGCATCTGGTCACCCTAATTCAGAGTTATGTTCTCTTTGATCAGTGGTTCTCAAACTTTTGTACTGGTGACCCCTTTCACATAGCAAGCCTCTGAGTGAGACTCTCCTTATTAATTAAAAACAGTTTTATATATTTAACACCATTATAAATGCCGGAGGCAAAGCAGGGTTTGGGGTGGAGGCTGACAGCTCACAACCCCCCATGTAATAACCTTATGACCCTCTGAGGGGTCCCAACCCCCAGTTTGAGAACCCCTGTCTTTGATTTTCCTCCTGACAGTTCCTTCCATTGTTTTGCTTGAGATGTCCTGTTTTATTTCTTGTCTGTTCATTTATTCATCATCTGTTCAGGCTTCCTCTGTTTGGTCTGTGAAAGCCATTATGTTGAGTTACTTTGCAGCTGGCTGGAAATTTAGCCCTTTTCCTAGAATGGCTTCTTCCTTGATTGCTTTTCAATCTTGCTATAGGAGAGATTTGCAGTCTGTCTGGTTTTGGATTGTATTTCTGATTTCTCTAGTTCAGTTCCTTCTGTTAGTTATGTTTCATAGAGTTGTTCAAATTTTACTTATCTGGATTTGCTTGTGTTTACAGAATTCTTGATTATAAACCATGTTTCTGAATCCTCTTACTTTATCATGGTCTTCTCTGTTTAATGTAGTCTGCAGCTTTTTGATTAGCTCCTGTAATTCTCTGTTTAGAGATTTGATTTTGTATTCATTTTTTCTGATCCTTTCCTCTGGCAGTTTACTTTATGTTTGCTAATAAGCTGTGTAGATCTACAGTTTTATTTGTCTGATATTAATTAAAACATTCAGTGTTACTTTCTTTTGCCAAAATACAAGTGAGAAGTAGAAATGGTTCCTTTCTTTCCCTGTGGTTACTGACTGGGGCAACTGATATTTGACCCTGTAGTTAGTATCCATAGGATATATAGTTTGAGCCACTGTTCTCCAAGTGGGTATCGGGAGGTGTGGGGGAGTAATATCACAAGACTTCCTCCAACAATGTAGATTCATCTGTCACACTGTTCCTGGTCTGCTGATCAGTGCCTTTTATTGGGTATCTGTCTGGCTTTATGTAGAAAATGTGGACCACTGAGCACAGAAGGACTCTCCTAACTGATGCATCTGTATGTTGTGCGCAGCTCGCCTATCAGAAGCACTCAGTGAGTGCACCCAGCAATATGGAATGCCCGGTTATAGAAAAGGAGAGTAGAAGTGGCTGCAATTTTTCCAATTTTGACATTTCGATTTAAAAAAAAAGCCAAGGGTTTTTGTTTTGGTTTTTTTTTCGATAAAATGTTGTGATTGCTGATTTGACCAGCTCTAGATGAGAGGAACTTACTGATGGTGCTGAGCTGCATGTGACTGACCAGAGTTTCCAGCCCACTATGGAGTGTTCAGTAGTCAGAATATCATAAGGGATGAAAAGAGACACAAACTAGATGCGCTCCTTTTCTAAATAGTCCCGAACCATTTCTTTCTCCACAGAGGGCTGGTCACCTTTTCCCCATACTGTGCTGTGGGGGTGCGAGGGATAGCTCAGTGGTTTGGGCATTGGCCTACTAAACCCAGGGTTGTGAGTTCGATCCTTGAGGGGGCCACTTAGGGATCTGGGGCAAAATCAGCACTTGGTCCTGCTAGTGAAGGCAGGGGGCTGGACTCAATGACCTTTCAGGGTCCCTTCCAGTTCTACAAGATAGGTATATCTCCATATCCCGATTTCTATGAAAACAAGAAGCACTGCTAGGTTCTTCCCCGTGACTTAAGTGAGTCACTGTCTACAATAAAGCCAGTTTCAGTACAAAGACTGGCAATAATATGGCTTCTAGTTGATTTTTAATCAGTTATTTCAAGTGTCTTAATCAGTCATAGATTGATAGATTTTAAGACTAGGAGGGATGATTGTGACCATCTTCTAGTGCAGAGGTGGACAAACTTTTCCATACCCACATTTGGGTATGGAAATCGTATGGCAGGCCATGAATGCCCACGAAATTGGGGTGCAGGAGGGGGTGAAGGCTCTGAGGTGAGGCCAGAAATTAGGAGTTCGGGGTGCGGGAGGGGGCTGCGTGCTGGGGCAGGGGAGTAGGGAGCAGGGTGGGCGGGGGGGGGGGGTAGGGCTCCGGCTGGGGTTGCAGGCTCTGGGTGGGGCTGGGGATGAGGAGTTTGGGGTGCAGGATGGTGCTCCAGGTGGGGACTGAGGGGTTCGGAGGGCGGGAGGGGGATCAGGGCTGGGGCAGGGGCAGGGGCTTGGGGCGTGGGAGGAGGTCGGGGTGCAGGCTCCGGCCGGCCGGCATTTACCTCAAGCAGCAGCATGTCCTCCCTCTGGCTCCTATGCGGAGGCACAGCCAGGCGGCTCTGCACGCTGCCCTGTCCGCAGGCACCTGCCCTGCAGCTCCCATTGGCTGTGGAGCCTCCTGTTGCCCTTACACATAGGAGCCAGAGGGGGGACACGCCACTGCTTTTGGGAGCCGTGCAAAGCTACAGTATGCGCGGAGCGGGGCAAGCCCCCAACCCCGCTTCCCGGCTGGAGCACCGGAGCAGGACAAGCCCCAGACTCCGCTCCCTAGCGGGAGCTTGAGGGCCAGAGTAAAACTTCTGACAGGCCAGCCGCGGCCCGCAGGCCGTAGTTTGCCCACCCCATTCTAGTGGATAGGGCACTGGAATGGAACTCAGGGAACCTAGATTCTATTCCTGCTCCTGCCACTGATCTGTTGGGGTGACCTTGGATAAGTCACTTCACCGCTCTGTGCCTCAGTTTCCCCAGCTGTAAAATAGGGATAATTATAATGGTCTCCTTTGGAAAATATTTTAAGATCTACTGATGAGAAGTGCTATATAAGAGTTAGGTATTATTGTTGTTATCTATTCTTAGTCTCTCCTCTATAACATAAATCATATAATTTCACTTAGTAATTGCTGCAGTGGAGGGAATTACTCTTCTCTGTCATTTAAGTGTCAACTGGTTTGGAAATGCAGTTTACTCTTTTGCCATTTGTATAAGATCAGCAAATTAAAAAAAAAAACCACACAACTTCATACATCCCCATCTCTGTCCTTCACTGACACATGTTTTATAACATTGCAGTGTGGCGGCACAAGCTGTGGTTGGGACCAGAAAGAAGTTCTCCTACGTGGACACCCCAAAGAAATAATGGCCTCCTGCTTTTGTATGTAATTGTAAATGTGGTCCAGGTTTGCCAAAAGCGTCTCTGTAATTTGCAAACCATTTGAACACTCTCCCCTTCTCACAGGTTCTGGGGAGAGATTGTATGGGTTTGATTTGTAACCATGCAAAACTGAGTGGGTTTGTTCACTTCCACTTCTAAACAAGACAAAATACAGTAGTTCAGCTGAGTTTCACTTTGACTTTAAAGTTCATTCAAACCCCAGACTCAAAGCAAAGCTCAGGGATGTCAACTCATGTAAAATGAAACTAGGATGATCAGATGTCCTGATGTTGTCAATAGTCCCAATAGTAGAGGCTTTGTCTTATATAAGCAACTTATTACCCCACCCCCACTCCTCCATCCCAATTTTTCACACTTGCCACGTGGTCACCCTAAATGAAACAAACCAAAAATTAATTGAGCCTCCTGTGAACTGGAACCTGTGTGTTTTGCCCTGCTCTATCTGAGACTTTCATCCACGTTATTTCTCTTTTCAAAACTACTCATTTAAATCAAGTAGGGTACCAGTTGACTACCTAGAAACTCGATGTGTTTGAAAAATAAGTTTCAGGATGTCGTAATACACAGTTTACTGGTGCCTCTCATGTGAGTATCTCATGAAAATATATATATCGCCTCCATAATTCTAAAGGGAATGATGCATGTTTGTGTATCTTGGTGTATCACCATGGAGCCAGTAACTTACATTTATTTCCTAACTATCCATATTTGGAATATTAGAAAAGCAAATTCTGAATATTGATTCCAGATATAGTTTACAAAATAGAGAGCTCTTGGCATGTTGTAATGACCTCTGTTGACTACATGACCAATGAAAAATACAGTGGTCTTTAAAAGGAAGAATTCAGACTAAGCATGCCACAGTGTTCTCTTAGAGGAAAGCCAAGAGGGCAGCCGCACACAAGAGCAAGATTAAGATCCATCTGACTAGAGCAGATTATTTTGAGTGTTGATTGTCATCCCAGTAGTTTAATCAGTAGCATGGCATGTTGTGCAAAGGGTAGCAATCTTCTCTCATATATGTGTTGGGGGTGCTGACGTGCTACAGGGTTTGGTCTGTGAGAGATGGGTAGGAAGGGTTGATAGGCTGATGTTTCCTCACTACATAAATGTCTCTGTGGTGGTTTAATGGAGCAGCTTAAGCACTGGGCACACAGGCAGCCGTATGCTTCACCTTCTCAGCTGGAAACAGACCATGATCGCTGTTATCATGGAGCACAAGGGTTTATTAAAGGAATAAAGACAAAATAGTGGTATGTTTCCAGAATGAGGGGGCAGGAAATCCTTGTGACCTTGTCTAGACTGTTCTGATTTTCATGGACCAGACACAGAGAAAAGTGTTACTTGAATAACAGAGGGATGACCCTGCTTAAAAAAAGGTTGAAAAACACTGGCTCAGAAATGTAAATAAAAATATTTCTTATCTTTAATTTTATCAAACCAGATAAGACACCATATACTGTAGATCAGAGTAGCAAAATATGCTCTCTCTCTGTGTCCATGTATGTGTCCTCTTTGTCTAGAAACCAGCAACTGAAAATTGGTTTATTTAAAAACTAGTTCATTTATTTTGATAGCAGAATACAGTTTTAAAACTTAATTAATTCCTATAACAAGAGTTTGCAATTGATTTCTATCCTCCTGGAAAAGGAACCATACTGTATGAATGGACAAAACCAGGTTAATCGATATATCACTAGTAAAAATCCCAATGGAAGGAATACATCTTAAATATTAATTACACTTAATTTTCCCCATCACTGAAGTTACAAGGTTCTCAAGAATCAAAGGTTAATTCATAAAGGTCTTTATTTTTCTTCTCTTATGAATAGATCCCTTCTGAGCACATAGTGAATAAATGTATGCTGTACCAACTTCCTCCTTAGAAAGAAAATCCTTGGCAAAAGAGCTTTCAGTCTTTGTCAGAGTAATTCTGAGCTCTGCAGGTAGTTCACATTGTTCAAGCTGTTAGTTTTTACACATAGGCTTTATGAACTGTAAATTGGGCATTTGTGATTCTCACCCTGATTCCACAGCACCTTCCGAGGACACGCACATAAATATACAGGACTTGTTTGGTGGGGAGAAGAGTCCTAATAAAGAAAAATGATTGGTTCTTGAGTTTTAATATCATCAGCTCCTGCTGTCACTCAGTGCTGTCCTTAGATGAACAGCCTGAGAAGCCCTTCCTGTAGATATTTTGGTAACTAAACTCTGGTTCAGTAGGGTAGGTGATTAATTCTTTGCGTGTAACTGCCAAATCCTTTCTAAGTGGACACAGGAGACTTTTTTTTAAAAAGAGCAAAGTCCTTGTTTTTAGCCCAAGCTTTGATCAGACGCTTTTGTGTCATCGTCTGATGTGATGTCTGTGACAGGCACAGTTTTTCTACAGGGACCATGAAGAAGCTGGTGTGCAGACAATCATCCTAAACAATCTATGTTTAGAACGCTACATAATTTAGCCTAAAAAAATAGTCAGTGTGTGTGTCTGAGAAGCATTTCTCTCTGCTTAGCTGTCTGGCTATCCAATTATTTTGAAGAGGGGACTCTGTCTACTGTGATTTTTTTTTTTCACTACTTCTTGTCTTTCCAATTAGGACTGTCTGACTAAAACGTAATGTCTGCCTCTCTGAAATGTTGACTTCTCTCCATGAAATTAGCTTATTCCTACCACTGGTTTTGCTTCTGCAGGGTGTAGAATGGTGTGGGCTGAAGCTCTTCACTTATGCTTCGTCCTGACTATAAAAGAAATGCTACTTGTAATACCTTACATAGTGAACTATATAGGAGTGGACTAAATAGGAATGTGTGTGTGTGTGTGTGAGAGAGAGAGAGAATAATTTGGTCCATATGCACAAGTATGTACTGTGCATGTGCGCACACACACATATTCCTGTGTGTATACATGTGTATATAGATAAAATATGCATTGGTTATCTAGCTGCCTAAGGTACAGTTTAGTATATTAATTTTCAAAATATCTTTTAGCAATACTTGACACTCTCAGTATCTCCATTCAGTGAACAGTGTTGCTGCCTGTAAGCAGGTGTTGTTATTTTGGTGATATTTCTTCCAACTTGGTTTCCTGTAGAGAGATATACCTATCTCATAGAGCTGGAAGGGATCCCGAAAGGTCATCGAGTCCAGCCCCCCTGCCTTCACTAGCAGGACCAAATACTAATTTTGCCCCAGATCCCTAAGTGGCGCTTCTCAAGGATTGAACTCACAATCCTGGGTTTAAGCAGGCCAATGCTCAAACCACTGAGCTATCCCTCCCCCCTGGAGGAGGGAGGTACCATTAGGCAGAGTGAATGCACTTCACTGTTTGAATGAATGGGAAATGAGAGATTTTTCTCAGAGTTGTTGAAAAAACAGTTCAACAGGGTCAAGTTTTTCCTGTTTACTTAAGGCCAGGTCCTGCACAACTGAAGTCAGTCAGAGCTTTATCATTTAGTTCAATGTGGGCAGGCTCAGGACCTTACTGTGCTGTTTAAAAAGAACAAAGCTTTAAAAGCAATGCCAAAACAGGGCAGCATAAAATCCCATCTAATCCAAGGAAATATAAAATGGCCAGATCTTGAAGCATTTACTCAGGCAGACTCCCACTGAAACCAGTGGGAATTTACCCTAAAGAGGATTGCAAGATTTGGTCTAGTTTGAGCAGCAACTTCTGGGTGTAGTTTCAGCGAGTGAGGAATTTCCAGATATGGAAAGTCTGAGGTTATTTCCAGGTAGCTGGGGTTATCAGAATTTGTTGCCTTTGCAAATGCAAACTGTATGGAGTCATAGACCTGTGCTCATAAGTAAGGCTCCGTGTTTGTCACAGAAGTCACGGATTCTGTGACTTTCCGTGACTTCTGCAGCAGCCTGTGCGACTGGCCCGGAAGCCGCCTAAGCAGTTCGGGCAGCCCCATGGCCAGCTGCACCAGTTGCTGCTGGGGCAGTCTCGCGCCCCCCCTCCCCGCCCCTCCAGCAGCAGGAGTTTGGGTGGGGGGGGAGCTCAGAGCTAGGGATTGGGGTGCGGGGTGGTGCTTACCTGGGGGAAGGGCTCCCCGGAAGGGTCATAGGAACGCCCCTCCGTCAGCTCCTAGCTCCAGTTGCTGCCTCCACCCACAGGCACTGCCCCTGCACTTCCCATTGGCCACGGTTCCCAGCCAGTGGGAGCTGCAGAACCAGGGCTTGGGGCGGAGCGGAGGCAGCACATGGAGCTAGGAGCTGGAGGTCACCGCTTCCCAGGAACCAGGTAGGGAACCTGCTCCAGCCCCCCCACCCAACCCCCTGCATACCCGCAGTGCCCCCCTAGGGCGTGATCCCCCAAGTACCCACGGCACCCCCCAGCATCCCCAGGGCTTCTCCCCCAAGCTCCCAAGTTTTAGTCAGGGGTATATAGTAAAAGTCATGGACAGGTCACGGGGAGTAAACAAAAATTCATGGCCCGTGACCTGTCCATGACTTTTACTAAAAATACCCGTGACTAAAATCTAGCCTTACTCATAAGCAATGGAACTTCTGCTAGTGATGAAAATCTGTAGGAGTTGTGCTCATTACCCTCCTTTAGGGTGACCAGATGTCCCAATTTTATAGGGACAATCCAGATATTTGGGGCTTTTAGGCACTGATAACCCCCCCATCCCCGTCCTAATTTTTCACATTTGCCATCTGGTCACCCTACCCTCCTTAGAGTCCAAGGGTGAACTCCTGGGCCCATTGAAGTCAATCGCAAAACTGCCTATCACCCCAAGGGGATAAAAGATCCAACTGTCCCTCAGTTCCTCTCTTCTAGCAGCTGGGAAGCCTCTCCATGCTTCATGTATCTTACAAAGTTCAGTTTGCTGTTTTTATTGTTCTGGTAGTTAATAACAGTTCATCATTAGAGAACCTGTTGAACTGTTATTTTGGCTTCTTGATGCTTCCTATGGGATCTATTGAATTACTTTTTTAGCCTGTGTAATCATTTTCTGGTGCTTGTTGGTCTATTTGGGCTTCATTTACTGTTCACTGTCTTGTCAGATAATCAAGACAAATAACCAGGCTTTCAAAAATGCAAAGCCCTTGATAGCAAGATGTGTGTTACAGCTTATTTAGACCCAATACTCAGCAAAATGCACGAAGTGTAAAATTTTCAAAAGAGCCAAAGTGACTAAGGGTATGTTTACACTTTGAGCTGCAAACGTAAATTCCAGCTCGAGGAGACACACTCTCGCTAACTCTGATCAAGTTAGTGCACCAAAAATAGAGAGCCACAACAGCGCAAGCAGTGGCCGAGTGACTTGCTGTCCTGAGAACATACCAGTCAAAGATGCTGCGCATGTACTCAAGGTGGCTAGCCCCTCTTTCCACGGCTATATTCTATTTTTAGCATGCTAGTTTGATCAGAGCTAGCACTGGTATGTCTCCTTGAGCTGAAATTTATTCCTCCAGCTCGAAGTGTAGATGTACCCTAAGGCTCATTTCAAAAGTGTCTTGGGTACTTAAGAGTCTAAATCTCACTGAAAGTCAGTGGGAGGTAGGCTCCTAAATATCGAAGTCACTTTTGAAAATGTTATCCATATTGTATAGCTATTAGGTCTCTTGTAAGAGATTTGTTATGTTAAATGTAGAGGGTGATCAAAGCAGAAGATAATATCATCTGGAACATACATATAAACATAATACTATAGAAGATGATTGGGCATTGGGTCTGAACCCTTCTATTCCGGTATGGAGAACAGCCCTTAAGCGCTAATTGACGTTAGAGGTCAATTGGACATGTTCAAGATGATATGATGATCATTCTAGGATTTCAGTGTGTGAGGAAATGCAAGTGTATTTAATATATACAACTGTTCATATATTGCTTTTTGTGAAACATTAGATGTTGACTACTTGTTTTTATTTTTTTATCTTTAGAAATATATAATCAAATCTAAAAATCTAATTACTTCCATCAGACACAATACCTTTTATAAGCAGAGTTATAATAGACACCAGGGCCCTGGCCTTAGTATCTTAAAACTGATCATCACACAGTATATATCTAATAGGAAACAAGTTGCATGATGTCAATATAAATCTCCCCCATCCTCCAGGTACTCAGTGTCTCCTGACTTGAGGAACAGAGAACTTGCAGCAGCACAACCAGTGGTTATGATCTCTTGTTTGGAGGGGAGGAAAAAGTCATTTCAGGGCCTCTTTCGCTTTAAATCTGTCTTGTGCAGCTTGAAGTTGCTTCCTCCTGGTTCATTTTTTGTGTGCTGCAGCTGACAGGAGAGCATATGGCACTAGGGATTTGCCCTTGACTGTGCTTCCTTTTTGGCAAGCTACGCCTTGGTTTCTCACAGAGCACACAAAATCTCAGCAAACCCTATGCATCATTTTATGCACCCCTTGCTCACTCTCCGATACATGCCTGAATGGACAGATAAGGCCAATTACTTTTTGATGTTTTGGTTAACTAGACATTGCTTTAAAATTGCTGTTGAACTAATCAAACAGCATAATTCTATCTGTCTTTCTGGTGCCCTGATCACCATGGTATCTAGGCACCAAAATAAGAATGATAACGTGTTTGGGCAGAACCTTAGCTGGTGTAGATAAGGGGAGCTTTATTGACTTAACGGAAGTTCTCTGACTTACACCAGATGAGGACATGGCTCTCTGTCATCCTGAACATAGCATATTCTCCACACCCCCTTCATGTGTAACTCCCTTCTCTTCATGTGTCAGTATATTTATGCCTGCATCTGTAATTTTCACTCCATGCAGCTGAAGAAGTGCGTTTTTTACCCATGAAAGCTTATGCCCAAATCAATCTGTTAGTCTTTAAGATGCCACCGAACTTCTCGTTGTTTTTGTGGATACAGTCTAACACTGCTACCCCTCTGATTCATGAGGGGTGTATTTCACAGGACTCCTTTCTTTGGGAAGAAATCTATAGGAGGAAGGGGACTTGCCAGCATAAATGTCACTGCCTCCTTTGAGGAAAGGCCTCTTCAGATGTGTCTTGCATTGTGCCCTAAGGGTCTGAATTTATTCCCGCTGAAGTTAATGACAAAATTCCCATTGTCTTCAAAGGTGCAGGTTCAGGCCCTTTATAGGAGGTAAGGCATGAGCTCATCCTGATCTGGTATGGGAAGGTTTCACAGCCAAATGCCATACACTGACAGTGCTCCTTCAAATCTCTTTCATCTTCCCTCCCTCTCCCCCCCCCCCCACGTGAATTATACCCCATTCTCCTCATCCTTTCTAATTCTCCCCAAAACACTTGGCTCATGTGTTTGAAGAAGCAGTGAGAGTACAGAAGTGCACCTCAATAAATCAGTCTGTATCCATTTGTATCAACAGTAATGTTACAACAACAAGCGAAAATCTACAGAGTTGTGGCTCTCTTGGTTTTCAGAGACTAATGGGACTTTTCTCATTGACTTCAATGGGACAAAGATTTGGCCCAGAGAGTAAAAATAAATGCTATAAAAGGCACATGACCTTTCAAAATTGCCTTGGCGTTTATTTTTGTATTTAATCGTACTTTTGTCCTTACATTGTAGCTCTGGAAAGAAAAATATCAATGAGGCAAAGCAGAGAGGAGCTGATAAAACGAGGAGTCTTGAAGGAAATCTATGATAAAGGTAAGAGATACTTGTCTACTCAACTTTAAATTGAAAATACTGTATGTACAGTCTTATGGCCTGATCTTGTAATGTTATAATACCAGTAACTTCAATGGCGTTAACTCGTGGTTTACCTAATGAGATCCAAATCAGGCCTTCATACTTCTGTTTTAATTTTACTTAGGTTTGTCACTTTGAATAATTGTAAAAATCATCTAATGAGAGTTAAAAATTAAACATACGTAAAGTAGCTGAAGGATAAATTATAGCAGTATATGGCAATCACTCTTCTCTTGATAACAAAGACATAATGAAGAAAAATGGAATGACCCCATGTTGGCTCTTGATATCAACATTCTGGTTGAGTCACTGCTTGATTAACTATTGTGGAAAGGGAAATCATTTACATTGCTTTGGATTGCTTAGAGCACAGGACACCACAGATTCCTATGGCATATCTGAAAATCCATAATACTCATGACCTGGATACTTCACAAATGTGACAAGAAAAATAACATTCACACTCAAGAATGAAATTTCATTGCTTTATGTCATCCCATTTAAGTAAGGCAACAAATACACATTGCCTATTACGTATTTGTCAGTCGTCTAACCTCTCCTTCAGTTTGTTCTGTTTCCTGTGTAAAGAGCACAAAGGCAATAATTCAGCCAAGCACTTAAACTCAGAACCACAAAGGTACTTAGTTGCCTAAACCCCAGATTTAGGCACCTAATTTCTCTCATCCTATGGTGCCTTTAGGTGCCTACATCCCAGTTTCGGCTCCACTGTGGCTATGGGAGGCCCAGGTTCAATTCTCCCCTCTTCTAGATGGAGAGAGAGGTTTTGAACAGGAGTCTCCCACCTATTAGAAAAGTGGTCTAGCAATTAAGCTATGGGATTTTCTGATGTTGGGGCTCCCTCTATCTCTCCAATTGAAGCTGTTCCATTGTGGATAAATAATGAAAGAGTGATTGGAGCGGGGGAACTGGACCCCGGGTCTCCAGCGTCCCAGGTGGATGCCCTAACCACTGGACTGCAGAATCACTCTCTCGCCCAATGGCTGTTCCACTGTGGATAAATACTTAAATAGGCCACCTCGTCGTCCTCCTGTCATCATTTTGTGTGGAGTGAGTCAGGCGCCTAACTCATTCCCATCCCACAGATTGCAACCATTTAAGTGAATTCAAAAAGTACAGTGTTTGTAATTAAATTACAAATTTTAGCTTGTTCATTTTAGCCACTTTTTAACACTTTATTTCTAGCAGTACTTCTGCCCTACTATTTGCCCTTATTTCTGTGAAGTCAGCTCAGATGCTACTTCACTGTGGAAGCTTGCAATTCTTGTCCACTTAACTAATTTTATATGTAGCCTTGGGTGTTCCACATGGCAGAATGATTTGGTTTAAATATGTCACCAAGAAACATGAATAACTCCTTCCAATGATTAAAAAATTAGTCTATTGGACTAAATATGTCATCAGACTAATTTCTATGTGGACGGAAGGGGGGTTTGAACTTGGGCTCTAACCTGAGTCTCAGCCGAGGCTTAGTGTGCTGTGTAGACATACACTAATTGATCTGTCCAAGAGATCTCTTCTCTCACCATGGTACAGAGCTGCAATTGAGATAAGCAGAAGCACTAGAACTGGAATCCGATTGAATTAGGACCCCTCTGCATTAGAACTTACTCCCCACCTTGCTCCAGGATAGGCTGAATCTGATGACCTTTAAGACATGTTGCAGAGCTCATCTTTTTTCCCCCTGAACATTTGAAATGGGCAGGGGAGACTTGTGAGGGTGATTTACTGTTGAAGAGGAAAGGTAATATCAACTGTTAATTTGCCTGGTTTGCTAGTTGGGGATGCTTATAAGGGCTGGAATTACTGCAGTCTAGTTATAATGGAGTGCATTTTTTTTTGTATTTTATGTTATCTCAAGGGGTCTGTCAAGGCTGATTCCCCACTCTAGCACTTTGATTGCAGAAGGTGGGGGCCAGCAAGGATTCTAAAAATTAATACTGGCCACTCCAAGCTGGTATTAAACTCCCAAGGTTACAGCTTCTCTCTGATCTTGGATGGGTGGCTGCTGCCACCACCCAAGTGTAAAAAAAACCCTTGGACCTAGGAAGGCGCACTTGGGAATTCCTCCCTGTGGGGTACCCTCAAGCCCTTTTAACTCCCCTCCCCCACTCCCTCCGGGAAAAGCTGTGAAAGAAAACAAAGGAAATCAGCTGTTGCCACCAGCTAATTAAACAACATATGCACAAACCTCTTAGGACACAAAAAACTCAATCCTGTTCTTAAAAAAAGGTAAATTTTATTAAAAACAAAAAAGAAAGAAAATACATCTGGAACTTAGGCTATTGCTAGATTTAAAAAGAGCAAATATAATAATTAAGCATCAAGAATGGTTTTTTTGAGGTCCAGCTTAAAGGTTACAAGCAAAACAAACGCCCCTGGCGTTAGCACAGAGGAGTCCACAAGCCATAAAGAAATAAGAGATAAACCTAATCATGTCTTCCTAGACATTCCCTGATCTACTTACATATCTGGGTTTCAGATAAGTAGTTTCGAGGTATGATTTGATGATTTTTCATACCTGGTTTAAAGCTTCTTACAGCATTGCTGCTCTGTGTCTCCTCCCTCCGGAGAACAACAGACAGAGAGACAAAGGGAAAGCTTTTTCCCAATTTTAAAAAGTTCTAGCCTTCCCATTGGCTCTTTTGGTCAGGTGCCCACTCCCTTCCTTTTACCTATGGGCTTTTTTTAACCCTTTACAGGTAAAACAAGTAGAGAACAGCTACTAACAAGGATTTTGTAGCTAACTGGCTTGCGGGGTG
Source organism: Terrapene triunguis (assembly GCF_002925995.2). Lineage (NCBI taxonomy): Eukaryota > Metazoa > Chordata > Testudines > Emydidae > Terrapene > Terrapene triunguis. The sequence continues at coordinate 4,462,857 of NW_020664409.1, forward strand.
TCCATAAAAGGGAGTCGTCCCCCGTCCCGTCCCCCCCACACACACACACATACTTCATTTATCATAGGGTCTTAGAGCAGATGGATGGTGGGTGCTCTTTTTATAGGCCCTGATTCAGGAAAACACTTGAGCATATGCTTAAATCCATCCCTGTGTAGTACAGCATTTCAGCTTATGCTCAGTGCTGTCCTGTATAGGTATGCTTTCCTAAATTGGGACCATAGTACATGTATCTAAATAAATAAACAAACATATAGGTATATAGAGCCACTAAAGGGGGTTCTCTCTCTACACTGATAGCAAGAAAATCTAAGTGCAGAAGGAAAATCCCCTTCCACACACACTTATGTGACGCTGTCCTCTGTAATGAAATACTATATCATCAAACACTATGACTATCATTAGGAACTGCATCCCACCACCTCTGAAAATCAGACTACTTTTATATGTCCCCAAATATGGATTTGGGTGCCTAAAATAGGGCACCTAAGTCTAAAAATATATGCAATTGTGAGGAAAAAGAAATAATACATGGTATTAAAGTAATGACATACTGCACTTTGAAATACAGAATTATAAAAAACTCTGTGTGTGTGACAGAGAGAGAGAGAGAGCGCGCGTGTTTACTGTACATGGTGATGTGTGGTGGTAAACAGTTTTTTTGGCATGAGTTTGCAATACCTGCTCACTATCCTGTATTGTACTACAAGGGCAGATAAGGCAAAATCACAATAAAGGAATATAACATATCCATACCGAAGGCTGGTAAAAGGGGAATTCAGGATAAAGAGGATTACATGAAATCCAGGGGCTACTGGAATAATTTATCTGTTCATATGGTAACTAGTTGTTTGAATATATTGTTTATCCGGGCAGAAGCCACAAGTGAGTGATTGTAGATCATCTAAAACCATTTTTAACACCAAACAACATTGTTCATTTCCCCACATGCACATTTTAAATAAAAATAAAAAGATATTGGATTGTCATTTAAAGCTTTACAATATTTCCTGGTTGCAATTTTTTTTTTTTTTTTTTTGCATCCCTCTGCCTCTGCAGTAAGATTACTTTAGTTACCATAGACAGATTTCACAGTGGCTGAAATATTAGAATAAGGCTCCGTTTCTGCAAACACTTACATACGTGCTTGGCTTTATGTGCATGAACAGTCCCAGTGACTTCTGCTTCTGTCATTTGACATCAATGGAACTATTCACCTGCATAAAGATAAGCATTTCTCTGTGGGCTTGGAGGCTTAATTTTTTCAAAGTCCAAAAACTCTAAAATACCTTTCCTATTTATCAAGATATCATGTGACCTGCCAGGGACAGGTAAAAATATGAGCCCCAGACCTGCAAGTGGTCTAGGGGAAGATTTCCCATTGACTTTAATGGAAATCCAACACAGGAAACCATTTCAGAATTTAATCACTAGAATGTCATTGGAAAGCCAAGATTTCTTTAAATTAATTATATATCTTTTAAATTCACTTTTCCAAGACTAAATATACTTAGTTACCATGATATTAGAATTTTTAAATATGTCTGAATGACATTTGTGAGGAAAGATGGCTTTCAGTATTAATATATATTAGTTTTTGCTTTATGCTTTGTAATTTGGTGTGAGCAGAAAATGCAGAATCACCATAATCCCATTACCCATTTCAACCCTTGCTCCAGCCAATTTTCTGATCTTCACATCAGATTTTCTGTGCCAGTCGTCAACCTGAAGAGAATTTTTACAGTCTGGAAATCAAAATTCCTATCTGTGCAAACAGCATCACTGCTGCATCTCTATATCTTCATACATTTTGCTTTAGTCAAGTTTGTTATAGCTTTAGAATGATTTAATATAAAACATTGTATAATAGATTTTAAAACTGCAAAAATAAGCCACGAACAATACATTCTACATCCGTAGAGAAGATTTTAAAAAAAAGAGAGCCAAAATTTTAAGTTTATACATACATACAGAGAGAGAGAGAGAGAGAGAGAAATTGTATATGTGTAGCCTGATCCAGCTCCCATTGAAATCAATGAGAAGACTCTTTCTGGCTTCAGTTGGAGCTGGACCACAGTCACTTTAATAAAAGTGGCCTGGTTTTCAGAGGTGTTAAGCATCCACAATTCCCAGTGAAGCCTAGATTTTGTCTGGAGAGAGGAGTGCATTGTGCGGAAAGGGAAGAACAGTAACAATCAAACTCATGCATTTTGCTGCAGTAAAATGCAGTGACTAATAAGACTTAACTCTCATAGAAAGTAGGGTAGTTGCCTGTATCAGCGTGCTGGTAGAGAATTTTTGTAAACTCTGCATTGAAGAGGAAACCTCTTACATGGGAGAATTTTACAGTGGATATTTTTAGCTCTAAGTTACTGACAGTGAAAATGTTTAGTGCCAACACTGCTATTAGGAAATTGATGAAAACTTCCAACTCTGGCCTCTGCAATTAATTTATAGACACAAGCGGCCAAATTCTCTGCAGATGTAGATTGGCACTGATCCGTTTGCTTTAGTGGAGCTATGCTAATTTACATCAGCAGAGAATTTGGTTAGTTAGTGACAAGGAATAGGTTCCGGTTTGTTGTTTTAAAAATTATTTTTAAAAACCCTACCCATACGTGGGTGTGTTTTCTCTACAGCTCGATGTATTTAAAAAGAAAAAGAGAAAGCTGTTGATATATTATTAACCTGTCCATTTGAAGTTAGAAGAGCAGGGAATTTTTTTGAACAATCAAATGTACAAAGAGGCTAATTTTAAATAGCACTGTTTAAACCATTTTTAAAAGTGACTGTAAATTTGAAACCCCCCCACTTTTTCTCTGTTCTGACAATAACCATAAATCTTTTGAGACAAAAATCCTTTCGTGGTCCTGACTTAGAGATGTGTGTGAAAATGGAAGCCTTGTTGATCATCTCTATGTAACATAATAAAGGAACAGGAATCAAAATGAACCCATGTTCCTCATGGAGTTTAACAAAACTGATATTTAGCCAAATGAAAAGACTTAGGAAAAGGTCCCTGAGATATGACTGAAAACAAGTTAGGACGTTGCCTAAAAGATTTGTGCAGTTTTTTAGGCTGATCAGCTGAAACTCTGCTGTCAGTTTTGTTGCCCAATGAAGGCAAGAAAGAAAAGCAACAAGGTGTCTGACTGTGGAAAATGAACCTGTGCTTGCATGCTGATGTGTCAAAATAGGCACCCGGGTCAGGGCTTATATATTAGGTCTCCTGGAATTTTGGTATCACCAAGGCAGAAAATAAAAAGCTGTAGTAGTTAAGCCTCACAAGGCATCAAGATAGAAGCTGGTGTACCGTGCTGAATAATAGCCCCCATCATATCATAATGTTCTGGCTTGGAATAGGATATTGTCCTTCAAGAAGCAGATGAAAAGTTGTCCAGAGTTCCTCACTTGAAAACAAGCTGTGGAAATTCTGCTCTTCCTTTGTATTTATTTTTAGCTTTTCATGTCAAGAACAGCTGCGGCAGCATATAAAAAACTTGGTTGTATGTCTCTCTTCTCCCATCCTACAAAACAGACATTGACCTTTGGTGTTATATGATTCTGCCTATCAGGAGGCAAGGATGCAAAAGAGTGAGTCTTCCTCTATGCAATCTCCAGTCTCCCCACCACCTCCATCTTCTTCTGGTTAAAAAGACAGGAGTATGAGAATTCGCACCAATCCTTGAAAGGAAGAAGGGGAGGTTGTAAGATGAGAGAACATGAAATGACAACAAATGGAATTACTAATGAGTAATTTTCTCTTGTATGTTCCTTTTCTCCAATCCTGTGGGACAGTCAGAAGGAATTGGTGGTGGACCTGGCAAACAGTACTCATAAAGGAGGACCTTACTGTCCTAATTGTAGTGCCTTCTTCCCAAAGGAAGCATCTTGTGCGGACAGTAGGTCCCTGCCTCCCTCTTTCATAGGATGAGAGCAGAGCAGACAGCAACAAGTAGAATCGACAAGTGAATGAGTATTTTATCCTTTTATATTCATTAAAAAGACTCATTCTTAGCAAAGTAAACATAATATGGATAAACTGAACTGAGTACCTAAAATGCTGGATCCACAGCATGCTTTAGCCTCTGCCTTAATATTATCCTGGATGAAGAAAAAGCAGGATTAGAGAGCTGGCTTCTCACCTTTGTCTCACAGCCCTTTCAAGATGACTTACTCCTCCTGTCCCATTGAGTGCTTGGTGATCTTTTTGATGATGTAGTAGTGTCATCTAGCAGGTGAAATCTAACAAGACACAGTACATCACAGTGCGACATTCCAGATGCAACATTCATGGAACAAGAAAGGTGTTCATCACAACATGGCCCCGTATCTTAAATCATTACAAGTAAAATCACTCAAGAATACACTGCATGGAATGACCAGGCGTTGGCAAGGAGTTGGCTAAGCAGCTTAATAGGTTTTGTTCATCTTCAGTTTCTAGGGTTCTGTGATTGAGTCTATGAAAGTGCAAGCCAAGGTTTGCAAGTACTGTATATTTAAAAAAAACAACACAACTATGTTTGATTAGGTTCCTGCTGCTCTAAATGGTTTGTGGCAGATAGTGCTGTGAGTTTTAAAGTAGAGCCTCTATCCGCAATGCAGCATTTAAAAGAACTAATTTTTTTCCCTAAACCAATCATTACACATCTTAAAATGATTATCTGATGTCTGCAACTACACACAGACACACGCTCATCTCAGACCTGATTCCCACTGCCTTGCAACTTGTGTAGTGAGTTTAAAACATTATCAAACAGAATTCCCCCATGGTACAATTTTATACCCACTTTTCACTCATCCTGTGCAGTCATAAATTGCTTCACAAGGCAGTAAAGATCAGTCCCTAAGAGTCCAAGGGCCAGATTGTCTTACAAAGATTTGGTTGCACTGGCTATGGAGTAATTGTGGTCATGGCAACACATTCCCTCAACAGCCATCATCAGCGGGTCTCCTGTGTAGAGTGGAGTTTAAATTAAAGCTGCTATCCTGAGCAGCAACACTTGCCATCCCTTGGGTGACTTGGCCTGAGGGCACAGTGGGCCAGACTGTGCAGAGAGAAGAAAGTTTTGCACCCGTTTATGTCAACACATGTGAATCTGACCAGTTGACTCTATTGACAGGCACATTTCAAACATTTCTGATATTTGCTCCTGGTCGGATAAGCATCCAAAATGTAAGAACTTATCCACACCTCTCTTGTTTTCATATAGATGTTTACAGCTTATCTTTTAAAATGTCCATTGTTCCATGGTTTCAGCCCCAGGAGTAACCTTTCTCATAGTATTTTTGTACCTTTTTTGTCTTCACTACCAACATTAAAGTGCTACCACAGCAGCGCTTTAACATGGCTGTGTGGTCGCAGCACCAGCTGTGGGAGAGAGCTCTCCCAGCGCTGTTAAAAAAAAAAAAAAAAAAAAAAAACACCCACAAGGGGAGTAGCTACCAGCCAGCGTTGTGGGACTGTCTACACTGCCACTTTACAGCGCTGAAACTTGCAGCACTCAGGGGAGTGTTTTTTCACACCCCTGAGCGAGAAAGTTTCAGCGCTATAAAGTGACAGTGTAGACAAGGTTAATCTAGGTGAGATTGTTAGTGACAAGGAATGTATTGAACTTGAGGCTAACAATTGCTTAAGAGATGTGGTTACAATGGCTTCATCAGAGAAGTGGTGGCTATCTCCACCTTCTATAGACTCAGTGTCTTCCTGCTGGTTTTAACAATATGAGGGACATTGATCCAAATTTCTGTTTGTAGCCCAAAGTGCCTTGAGGATTTACAGACCTTGAGTGTGTGAAACCTGATGAAACTTGCGGAGAGAAGGTGCTGTGCCACCTCCTACTAGGACAAGTGGTTGTGCTTTGTGTTTGTGTGTGGTGGAAGGGGGAGCCTCAGTACTGCAGCAAGGAGGAGGGAATGTGATCAGCTGGACAGCTTGGTCATCTGCAATATACCACTGCCAGCTGGAGTGTTGAGCTCAGAATACATTTCAGAACCCAAGGAAGTATTCAGAAGTTTTAAAAAAACAAAAACCAGAGAAAAGGATGAAATTGAGTGTATATGCTGCAGATGGTGTGGCCCAATTATTAAATATAAATATTTGTAGGATAATAGTTCTAAGTCTACCACAGAAAATGGTTTATTCAAATGAAAAGTTTTATTTGGGGATTAGAGATATATTGTTTTCTTAAACTCAGAGGTGGAATTGTGTTTTGAGTTCTGTTTTAGTTTTTCAGCAAACCACACTGATGCACAGAATTCAAAGCATTAATCTACTGAATACTTTTCCCCCCCGTCTTTCCACCAAAATAAACCCCGACATTTACCCAGAAAAATTATTAGTAGTTTTTTTTTTTGCACTGATTTTCACCTGTTTTTGTTTTTGTGGTAATAAATACTGATAAATTCCTGGGGAAAATTAAATAAAATAAAAACTGAAAACGAAGGGCCCTATTCATCCCTAATAAATATGAGTAGACAAAGCAATCGTGGGCCAGAGAGCAATCTCAGACATTTAAGAGTTTATTTCTTGCTCTCCAAAGTATAGTACAGTACATGATATTTCAACAGACATGGCAGATTGCACTTTTCTGTCTGAGAAAAGGATTGAGCTCTGACCTTAGAAATTCTATTAATTACTCATTTGTAACCAGTAGCCAAGATTTATTTATAATAGATTTTGCTGTCTGCCAAAATCGTAATAAGAGTGATTCCCTGGGAAGTAATGAAAGAAGTTAAAGTTTCCTTTTGTTTTTAATGTGACATTGAAATCTTAAGAGCACATCACTGAAAAAATAAGTCTCTGGCTGCTTCCTAAACAGTATTGCACCCCTCAGAACCAGCCATATCCCAATGAGTATCCTTGCCTGGACACAGATTACCTGAGAGGAGGAAAATTTTCAAGGAGAAAACTGATATAGATCTAAATAATCCAGTATAGAGAATTATTATTTTTATTATTTCATTATTTGTTAGTGATAGCACTCCAACATAGAAGGTCCCTGCCCTGCAGCACTCAGAGTCTAAAGAAAGACAGTCAGACAGGTAGTCAGAGTTTCAGGAAGGCAAACAACAAAAAAAGTTTTTTCTATAAAAATCAACAAGATTTTGCTAGAGGTAGCTCAGTAGAAGTATGTTTTCAAAAGTTACGTAAAAGTGGAGATGGTAGGGGCAGTGTGGAGGAGTTCAGGAGGATTAAACCATGCTTAGGGGGCCATGTCTTCCCAGTATCTGTTCTACATACTTAGATTTTCAGCCGCATGGTGTTACTTTTACAGGCTATGATGAATCAAAGTGTCAGTGTAGCATCTTCCATGTTATATAGTTGCCTCTATGGCCGTAGCTGTTTTTTTTTTTTAAATGACTAGTAGGTGTGCTATACCTCCTAATTAGCAGAGAACAGTAGCCCTCATGTGCTCCTGCTGTAGAATAAATGTAAGTTATTCTGTTCATTCCCATTTAGCTAGAGTTCATTTATATTCAATGTGCATTTCCAAAAGCTCATGTGATGCTGGGGAAAGTAATTCTGCAGTATGTAACAACATGCTCCATGCAAATACTGCAAAGGATTTTGCAAATGCACAGAGAAACGAGGATGTGTATTATCTTTATGCCAAAATTAACTCTAAACTCATACTTCTTCAGGACTAAATCATTTTATACTTTGTAATTGGAGTACTAGATTCTAACTATGCTGAAGTTAGATTCTTTTCATTCGTATTTCATTTATCCAGAGCAGCTTTCAATACACTTTAAAAAAAATAATTTGACTTTTATATCTGGTTGTCAAGCATGCCTGTGAGCCAGGATTAATTCATGCTGGGATATTCTTGACTCTACAAATGACCATTGTATCCAAGCCTTTGATCTCTCCCTGTGCTGTTAACTAGCAGCCTTTTATGTTGCTCTGCTTTAAACAAGATCAAATTTTGGGCATACTGCTCAACAATGTTCCCTAAATGTCAAAAGACTGCAGCACAATGCGAGCACCAAAGGGCTATTATTGGGTTTTAGAATTTAAATGAAGATGAGTTCAAAATAAATAAATCTTACCACCAGCAAAAAGACTTCTTGTGTTTTGCTGCTATGGAAAAAATTAAAAAGCAAAAGTATTTGTGTTGTCATCTTGATATTTTTTTCAAACATGCCTCAAATGGTAAATTTTAATACCGCCTCTTAGTAGGCGTTGAACACCTACAGAGACATGCTAAAAGCATGAAGTCAGTAGGACCTGAGGGTGCTTAGCTCTAGTAGAGCTGGTTGGGAATTATCCAATGAAACATTTTTTTCTATGGAAAATGCCAATTAGAAAGGGTCGGTTTCGACAGTCTCCCAATTGAACAAAATGTTGAAAATGTCTTTGTTTCAAAATTTCAGCTTATTTGTACTAAAAATAAAGGTTAAAATGGAAGTCTAAATGAGAAATTTTGGCTGACCCAATTCAAATATTTTTCAGATTCTCGGTTTGGAAAAAAAATTGAGATTTTGATTTTTCATCCCAATTTGGGACAAGAAAAAATATCAAAAGCTCAAAAACTGTCCCAGGATGGGAAAACATTCACTATCCAACTCTACTCAGCACCTCAGGATTAGGACCCAGATTTATTTTACAGTGTATCATTTTTCCTCAAGCAAGCAAGTTTTGCTATTTTCATAGTACACTTTGTTACCTGATATGGTTAAATTTAGCTCTAGATGAAATGAATGAATATATATTGAAATACTGTGTTTCAAATTGGAAATAGTTGCATGGAACAGCTGAGAAAATTGAATTTAGCTCTAGTGGTAGAGCTAGAACCCTGACTCTGTTTTCAGATCAACAGAAGTAACTCTGCTGCCGTCAACAGAATTACAGCAGTGTAAAATCAGGGCAAGTGAGATCAAAATCAGGCCACCGAGTTACCAACTAACTAAAACCTACAGGTTTCATTAATATTCTCTCCCCTTTCTAACTCAGCTAAATGCTGAGAAAACTACTATTCAGGTTTCAGCTTATTGTGATGTCACTGTCCCATGCCCGTTCTCATGCTATGTCATGCTAGTCCTCCAAAAATCCTCCACCAAAAACAAGGAAGTCAAGACCCTGATATTCCTAATAATTCCAAGGTTCAAAATAAGCAGAAGGTCATCTTCATAGTTCATAAAGGAGTCTTAAAGGTCACAAACATGATTTTGAATTCTTTGTTGCTAATCTACCTTCAGACATATTAATTGCCATTGTCCTGAGGCTGAATTAGTGAACTTTATGCTTTTCATCTCTTTCCAAACTGATATGCACATCTTGGCCTTCTGAGCTGGGAATGTACTTGTCAGATGATTCCTCTCACTTTGATGATGTACATCTCTGTTTGGGGAATTGGAATGTAACAGTGCCAACCCCAAGTCTTCAAAAATCATAAGTCAGGCCCCAAAAATCATGATTTAAATAAATAATAAGGTTTGGGTTCTTTCTATTTGCCTTCTGGCTTCTGAACCATTAGGTGCATTGGGGTCATGTGTGACACTACACTCCATATGCATCATGGGGGTATGGTTATGATATGATTATGACATGATGATGCAATTTGCACAAGATGAGTCATGTAAGATGTCATTGGAAAAGTTATGATTTGCTGAATATGATTATCCTATTTGTATGCATGTATACTTTTTGGATCTGAAGTTATGAATTTTGAGTAGGTATCTGTATTTCAAATGTGCTTACACCTGGGTAACACCCACTAGGCAAAATGCTTCCAGTCTAGACAGCTGGTTGTGAAGGGTCTATTCAGTGTAGTAGGCCATTAGGAAAAACAATAGGCCTTAGGAGAAGTTTATCTCCTGCCTGGTGAGCCTTCCTGAGAATGCTCCAGACAGCCTGTAAGTAATGGCTGCTATGACTCTGCAAGGGCATGTGACCAGACCACATGACTCTGGACTCCATTTTGGGTACCTGTATTTTTCCACAAACTGGTCTGGGAACCAATTTTTTTTTAAAAAAGGGTTTCCACCATATGGAAAAGCTGTATAAGGCAGGGAGAGACATCATCCGTGGTTCTTCACCTCCCCACAACTCAACACCTGAGAGAAGCTCTGAAAAAAAAAAAAAGGACTTGGAATGAGGGTGGGGAGCCCAAGCTGCAAAGCAAGTGCAGCTTGTGCCTTGAGAATCTGCAAGCCTGCTTGTGTCAGTCAGGGTGAGAAACTGCTAATTCATATCCCATCTTTCTAGTATTTTAGGCTTAGTTTGCGGTTTTGTTAATTTACAAGGTAATCTGCTTTGATCTGTTTGTTATCACTTATAATCACTTAAAATCTATCTTTTTGTAGTTAATAAACTTGTTTTATGTTTTCATCTAAACTAGTGTGCCTTTAGGTGAAGTGTCTGGGGAAAAATCTTACCTTGGTTAACACAAGTTTGTTGCATATTCCTCTCCACATTAAGGGAGAGGCAAACTGGGTAATGAATTCATGCTGGTCGGGGTTTCAATCAGAGCAGGACAGTACAGCTCTGGGGTCTTAGGCTGGGGGGTTATCTTGGCTGTAGCCTCTCTATTGTTGGTTTGTGCAGTGCCTAGTTGGTGCCTGTATGTAACTGCAGCTGGGTGTGTCCCTGCCTGTGTACATCGGTCTACAGCTCGTCCCAGCAGTACAGTGTAAGAGGGAGCCCAGGCTGGTGGGTCAGAGAGCTCAGTAGAACCCCAGTTCAAGGTGGCACCCAGGGGGAACCCATCACATCAGGTTTTCAGGCTTTCATTTTTCCACAACCACAAGGGGTAGAACCTTACTGTTTTTATTTGTTTTAATAAAAACTGAGATGCTCATGCCTCCAACAGCTGAGAGGTTAGGAAATATCATGAGACTTGCAATCAAATCACAAGAGTTGACACCATTGAGAATAATAGTAACTCTCTCTCTCCTGTCCTGATGTTTTTAGTCCTGGCTAGTGTTTGATGGGAAAAAGAAATCTATTGCTGCTACAGAAATTCGTGCAGATAAAGGAGAGATTTTTTAAGGATTTTATAGGTGGGTTTTCCAGCTAGAATTTGCTACATGCCAATATTAAGGCTTTATACCAACTGGCCATAAAAGTTAGTCTATCACTTTACTTAAACTCTTGGTCATGCTGGGAGCTTTAATGGTTTTAGTGGTGTGTGAAATAGGGATATATGTCTGTGATGTTATTTATATGTCTCCTATGTCATAAAAACAAGTGGAGGGGAAACAAAATTAATACAAAAGCTTCATAGCATCAGTTCAAGCACATTCTCCTCCCCCGCTTCACAGGTTTGGCAGAGGTGCAATACAAATAGGTTTTTGGACTATATAAAGGTAGAGAAGGAATGGGGATCATTCACATTTGCCCTCATTTCTGATTATCATAATTATTTTCTTGCCATAATCCCATGTCCAACAAGAACATTTTTCAGGATGTTCCCAAATCTTGAAGCCACTTTTGAAGTGAGTGAAATGCCATTAGGTTGCAAAATTGCATGTCATTCTGTTGCAACAAGATATCTCAACCTGACATTGCAGAAAATTGTCATTGCAACATACCCAGCTTGTAACGCTGTGATACAAACACCATGACATTGTGAAGGAGGAGTTTGTTTCACTGGAGGAACTAAGAAAGATTTCTGGGGAATGTAAATAAGGCTGCTGTAAATATAGGCCATGCCTAAATAAATATTAAATAAATGGATTGTGTGCTGTGTCTGTTGGAAGTGTAGTCACCATTTAGGTACTTGAGCCATGAATAATCCACAGGAAACCACAGCTTTAGGGCAGTCTCTTTACAGACACTGTTTTATTTAAATTCTTATAATATCTTACTTATTCTTGATCTATTATCATTGTGCTTTCTTCCAAATGCTGTCAGATGGGGAGCTTTCCATACCAAATGAAGGATCATTGGAGAATGGGCAGGCTCTGAGCTCCAGCCAGATTTCACTACCAGGCCTAGCAGAACTGGAATCCGGTTCCGCGTCTGGGGAACCCTGTTCGTATGAGGTGCTCCCAACCACAGATATCATGGATGGGACAGGTAACATTTCTATTTTCATTCTAAGATACAAAATATAGATTTTTTTTCAACATTATGCTCTTTAAAGCTTTTTAAAATTGGCTTCTGATGGTTTTTGGTCTTTGATACTTAATGTTTAACACACAGGAGTGCTCTTGACATACAGGAGTAGATATAAGCCAGAACCTCAGATCCGAACACTTCAAAACTTGGGGAAAGTTTGGATTCAGGTCCAACTTTGTAACTTGGTCCCATCTGTATGCAGGACTATAGACTGGGGTTACCATCTTTCTGTAAATATACTACTAGTGAGTAACATGCATAAATAAGAATGCACAGTAAAATCTTTGTACATTTCAAGTCTGGAAACTGTATAGATTTAATTTCATTTTTTCATTGATATTCTGTGTTCTTTGCTATTTGGAAAGAAGATTTTGTAATGAAAGCAGAAGCCTGGCAAGTCTTGCGTACTCTCAAATTTAGAGAGGAGGGTTTTATGTTTCACTGTTGTAACAAAGCAAATAGCTTGTTAGGTAATGCCGAGGCCCTAACATGCAGGGGGGCTGTGATAAGGAGTTCTGAGGGATTCTCACACCTAGCGCAGAATGAGAACATAGTTAAGATAAAAGAAAAGGCAGACCATTTATCATATGGACAAGGTTTAGACATTGTATAGCTCAGAAGTAACCCTCTGCTTTCCAGTTCACAAGGTTAGTGCCTCAAGAGCAGCTGCTCAATAAGGAAAGCTCAGCACAGGAGCGGTGATTTCAGATTTTAGGGTAAATTGATAGGTCAGAAAAGTCTACTCAGACCCATTGGGTCACCGAGTGACAAAACAGCTATCTTGACATAAGGAATGTGAGACCTAGTTGTGGATGAGGGAGTGACAATGTTTGAATTAGCTTTGGGCATCTCTTAAAAGAATTGCAGTTTCTGTTTAGATGAGGCGCAACCTCCAAAAATCTAGGTACTTAAGCAAACTGTCCGAACTCTTTTTCTCGTAGTATTTCAGCACATGTGCTGCTGGTCCTGGAGAGGCACAGGCATGAAAATATGAGGGGTTGGAGGGAAGCAACCATATTATTATTTGTATTAACATCAGAAAGGTTCAGTTTAAGTCTTGAACCAAAGTTAATTTAACTTCTTATTTTATCTGACTTGATCCACCTGCCCCTGATGCAGATGCCTAGACCCATCCATTCACCAGCTCAAATAGAGAACCTTATGTAAAGAAGTTCTGACTTTGGGAATCTAAAACCTGACCATTCTAAAGAGGCCACTGGTAGCGACCCCTTTCACAGCTTCAGGATGGCCAGCCAAAACCTCCTGTTGAAGACCACCGGCTTTAGTGTTCAACTTCTGCTTTTGTTGTCCTTGAGAAAGTTAAATGGGGTGTCTCTGGTGAGAAACAACAGTCCACTTGAGCTGCATCTGATTGAATCAGAAGTAACGCCTTTGGCTTCAGTGGAATGCCTCTCAAATCACAGTTTGACTAGAAAGGGGTCACAGTCTTCATACCTGGGCTGCCAAGATGTGGATCAGTTAGGCCTTGCACCTGTTGAAGAAAAAGCCGTTCAATTATACTGTACAACAGCAACAACATAACAATTTCCATGTCTGTTATTTTGAGAGAGAGAGGGAATTGGATGGAAACCACAATACCGTTCAAATAGTAATGGGCGAAATTCAGCCCCGCTGTAAAAGGCATAGCTTCAGAGAAGAAACTGCTACATAAGAAAATAACATTCTTAAGAACCAAGATGATTGACTCTGGTGTTGCTTTTCCGCTGTACCGCTCAGTTCTACAGCAGACTTCAGAAAGCATTTTTGAGGCATGTGACACAAAATGTGCCTTTCACCAGCTGTGTGGCAACTATTGCACATTGCTCCAAAGAGGAAGAATGAAAAGGCATGCATAATTGGTATAACTGCATATCCGTGATCCTGCACAACTGTGTGGTCTTTTGAAAATATAATGGACCCTGCCAGAGAGATGGGCAGGATGCCATTGTGTGGACACATAAACCTGTCGACTAGCTACTTGTTTATTGATTGTGTATTGTTACCCGTCTGGGGTTTGACATTTCAAGGCTCTTAATTGTGTTAAAGGTGTGTGGGACTAAATTCAACTCTGGTGTCAGTGAGAGATGCTCCATTGGTTTTAATGGAGAATGACCCAGTGCTGAAATTGGCCTGTGGTGTAGGTGTGTGTGTAGGGGGGTGTATGTATGTCTCTCTTTCTTTCTCTCTCTCTTTGTGTTTTACGATGTTTGAGCACAATCTATTAGTTATGTTTTTAATCTGCATCTCTGTGCTGTTTTTCTTCTCTTACTATTACTGTACCTGCTGCCACTCTGCTTGTAACGTTGTTGCGTCTATGATGTGGTTGTGTCCTCCAGTGTCTGAAGAGAGCCCCAGATCCAGTGAGTCTGGAGTCCTCCTGTCCCAAGATCCTTCAGCTAAACCAGTCCTGCTACTTCCCCCCAAAAAATCTGCTGCTTTCCCTGGAGACCATGAGGACACCCCAGTGAAACAGCTGTCCCTCCTCAAACAGCCCCCTGCCCTGCCTCCTAAACCCATTGCCAGGATTGCCAACCACTTAACTGGTAAGTAGGTGTTCCTGAATGCTCTGCACCACTACTTCCCTTAAAGGAACAGTCCACTCCTGTACTGAGAGTCTCAATGTCTTTCTTTGGTAAAGCTGCTGTGTAGATGTTGGCATGTGTATCGATATTGTGTGTGTGTCATGGCTGTACTGATACAGCAGGGCAGGGGCTCTCAAGCTATTTCATAGGTGGATGACATCTTAATAGAGATGGATACCTCCGTCTCATCCACAGTCACACAGACTGCCACTCCTCCCAGCCTCCTAATCATGACCTTGATCACCAACATGCAACCTCACCTTAGCAAATACAGCAGTGACTTGGATAGAAAAATTATGATAGGAAAGTACTTTCGTATCTTGAATCATGTTTCATAAGATAAGCCCTTTGTTCTTTTTTGGGGGGTAAATTAATCAGATTCTCTCCCTTTGCTCTTTGTTACATCTCCTCCAGCTTCCATGAGTGCTGTTCTCCCCACTTTTTCCCTCCATTCCTCTGCACATGCTTCTCTTAGACTCATACAGACACCCCCTGAGTTACGCAAACCCGACTTACGCAAATCCGGACTTACAGAAAAAGTTCCATAAGATAGAAATAGTTTTTTTTGTTTGGTTGGTTGGTTTTTGCGTAATGGTCGGGTATACGTTTCCGACTTACGCAAAATTTGAGTTACGCAAGGCGTTCCAGAACGGAATGCTTGCGTAAGTCCGGGAGCGTCTGTAGACTCTAAGGCCAGAAGGGACCGTCATGATCATTTAATCTGATCTTCTGCACATTGCAGGCCACAGAACCTCACTCACCCATTCCTGTAATAGACCCATAGCCTTTGGCTAAGTTACTGAAGTCCTCAAATCATGATTTAAAGACTTCATGTTACAGAGAATCCACCATTTACACTAGTTTAAACCTGCAAGTGACTCATGCCCCATGCTTCAGAGGAAGGTGAAAAACCTCTAGGGTCTCTGCCAATCTGACCCGACTCCAAATATAGCATTCAGTTAGACCCTGAGCATGTGGGCAAGATCCACCAGCTGGACACCTGGGAAAGAATTCTCTGTAGTAACTCGGAGCCCTCCCGATCCACTGTCCTATCACCAGCCGTTGGAGATATTTGCTGCTGGCAGTCGCAACTCAGCTACGTGCCTTAGAGGCAGTCTCATCATACCACCCCCTCCATAAACATATCAAGCTCAGTCCCCTTCTTTCCCAATTACTCAGCCCACTGGTTCCTTGCTCATGATCGCTGGCTACCCAGTCCCCTTCTCCATGGCTTCCCACTGGTGGATGCTAGTGGTGATTGACAACTCCAATTCCCCAATTCCTCTGTTCCTGCTCCAGTCCCTGAAGGATGCTCCAGTTCCCCTTCCTGATGTGTTAGAGACTGCAATGGAGGCAGAGTATGCAGTCTCCCCTGCCTGGTTTCCAGCTGCTTCTACATGCATCGAGGCTCTTCTTTGCAATTAAGAGCCCATTCTCTGTAAAAGCTATTAGAAGCAAGGAGGAACAGTCAGCTGTATGTAACCAGTCAACCCTCCCTGGACTCCCATCAGACCACTGCTGTAGAGAAATATTACAGGCGCACACACACAAGGACCATGAAACATTTAAATATTCCTAAAATACATGTCTGTACCTTTTGAGATGTGTGTGTGCACAATTCCCGTTGCTTTCAGAGAGAGCAGCACAGGTTAGGAGGCTATGAACTCCTGGGTTTTAAACCAGTTCTGATAGTAACTCCCTAGGTAACTTGGGCAGGTTGTAGTCTTTTCCCCTCAGCTACCCCTCTGATATTAATACTTCCCTGCCTCAGAGTGGTGTGGTGAGGATGATCGCTTCCTGTTTATACAATGCTACGTGTTACTATTTTTTTGCCTGATCATTTTGTTTTATTTTGACTATTATAAAATAAAAGAATCGTTACGAAAGAGCATATATTGCTTTTCTCACCTGTTTCTACATAGCGTTCTATCTAGAGGGCCAACTGATTTGTGCTTTATTTACTTTTGTTCACTTTTATTTGAAATTTATGTGGGATTTCTTCACTTTTGCCGCCTGCCACAATCAACTCTAAATTGATTTATTTTTTGCCTAAAATGGCAAACCAAAGGGGCAAAAGCAGGCACCATTACTTCATTTGGGGCTACAGCTGCTTGCACCAGCTCTGAATTTGTTTCCCATCCATTCTTGTAATTCAGTTTACCCCATGAGTTATTGCTCACAAATGAAGACGCAATTAAGAAACTAACATAAAGGAAAACATCTTCTGCTAACTGTGCATTGTACAGAAACATGAGGGGGGGGAGAGAGAGACTACCCTGCTCTTTAAGTTAGATGAAAAAACGAACGATGGATGGAGATTGATGTCTGCTTCTGTGTATTTTGTAAATCACATTTTTATATAGAGTGAAATCTGTCTTAAGTAACCACTCAAGGGATCAGCATGTGTCAGTTGTTTAACAGAGATGACCTTCCAATAAAGGTGAAGCAGAATTGTACTCTGTACTTCTGGGGCTACTTTGGAATGGTCTTTAAAGACAGATGGTTGCCTAATTAGGGTGATTGCTCAGCTCGCTCTCTCCCACTCAGACACACATTCACTTGCATGTAGACATGATGACATACACTCTCACACATAGACAAGATTCACACACACACACACACACGTCTCTGTGGGAAAGGGGGTACAATTTCAGAATTAGTCACAAGGCCCTAGTTTAGCTGGTAGTTGCCTCTTGGTAGAGCTGACAGCTTCACCCATATATACCCTTATAAACATTAACATCTCAGACCAATAGGTTTGACTTTTTCTTACTGGGAGGGTCTAGGGACATATATTTCTATATGCCTTATGCTACCCTTTTAGATTATAGTAGACTTGCATAATCCCTGAAAATGAGCAGTGTTTTAATGAATCACCCTCACCACGAGAAAGCTAAATTAACCCTATTCTTTTACTAATTACTCCAGAGACATCCTTAGTTTGTGTGTGAGAGAATTAGTAAAGTCAGACTTCTGGCGCTCCAAATGAAGATTTTTCAGGTTTTCATTGCACTTTCAGTGTCTGTTTTTCTATTGAGGATTTTGTGAGGCGAGTGAAGGACAAATTAAGACACACCAAGCATGACTAATAGAGAGTGACAGTAGTTAGTGGTCTGGTCGATCTGTTCAAGAAGGATATGAGAGGAAACGTGGTCTTGGAATGAGTTTCATTTCAGGTATAGTGCTGATGTGGAGCTTGCAGAAATGCTTCTGATCTCTTATCTTGTTTGTTTATTAAATCAAATACAAGAATACCTGAGAATATATAATTACAAAATCTCCACAGGCCTGGTCAGCAGAGAAAAAAAACCAGATAACTACCTCAAATAGTGTGACGGTTCAGTGACTTAAAAATCAGACCATCTTCTTGTCAGGAAACTCTGGGCCAAATCCTCATCACCTGCATGAAGAATGACTACAGGGGTATGTACAAGGGACCTTGTGCAGATCAGGCAGGACTTGGGAGACAGAATCCTCCCCTCCAACAGGATCTAGAATCCATCTCACACATCACCGCTTTCTGTTCAAGTGCAAGACTATTTGTTACTGATGGCAAGATCAAACTCATAGCAGAGCAGGTATAAAGTAAACAAAAATAAATGCAATTAAAATTGGAAAAAGAAAGAAACCCTCCGTTTTACTGTGGGAGTGAAAAGGGAGAAAGAGAATCACATGTGGCAATTTCTAATCACATAGCTTAGTGCTGTTCTGGTAGGCTCTCGGGTACTGTGGAGATGAGGAGGATATAAGAACCTGAATCAAAGAGAAACCAGAGCAGGCTGGGAGTGAGACTGCCTCCTCTGGAGTCTTTTACTGGTAGGGGGCTTGACATCTTTGTAGTTCACAGACCCATGTTCCTGCCCCATCCACCCCAAAACCATCCATCTTGCTTTTATGGAAGGAGCAGTCAGAGAGAACTTCTCTACAGTATGTGAAGGGTGTTGGAATCCCCTGAGCAGCCTTTCTGTTGCCCGTTCTCTGTCTTGCATGCTCATACCCTGAGCAGGAAAAAGCAGCATTTGCCTTGTAATCATCAAGATCCATCTCTACATAGTACAAAGCAGTCAGCCCTAGGAAGAGAACATGTCTTGTTATTGTTTCAATACAATTTCACCACTCAGCATTCCTCACTGGCCAATTATTTTACAATGATCCTTCTGCCAATTGTTAAATAATGATCATTAATAATAAGCCATCCTTCATTTATAAATCCCCTTTCATCCACCAGAGTCCTAACGCTCTGATATACCAACTTTACACAAGACTCATCTTCACTCACCCTAAAAGGCAGATATCTCTGGGGTGGATAGCAGCGTTACACAACCATTTTGGGCAAGAATTGCAAAATACCATATCTGGTTGAAATTGTGGGGGGAATTTAAATAACCATCTGAGACTGAATTTGTCTGGGGCCTTGGGATTAATTGCCAGGAGATCTTTAATGACCAGAAGAGGCCAGGGCATTGGATTTATATCTTCTTTGAAAAGCAACACTCCCAGTATCACAGTGCCCCTTCGTCTCATTGTCCATTAATCCATTACTTCTCAGTACCAAACTTGAGCTTTTCTGGGATTAACCCAGCCACATTCAAATCAAAAGAATGAACTGCCAGTTATCTATGAAATTCTCTAAAAAAATCTGTGAGGAAAACATTTGGGGCATAACTGTTACACCTGTGTAAATCCAGAGTCAGTGAGATTACTTCAGTTTTACATTTGGTGTAACTTTGAACAGAGTCTGGCCCTTTAATTCAACAATCACATTAGAGCTTTTAAAAATCCTTTTAGCATCTTGTCAGTTGTTCCTCCTCCCAGTGCCGGGAATGAAAGTTTGTCCCGTTTTTAGTTCTAAGAACACACAATCTAGTTATGCCTATATACAGTAAGATTCAAACTATCGGCTGGCTGAATAACAGCGATAATTCAAATATAGAGCAACTAGCCATGGTTAGAAGTGAACATTTAACAGGGAAGGAAGTGTTGTAAGCCCATAAAAATAACTACTGATAATGTGGACCTGCCAGGATGGAATTCCAGAACAATGGATGTAAGGCCTCCTGAAACATAGTTGGTTGCTGGTTACAACATTAAAAAACTATTTAGAACTACAAATTTACCTGTCAGCTAATCTCCACAGCCTGCAGTATGTGCTAATCCAGCATTTACATAGAATATCAGGGTTGGAAGGGACCTCAGGAGGTCATCTAGTCCAACCCCCTGCTCAAAGCAGGACCAAGCCCCAGAGAGATTTTTGCCCCAGATCCCTAAATGGCCCCCTCAAGGATTGAACTCACAACCCTTGGTTTAGCAGGCCGATGCTCATGTCTGGAGCAGCTCCTCTGTAGATGAGCCCATTGCAGTAGGCGTGAGCCCTCTGCTCTGTCATACCTCCTCCTGCTTTCTGCACCAGTATGCACATGGCTTATTCAGTTTGAGGTAAATTCTCTCCCCAGTGCACACTCTGAGTACCCAGGCTGCGCTCTTGAGGAGGATACAGCAGCACAGGAGCAGAGTGAATGGATCATTTCTCCCAGTCTGCAGAATGGCAGTCGGCTGGACCCTGGGATTGTAATTGCTTCCACAGGTCCTATGGCTCCTGCTATCTGGAGAGCAATAGCCAATTGATCAAGGTAACAGCAGAATGCCTGGCCCTGCCCTTAATGCCTGCTGTGAGACTACGCAGAGAGTCCCTGCAAAGCTGGGCTTTGTGGCATTCAGGGCGTGCACACCCTCTGCGTGCGCTCCCAAATCCTTCCCCATCTCTGCTGTACACATTGTGCAGAAGAACAGCAAAAGATGTGGAAGCCAAAATTGGCCTAAGATGCGCATGTGCTATGCCCACTGCAGTCAGTAGGCAATACTTGTCTCACAATTATTGGGCTAACTGCATCTCTGACCCCTCTGGGGCTTTTTGAGTGTACTCCCTCTCCACAGGCCTTGGGTTGTCACCTCTTGTTAGGTGGAATCACATGCTTCTCCCACTCTTAGGCCAGGCTTTGGTTTGCCATCCCCTGGAACTAAATGTGATTGCCTCAGCAAGCCCACTTTAGCCTCAGTACCTGCAATTCTGGTCCTTGGGAGCTATGTCTCAGTGGCATCCAGAGATCAGCCAGCCTTCTTAAAGCTGAGTGTTGTTTATTTTCAACCAAAGGACTTCAGAGAAAAAAAATCTTAAAATGGTAAATAGATTATACACGTATCTTGCTTACCTGGTGTCTATCCATTTTCCACGTGGGTTTAAGCTTCCTACAAATAGTCCAAGACCTTTGTTGTCTTGGTGACAGTCCCCATGGAATTAAAGCAGTATAGATCTATAATAAGCATTCCACTAACTAATATGGTTATACAGTCTATCTCAATAACTAGCTTACATACAGCATTCATAAAATTATGACATAGCAGCTCTATGTCCAACACAGCATGCACGTATCTGAGAACAGAATTTGACCCTTCATTATGGACCTGATCAAAGCCCACTGAAGTCAGTGGAAAGACTGCCATTATTTTCAATAGGCTTTTGGATCAGTTCCTCTTAGGCCTTGTCTACACTGGCAGTGGCATGTACAGTACGAAGGCTGTGTCCACATTGAGGTGAGTAGCTACATGCAGCAGGGAAAGGCTCTGGTGGGAGGGGGATAGTGGGGAAAAGCTCCAGCAGCTCCCCATTGCTGGAGCCTTCCCACACTGAAGGGAGCAGCCAGAGCCTTTCCCTGCGGTGGGGAAAGAGTTCAAGGCAGCAGGGCGGCAGTGGGACACTACATTGTTAAAAGTAGCAGTGTAGATGTGGAAGGCACTGCTTGGGTGAGTAGAGAGCCATGTAGAATGTGTACCCTAAGGTTCTGGCATGTCTTTACTCATCTAAGCAGCACCTCACTGTCTACACTGCTATCAGGGCCGGCTCTAGGCACCAGCAAACCAAGCACCTGCTTGGGGCGGCACATTTTCAGGGGCGGCATTCCGCCCATCTTTTTTTTTTTTTTTTTTGCGCTTCGGGCGGCAAAAGCCTAGAGCCGGCCCTAGTAGCAGCAGCGCGTCGTGCACGGAGGCGCCCTGGGGCCACTGCGGTTCGCGCCGCGGGGGAACAGCGCCCTCACCTTGTGGCTGGACCGGGCAGACTCCGAACGGGGGACACTGGGACTGGGGGCCGCCCCGCGGGGCACACGGAGCTGCCTCCAGGTGCCGCAGGGCAGCCGCCCCCCAGCGCCACAGCTGGGGCTGAGTGAAGCGGCCCGAGCCGCCCAGGGACTGCAGCAGGGCGGCCAGAAGCAGCAGCAGCGGGGCCATAGAGGGCGGGGCGCTGCTGTGCGGGGCCCGCGTCCCGCTCTCCAGGGCTCCGCTCCCTCTGGGGCTACCCTGCCCCGGCTCCTCAGCTCCCTACCGGCTCTGCCCCTCATTCCCCCGGCTCTGCCCTCCCGGGTCCCGGCCAGTCCTGGAGGCAGGAGCCCTGGCTGGAGGGACCCTGGGCTGAGGCGCGGCCCGGGAGCCCCGCTGCTTACCCCGACTCTTCCAGGGCCGGACCAGCTGGAGGCAAGGGGGGAGCGGGTGGAGTCAGCACTACTGGGGGGAACCCAGGGCTGGGGCGGCAGGGGGTGTGGGTGGGGGGGAGAGCCCAGGGCTGGGGCGGCAGGGGATGCGGGGGGGGGGGGGAGAGAGAGCCCAGGGCTGGGGTGTGGGACAGCCAAAAATTTTTTTGCTTGGGGTGGCAAAAAACCTAGAGCCAGTCCTGACTGCTATGTATACCCATGCTAGGGTTGTATGCACTATATGTATTCTACACACCTCTGTAAGTGTAGTCATAGCCTTAGAGGATCTGGGAACTAGGAATAGAGAAGTCAAATGAGGCTACGTCTTCACTGGGGGGGGGAGGGGGATCGATTTAAGATACGCAAATTCAGCTACGCGAATAGCGTAGCTGAATTCGACGTATCTGAGCTGACTTACCCCTTTGTGAGGACGGCGGCAAATCGACCACCGCGGCTCCCCCGTCGACGGCACTTACTCCTACCTGCGCTGGTGGAGTACAAGCATGGATTTGGGGATCGATTGTTGCGTCCCGACGAGACGCGATAATTCGATCCCTGAGAGATCGAGTTCTACCCACCGATTCAGGTGGGTAGTAAAGACGTAGCCTGATTTGCCCAGATTCATACAGTGAATTAATGACAGTGCCAGGAATATAACTCAGATTTCCTGAATCCCATTTCAGGGTCCTGCCCACTGGGCAACACTGCCTCCTAAATACATGCAGACTTTTACAGACTATAGAATTCACTACTACAATAGGTCACAGTTAGCCACTGGAATAGAATTTAAAAGGGAACTGGATACTTATAACAAGTAGTTACATTTGTAGTTGTATGTACTTCAACAAGGATAATAAAAACTCGTGCTTTGGGGCATCAACCGGTCACCATAGGAGTCAGAAGGAATTTTTCCTCCCATGTACAGGATGGTCACTTGGCCAGGTACATTGTGGAGAAGAGGAAGGGGCTGCCTTCCTCATGGATCAGTGCCCTAGTCTGGTGTAGCAAATGTTATCTTCTAGTTATATATTTGTA
This sequence comes from Terrapene triunguis, assembly GCF_002925995.2. NCBI lineage: Eukaryota > Metazoa > Chordata > Testudines > Emydidae > Terrapene > Terrapene triunguis. Next base: position 4,486,061 of record NW_020664409.1, read on the forward strand.
TATAATTATAGTATATTGTCATAAACAGTGATAAGGTTTAATTTTCTCGCATTATTTGCATTAAATCCAGCAGAACTAGGACCTGATCAAGCAAAATGCTGAACAACCTCAACTCCCATTAGTGCCAGGGGAAGTTGAGCTTGTTCAGCATCTTTCAGAACTAGCCCCATTATACATAATAGTGGATACAAGGGTCCTCAGCCAGAAAGGATTAATCTCCAGGCCTCTTTGCTACTATCCTGTCATTTCAGTGCTTTGTGCAAAGATTTAAAACTGCAGTAACATTCCACTGGGAGGACTTATAGCATTGATTTTTTTTTTTTGTTCATTCTTTCCCCTTCCCTGCTTGTTATTCACCTAGTCTTGTATACATATGATGGGTATTCCCTTCTAGGGGCTGTACGTCTCCCCATGTGCTGTCCATATGCCTCATGGAAAAAAAACAGTGGAGTTAAAAAAAACTATAGAATATGATTGTCCCAATCTAATATATCAATTATAACCTCTTACACACATGGGTCAAATTTTCCTCTCATTTACACTAGATGAGATCCACTGCAGACCATGAAGTTTCCACTGGTTTGATTGGAGAGGGGAAATTTGCTCATAAGTTTGGACCATCTTCTGAGAACCTTACTCATTCAGAACCGCCACTGAACTGACAGCTTCGTCACATTTTCAGGACAATGCCCATTGTCACCAAGTGAACGGCTCTAATGCTCCTTTCTGTTGTACTAATTCTCCTTTTGAGTAATTTTCATTGATAGACAAAAGTTATTATGGTAAAGGACAGACAAGAAAGTTTTGTTTCTGTGCTAGTAGATTTTCATGACTATCTTTCAAAGCTGTGTGGACACGAGGTGAAAAATCATGGGCCAAATCCTTAGCTGGTGTAAATTAGCATCCCTCCATTTCTGAAGTCAATGAAGATATGCTAATGTACTCTAGCCCCATATGTTTAAACAAATGTCCTTACCTGTGTTATGAATAATATTTTAGACTATTTAGACTGATTTTACAAATCTCACTCACTCTTTATGCTTTTTTGCCTTTCGCTGACCAATGAAAATAAACTAGTGAATTTCATGTTCTAGTTCTCATACGCTACCCCAAGCTACAGTCCCCCAAAGCAACAGTTTTGGGGCTGCAAACCTAGGAGGGGCATATTCTCATTTAAAAAGAAAAATATCCTTTTCATTATAATGCTTTTTTTAAAAATTGAAGCATTTCTATCTATTTTGTGCCTCAATCAACTTCACAAATTCCACTGGCTCCCAACAGCAAATCAGCTTTTTTAGTACTTCAGAAACACAGGAAGTTGCAAATTCAATGGTTCCTTCCAGCTTTTCTTCAGCCAGGAGCATGAGTGAGCAGCTCCGGTGGATGGTACCACTTTGAGCCCTCCATTGCGGATGTCTCCTCTACTTCATACACAGAGCGAAGGTCTGGTACTAGGACAGCATTCCCTTCCAGAATACCACCACCTCTGTGAACTAAAGCTGTTCCTTGAAGTACAACAGAGATTGAACCAAACCAAACACCCAGATCTGGCTACTGCAGAAGTTTAGGGAAGTGCAGATCTGGATCCCAGCTTTGTAGCTCAGGCTCATCTTTTATTAGAAGGTATCCTGGAGAAATAATGTATAAAAATGTTTTGTTACAACACATTGCAGAGGAGCCTTATTCTCAGGGTTTTATTCAATTTACACTTTATTGTCTCTTAAATTTTCTTGAAGACAGTATATAGGGTACAAAGATAAAACATAGCTACTGTGCATGTATGTGCATAGGAGACATGACAGCTCAGTCTGTTCTGTGTTTGAGTAAAAAAAACCATAAAAATTCGAATTGCAAAATGTGGAAACCGGTCTGCTTTAGAAGAGTGTAGGGAATGGCAGAGGGGAGTTTCATGTTTGCTGGCAAATCCAAGGGCCGTATTTGGCTCTGCATAAGGGGATGCAACAGGCATTGACTTTAATGAAGAGAGTATAGTCTAGTGGATAGGACATGCTGGATGGAGAGTCAAAAGATTTGGATTCTATCCTGGCTGGCTGTTTAGATTGTGCATTCGTTGGGACAGGGTCTGTCTCTTACAATATGCATGTTCAATGCCTAGCACAATAAGGTCCCAACCTCAACTGGGACTTTTAGGTGCTATTGTAGAGCTACTCTAATAATAAATAGTAATGTCAGACTTGAATTTGGTCCCTGTCATCTTCTGTCATCTTAGTGTCTTTTTTCAGTTTGATCTTTCTGGAGAAGTGTTGCCCCTAAGAGCCATCTGAACTCTAGCTAGTAGGTTTGGCCCCACTGCTGACAAATAAATACCCAGGCCAGAAATGATGGATAGCTAGTGCAAACATGAAAATTTATAGACGTGCTTTTAAAAACTGTGGTGCAGCTCACAAACATGTGATGGCCTTTGAAACCTCAGCAGCAGCAGCAGCAGCTTATCTGCTGGGCTTTGTCAAGTCCCAAGAAGCTGTTGGCACTTTTATCTCTTCATTGTATTTTAGTAAGGTGCATGAACTCAAATCAGAGAGGCTAAATATGTTATGCTGCCAGAACTCCTTTACAGAACCCAAATGCCAGAGGTTTGCCAGATTTGAAAGGGTTCATTGAGGTCACTCCCTCTTCCAACCTCAGGAGGCCTTTCTAGCTCCCTCCTTCCCTATAACTTCAAACAACATCAGTCCATAATGTAAACTCCCATCTTCTCTTATCCCCCAACCCCAAGTGGCTACTTCTCCATGGCCTTCCTCATTCTCAAATCTCCAGCTCCTTGCATTGGCTCTCTGACCTTTTAGAAATTTTCATAATGCAACCCAGCCCGTCTCCTTCCTTCCCCCTGCCCAGCTCAGGTAGCCAATGCATTGAAATTCCATCTGCTTATAGATGTCTCCATTACATGCACCTCTGAGGCCTTATCCAGTTCCCATGGAAGTCAACAGTAATTTTTCCCCCATGGGTTAAAATCCACAGCATGGGAATCCAGCACGAAGTTTGTTTGCCAGGTGTTTTATAAATGAATAAATTAATCCTACCATTTCCCTTCATTTTTGCTGGATTATCCTTATACCTCATTCATGATTTTTTTTTCATTAGCATAATTCTGCTGCACCAAATGTTCTGCAGGTCCACAAAAATGTGAGCTGTGATGTGCAGTAGTCAGACTGTAGCAGTGGGAGCCAGAAATTCCTGAGTTTTAATCCCCACTGTGGTGGTGATGATTCATTCTGTGACTTTGGGCGCCTGGTCATTTTACCTCAGGTTACTCATTAAATGGGGGATAATAACACAGAGCTCACAGGGATGTTGTCAGTGTTAGTCCCTGGTAGAAAGTGCTTTGAAGATGAAAAACACTACATAGATCTTGTGATTACATGGACTATTGTTGTTTAAGGCATTTCTTACTGAGAGTCCTCAAATGTTTCTGTGAGGCTCAAAAATGTTGCGACGTGGAAACTTCCCTTCTGAAAACCATTCAGAGTGTTATAGGGTACAGTATATTCCAACACCAGCAGGAAAGGGGTAAGTCCAATGCAGACTCATCTGTTGTCTTTACTGGCAACCTTTGTGCCCGATTACCTAAGTAGATATTGTGGTCTTCTTTTTAATGCCATCAAAACTTATGTCTGTGCCTCTCGTTCTTGTGTTTTAGATCATGGCGGTCCTATGAAACTGCCTTGTATGCCAGTTAAACTATCGCCTCCGCTACCTCCAAAGAAAGTCATGATTTGCATGCCTTTAGGGGGGCCAGACCTCTCTCTTGCATCCTATTCCATGCAGAAGAGTTCCCAGCAGCCTTTGGCTCCACACCACCACTCTGTACTGCCATCCCAATTAGCAGCACACCAGCACCAGCTTCCGTACGGCAGCCACAGCCAGCATCTGCCTTCTGGATCCAGCTCATTGCCTATTCACCCTTCAGGGTGCCGGATGATAGATGAATTGAACAAGACACTGGCCATGACCATGCAGAGGCTAGAAAGGTAATGGTTGATTTTTAAAAATATTAATTTATATTGTGTCATTACAACATCAGAACATAACACCATACAATACTACATTGCACTTACAGAGGGCCTTTCATCTGAAGATGCAAAATCTTTTACAAAGCTAAGTCATTATTTAGGAAACTGAAGCACAGAGAGATTAAGTGACTTGCCCAAGCTGATGCAGTGAGTTAGTAGCAGAGTCAGGAATAAACCTCAAGTGTCCTGAATCTCAGTCTCCTGCTCTAGCCATTAGATTTTGATGAAAAGAACAAGGAGTACTCATGGCACCTTAGTGACTAACAAATTTATTTGGGCATAAGCTTTCGTGGGCTAAAACCCACTTCATCGGATACATGCAGTGGAAAATGCAGTAGGAAGATATATATACGCAGAGAACATGAAAAAATGGGTGTTGCCATACCAACTCTAATGAGACTAATCAATTAAGGTGGGCTGTTATCAGCAGGAGAAAAAAAACTTTTGTAGTGATAATCAGGATGGCCTATTTCAAACAGTTAATACCTATACCTATCTCATAGAACTGGAAGGGACCTTGAAAGGTCATTGAGTCCAGCCCCTTGCCTTCACTAGCAAGACCAAGTACTGATTTTTGCCCCAGATCCCTAAGTGGCCCCCTCAAGGATTGAACTCACAACCCTGGGTTTAGCAGGCCTATGCTCAAACCACTGAGCTATCCCTCCCCCTGACAAGAAGGTGTGAGTAACAGTAGGGGTTCTTGATCTTTCCCTGTTTGCTGTATAGGATGTTGATCAGGTGGTTCCGCAGTTTCTTTGAGAGTGTGTGGCACAATCTCTCGGCATAGTCTGTGTGGTATGTAGATTGTAATGGATTTTTTTACCTTCAGTCCTTTTGGTATGATGTCCATCTGTTTGCATTTGGAAAGGAAGATGATGTCTGTCTGTATCTGTACGAATTTTTTTCATGAAGTTGATGGATTTCCACTTCATACGGCTAAATTCAGTGCCTTGCATGGCTACTCTTAGGAGCCTCCTGTTTTGCAACAACATAACACCAGGTTTCCAAGTAAAGCTTTGGTTACATGGAAGACCAAAGAAAAAAAAAAGAAAAAAAATGGAGGATTTAGAAAAGAACAATAAAGACCAAATGTGTTGCCCCCACCAAAGAATCTACATGCCACTGATGAGCTGGAGGGAGCACATGGTGATTTGCATAAGCTATTTAGGTTTTTTTATGTAATCTAAAATGCATCTGAGAATAAAATAAAATAAATGTGTGCCGCAACATAATTGTCACTGCTGTTTTGTAGCAATCCTCAATTGTAGACTGCAAAGGGGATAGAGAAAATTAATGTCATTCCATGCAAGATCCCCACACATATTTTGTAAAGTGAGTCAATTGAATGCGGGATGTATCCCAGTATATTGACTTCCTTGCAGGGATTCCACCAACTTGTCTCTGGTCAAAAGCACAGGCTTCTGAACAGCAGTCCTTAGGCTTTCACCTGGATTAACTGTAGTCTTGTGGGGGCTTTCAGGGAGGGTAGATCCAATACCAAATTATACGACACATTGAACTTCTTCCTGGAGAAACAGTCTCTACACCCTGTAGTGCAGAACATAGTCCCCTGCAGGAATTTTTACACTGAATGCTTATAGTCCGAAGGAATCAATAAATACAGGTGCCTAGTTCTCAGTGCTCAGAGTAGGTCAAGAGGAGCAGTGGAAATATGGCTTAAGGCCTGGCCCTGCGGTTCTTGTTGGTGCCAGACCAGTCCCCAGTATAAATTAGAGCAATCTGAATGTTGCTGTAATTTATATACAGGAGAATCAGCTAAATGGACAGTGAAAACACAAGGAGATAGCTGGGCAGTTCACCACGGACAGTTTTATTGAAACTGATAAGGTGATAGGAAAATAGAAAATTGTACAGAAAACCAAACATGTGCAATTTAAATAGACAAGAGCCCAGATTCTGCCCCATGCTACTAGCCCTTTGCACTGCCAGAGTAGTAAAAAGAGACCTTTATAGCTGCTCTGAAAGGGCTGCTGTAGATTTTCCCAGTGGAAGGGAATCCTCAGCTGGTGTGAAGTTGGCTAGCTTGTAGTGGGAGGTTCCTGTTGCCACAGATAAGGGACTCCACTGGTGAGACAGGAGGTAGCATGCTATGGGCACAAGTCACTATAACAGGGGTAGAGAATTGATGGGACCACAGTCCTGCCACCTTTCACATAGGCCAGCACAGCCTGGCACGTGCACCTTGTAGAACTAGCTGCATCAACCTGAGATATGATGTACTGTATAGACTCCTGAGTGCTGGGGAATGTCAAGAGGGACTGTCTCCCCCTCTAGAGCAGTGCAGCTCCACACCATTTCTAGCACAAGTCTGGGTGTTAATTGCACAATCTGGCCCATGGTACATGCAAGCTGCACTTCATCATTCTGAATCCAATGATATTTCTCTTCATATGACTTCATAGTGACATCTGTTCTCCCCTTCCCCCAGCAATGGATGTTCCAGTTTCTAAGCTTCCATCAAGTCTGTGTTTACAAGTATGTTTAATTGGTTTAAAGGAGGTGATGTAAAGATTGTGGGTTTTTTATTTTTGTTATTTTTTAACATTTACCAGAAGCTGAAACTGAGCTACTTGTTAAAACTGAACAAGCAAGAATCCAGGTCCCAGAATGAAGCAATTGTCTCCCATCACAGAAGAGAATCATTTTTAAAAATGGGAATTAATATTGATTTCACCTTTAAGGGACTCCTAGCTCACATTAATATACAGAACCAGGGCCGGCTCCAGCATTTCTGCCGCCCCAAGCAAAAAAAAAAAAAAAAAGCCGCGATCGGCGGTGGCAGTCAGCGGCAGGTCCTTCGCTCCTAGAGGGAGTGAGGGACCTGCCGCCCCCGAATTGCCACAGGTGCCGCCCCTCTCCCTTGGCCGCCCCAAGCACCTGCTTGTTAAGCAGATGCCTGGAGCTGGCCCTGTACAGAACAGATTTTTTATTGTTTCTTTTCAGTCGATTAACTGGTTTTTTGTGCCTCAATGGATATTTCAGTCATGGAATAATGTATCAAATATTTCAGTTATGCTCATTGTCCAGTAAGTCAGTAATGTTTGTAGTACTCGAGAAAAAAAAAAGTTGATGACTATTTCTTCTGGAAAGGTAGTCACTAGTTTCATAATGTATGTAGACTGTAAAGTCGACATGTGCTGTTAAATTTTTTAAGTTACACTTCCAAGGGACTCTCTGTTTTTAGCAAATGTGCTAATGTCTCCAAGGAGATTAGTGTAGGTTTTCAGAATAGATTTGATTTGGGAGGGGATTAGGTACGCCAAGTGGTATCTTTTCCTGATATTATTTTGACAGTAGTGCTTTCTTTTCTCCCTAATTGTACAAAAAAACAGGTTTAAATCTTAATTACATCACATTGCAGTGTTTGTTATAGGACGCTTCAGCTCAGAAGCCTTGAAAGCCATGTAAATTGCTTATATTTGAAATCTGTTTTTCTTCTATATAAAATTTAGCTGTGTGATCGTGTCTATCAAATATGTAGGATCTGAGATTGGTTCCTAAGCTTTTCTACTGCTTCCAAAATAGCATGCTGCTGGGCCCCTGCTCCCAGGCCAGCAACAGTGGAGAAGAATGTAGAACATAGAGGCCTGGAAAGGTAGGATGGCTAATGGGAATGAGTGTATGAAAATGGAAATGATCACGTCCAAAATAGAAACAAAGCTCAAAGAGTTTAATGCTCCCAAACTGGGGGGACCAGATAATCTCCAACCCAGAATACTGAAAGAACTGGCACATGAAATTGCAAGTCAGGTAGCAAGATACCATATGACTGGAGAATAGCAAACATAGTTATCTGTATTTAAGAAAGGGGGGGGAAGTAGTCCAGGCAACTATAGATCTGTTTGTCAATAGTATGCAAGATTTTAGAACAAGTTTTGAAGGAAAGAATAATTAAAGACTGGAGGTAAATGAAAATGGGATAAAATCCAACATGGAATTATCAAAGGTAGATCTTCCTTTGATAAAATAACTGATTTCTTAGACAGAGGACATGCAGTGAATGAAATCGATCTAAAATTCAATAAAGCATTGGCATGATACTACATGGGGAATTATTAGTAAAATGGGGATTAATACAGGAACTGTAAGGAGGGTAAGGAAACTGTGTAAAGGGAAGAGGTCAGTGGGTTGTGCTGAAAGGAGAACTGTTCGGCTGGAGGGAGGTTACTAATGGCATTCTTGAAAGATCACTCTTGGGACCGATCATATTTAATATTTTAATTAATGACCTTGGCACAAAAAGTAGGACTGCGCTAATTCAATTTGCTGATGACAAAAAGTTGAGAGTCATCGTCCATACAGAGGAGGATCAGAATATTATACAGGAAGAATTGGATGAGCTAGAGGCCTGGAATATAGAAATGGGGTAAAATTTTAATAGTACGAAGTATAAGGTCATGCACTCAGGGACTAACAACAAGAATTTCTGCTATCAGCTGGAAATGACACAGGAGAGAGACCTGGGTGTATTAGTTAATAACACGATGACTATGAGCCACCAATTTAATGAGCCCATAAAAACACCAAATGTGAACCTGTGGTGTTGGTGGCCTGTTGCGTGCAGGAGGTCAGACTAGATGATCTAGCAGTCCCTTCTGTCCTTAAACTCTATGATACTATGAGAAAAGGGGGTGCCTAACATCACAAGGGAATAATAACATCACTTGGTAGCACCCATTTCAACTGATCCCAAACCTTATCTACAAAAATTAAATACTAAAGTATTCTAGAATAATCGCCCCAAATACTGCTAGTTCTACTGTCAAGTGATGTGAAGTATTACTAAAAAACACTGTAGTATTTTTTTTATAAGGGAAGAGGATACTGACAAGCCTCAGTGTGAACAGGGTGACCAGACGTCCCGATAAAATCGGGACTGTCCCTATTTTGAGGAGTTTGTCCTGTGTCCCGATATTTTGTTTCGGGCGGGATTTTAGAAGCATGCCAAAGAAAAATGAGGAATAACTGATCACCGGAGTAGGAACCAGGGACCACGTTATTTTGTGTGACCTTGATCAAGTTATTTAACTTTCATGCCTCTGTTTTCCTTTCGGTAAAATGGGTGATAACACTTACCTGCCTCACAAGAGTGTTGTGAGCATTAACAGAGCAATATTTTAAAAGGATTTTAAAAATAGAAATCGCTATGTAAGAGTCAAGTGTTGTTATAATTTTAAGTGACACATTCCTAACTCTCAGAAAGGATCTGCACTCACTCCCTCTTCTTGTAACAACTGTGGGACAAGAGCTAGGCAGCAATTTTCCTACATGAGGATAACAGTGTGTCACAATTTAAACAAAGGGATAATTTATGCAGCCAACTTCTTTAAAATTCAAGAAAATTTTGGGTTCCACAATGTAGATTTGCTATCAGGGTACCTCTCACGGGGGCTCTCTTCCCCGACTGCAGTATGGCTTTTCTGACATATAGTTTGTGTCCTTGCTTAACGTTGACTTGGAGGGGCAGCTTCTTGGCATGACATGCTAGTCTAATCTCCAGCCATGCGCCCAATCAGTCTCTCTGATGAGGCTGCCAATTAATGTCAATCATGATGCATACAGTACTCTTGTAAACTCACAACTGGGATCAGACCACAACTTATTTCTTATAGGATACTAAACTGCTATCAGATGGTAATGACTTCCAGTTACCAATGCCCTGCCCTGGGATAGATTTGAACAAATGACATCAAAAGTGAAAACCTCTGTATCAGAGTTTCTGTAACCAATTGCCTTTATACATCCAGTTCCCTCAGACTTCAAATTGATAAATGAAATCATATTAGACCTACCTAGCAGATGTCTTGTAATTCTTATCGAATGCATTTCAGTCTGTAAGACTTTTCAAGAGAACTACTTTTGTCTAATACCTTCCCCATGCTCATCCCAGCGTAGTATTATATTAATGAATGTACAGTAATCTGAAGTGTTTCTATTTTTAGTTTAATTGATAAGCAACAAAACAATATACTATTGATCTGACAACATTTTGATAGAATCTTTTCTGGTAACTCTTCATTCTGTTATCAAAGAAGAAGAGGTGATCGGTTGTGGGGATATGTTTTATCCCACTAGATTTTTACAGGAGTGATTTCCGCTGTTCTATTTAGAGTACACTCTTGAGTAACAAGAATATCAGTAGTTGTCTATATAATCCTTAAATTTCTGACTTCTTATGAAAATCTTTTCTTAATAGCAGCACTGTAATTTACATGTTAAGATAAATTCTTTTTGAAAACAAGTGCCCGCATAGCCATGGTCTTGATCGCTAAACAACCAAAGCAATAAAATCTGAAACAGCTTTTAAAACTGATTATATGAAACATTTAATAGTGTAATTGTTCAGTACATAATACTACTACTAGCCCAACAGCCTTTACAAATAATTTTGTTGTAGACCACATGACAGTGAGTATTTCCTACCAACGAAGAGGAAATCTATACACAGTAGAATTACTTGTGTTCTTGATTGTTTTTCATAAGTACACTGCAGTACTGCAGGTAGGGCAAAAGTGCACAACACCTTGTCAGCTGACTTAGGGAATGAAATTAATAATGTGGAACAGAAATCAAGAAATACATAAAATAGCAGGAAAAAAATAGGGCTTAAAATAGAAAGTGGTATTATTGGTGGACTGATTAACTGAGAGAAGTTGTAAAGAGATAGAGAATCTTCCACTGCTAAGACACCAGTTCAAATCAAGCCTCAGTGTGATAGGGATTGAAACTTGTGATTACCATCTAACTGCTGTATGGTAACTTAAATTGTTGAAATGGACAGAGGACCTCAGGAATGAATAGCCCCAGCCCCTCTTCTTTTCCCCTCCCCCCCAAAAAATACTCTGTCACAATTAGCACCTGGTTGGTAACTCCAGCAGAGAGGTAAAGGCAGACTGAATGGGCATAAAGACTGAGCTACCCTCCCACCTCTTCTCTTACTTGGTGAACTTGTACTATGCCTGACTGTGCTGGTTTTAAACTGAGCTGAATGATTTTACTGTGTAGCGTTCACTGTTTTTTACAGAACAGCATTGTGCTGAGCTTTATCATCTCTAAGGCCAGGTCTACACTACCGCGGTAGTTCGACGGCTGGCAATCGAACTTCCGGGTTCGATTTATCGCGGGACGCGATAAATCGATCCCGGAAGTGCTCGCCGTCGACTGCGGTACTCCAGCTCAGCGAGAGGAGTACCGCAGAGTCGACGGGGGAGCCTGCCTGCCGCGTGTGGACCGCGTCTGAACCGCGGTAAGTTCGAACTAAGGTATGTCGACTTCAGCTACGTTATTCACTTAGCTGAAGTTGCGTACCTTAGATCGAATTGGGGTGTTAGTGTAGACCAGGCCTAAGATGTGAGATCTGAGTCTTCGGGATTTCCTATATCTGCCACTGAAGAGTTACGCAGAATAATAGATAATCGGAAAAAGAGAGATTTTTAAAAAAGTTAATTGAATTTAAATTATTAAAGCATATCAATAAAATAAAAGTTAATTTAAAGTTTTTTAAGACTGTAACACATTTATATATCCTTAGAAGAATTCAGCTGATGCATCCCAAAATTACTTCTCGGATAAAAATAGTATAATGTAAAATTCATTCTAATAGAGAAATTCACAACCCAATTCTTCATGAATCTTTAATACTTTGTGCTACAAAATGTAGAATATCTCTAGGCAAATCAATTCCTTTCTTTGATATGTCCAGTCAGTAAATATATGTAATATAAGTTGCAATTACCAAATGATCTTTTTGAGGCCTAACATAATTATAACAAATAGTATCACTCACTTATAGTCTCTAGGGCCTTTTATCCCTATAAATCCCAAAGCACTTTATGGGATAACAGTTCACCCCCCTTGAAAATGCAGTCATTTCTGGGGTGGAACTTGGCAACTGTTTAATGGTCCTCATCAACACCACACAACAGGTTTGGGCAGAATGTTAAAATAACATCTCCAACTGACATAGTGGAAGGTGATTTAAATAGTTAAGGGCCCAGTCCTCCAGGTGCTGTGGAGTGTCTCCTGTGGTTCTGCACATCCTAGACTCTCTAAAGGAGTTGCAGTTGCTTTGCAGGATCATATCCAAATTTGATAGTTGCCTCAAATGGAATGTGGCCAGGACAGCTGGATTAACGTCCATATTCATGTGGAAAGGAGCATGAGAACTTTAACAATTGCAAGGTCAGGAACTCCGGTTTACTTCTCATCCGAAGAGCAGCATCTCCAACAGCACAGAGCCTCCTAATTTCATACAATTACTGTTTCGGAAAGGAGAGCACCTACTACTGAATCACCAACACCACTGCAACACCCAGGATTTTTTCTGGCAGTCTCTGATCCTAGTAGAGGGAGGCAATATGGTCTGGTGAATAGGGCACGTGGCTGGGAGTTAGGAAATCTCAGTTCTTTTCCTGGCTCTCCTCTTCACCTGCTGTGTGACATTGGACTTCAACTCTCCCATTCTCAGTTTCCCTGTCTGTAAAAATGTACCTGCATTGATACTTACATTCCCTTATAAAGTGCTTTGAGATCTACACGTGAAGAGAGCTAAACAGTAGTAATAATGACCAGGTTTGAACCTATTAGTTTGTGGGAAGTGATGAGCTCATAACCTAAGATACTATATGGCAGCAGAAATAGGACTGAATATTTAGAGAGTAAAAGCAAATTGCTCCTCAGTGTCTGGCTTTTTGGGCTATTACACCAAGACACATGAATTGTCTGTGCATCCCATTTAGGAGCTCTCTAAAAATAGACAATGACCACTGGCACTCCCAAGTCAGTTTGTAGACAGGCAGCTCTAATGCACATTTCCATTTCTTTTTGATTCCTGTAGGACCCCTTGCCTGACATTCACAAATTAAGCACAACCTTGGTCATACATTTCATCTGAGACACAGCTCATCTGCAGATAATGTATCCCCATTCATCTTTTGTACTGTTCTATTGTAAATGAGGGGAAGAAAAAAATCTCAGGACTTACATTTCGCTTCAACTTACCTTCTTCCTGGAGGAGAAGATATTAAATGCCAAAATAACAAAAGACATTATAAAACCATCTGTTAGTCGAAGTTATTTGGCAAGTTTGGAATGGTTTAATTAATCTCTCCTGGCTCAGTAAAGATTCCTGTGCTGTATTTATATTTCCCAAGGATTTAAAGTTTCTCGGGGCGAGGGGAAAGTTGGAAGCCCATGCTGTCACATAGGTGTGGCAGTTTGGCCAGTTAATCCACTATCAGTGCAGTCTCCATACAACTAATGAAAGCGTTACATGCAAATTAGCTGTAGAGTAAGGATGGTAATTGGCTTGGATATCACAGTGCTCTAGGACTGATAGTAGGGTGTAGATATATGCCTTGCTGAAGCTGGATGCAGCACAGGTGTGATTAGTACAGCCAAAATGGCTGAGAACTTAAAAATTGGATAATAACAGACTGAGTATCCTAGAAATGATTGAACTTTGTGATATTCTAAACAAAAAGAGGTCTCAGCCATGCTTGTAGCTGTTTGCATATTTCACCTTCGTCCTAGGCTTCAGAGTGACAATCCTTGAATTTGAGAGAGAGATGTATATATATTACACACAGAAACCCATGTTAAAAGAATATTACTAAGGTTAAGTCAAGCACTCACAAATAAGATTGTATATGCAACCTTCAGTCTTCCCCTTTGAGCTTTTAAATGCATGACCACATACTATTTTTTTCCACCGGAGCCCTGCCTCATTCAGTGCACAGGATGAGGGTGCTCACAGGGCCGGCTCCAGTGTTTTTGCCGCCCCAAGTGGTGGTGGTGGGGGGAGCCGCGATATGGCGGCAGCTCTACCGCCGCCGCTTCATTTTTCAGCGGCAGGTCCTTCCCTCTGAGAGGGACTGAGGGACCCGCCGCCAAAGAGCCGGACGTGCCGTCCCTTTCCGTTGGCCGCCCCAAGCACCTGCTTGCTGCACTGGTGCCTGGAGCCGGCCCTGGGCGCTCACTTAATGAATAGCTGTTCAATATTTTGTTTTCTCATTGTTCAATGTGTGACCCTAGCAGTTGTTTACTGGACCCTGTTCAAACTCTGCTCTGAAGACAGAATTATTAATTTCCCCATGTTTTTTCTATGGCACTTATCACTGTGTAATATCGAGTGCTTCACAAACATTAGTCAGTTGAGAGGTAGTGTGATCCTTCTGTGAGGATCAGCCGGAGTTGAACCAGGAAATCAGGGCTACCAGGCAGCTGAATCCCCACATTGCTGTTTGACAGCAGTGTAACCTGGCCACTCCCTGCAACTCTCAGTCTACAGAGGTTCAATGCCATGACAAGGTTCACCTCGAGTGATCTGCCTGACAGGGTCTTAGTGAGCCCTGATTGGCTCCTTGTCCCTATAGAAGCCCAGGGGGCATACCAGGAAGTGTCCAGGCAACAATGCAGATCCCTAGCTACCTGCCATGACCACCCTGCTTCTCTGTTCCTGAACGCTTGGTACTGACCTTGGCTCTGATTTGGATTCTGACTTCCATTTGACCCCCTGGAACCTCAAAATGAACCTTGATATGTGGTATTGACCATCAGCCTGATTCCTGACTGTCGCTCTGACTCTCAGCTTGACCTGACCCTCATACTGGCTCTGACCCTAGCTTCAGTTCTGGGATCTCAAGCTCCTGCCACTAGTCCTGCCTCCCTGCGCCCAGAATCCTGACACCTTGGATGTATAAACAGGAATATTGAGTAGGAGCAAGGAGATTATATTACCTCTGTATTTGACACTGGTTGACTGCTACTGGAATACTCTGTCCAGTTCTGGTGTCCACAGTTCAAGGATGTTGATAAATTGGAAAGCGTTCAGAGAGGAGCACAAGAATGATTAAAGGATTGGAAAACATTCCTTATAGTGATAGACTTCAGGCGCTCCATCTATTTAATTTAACAAAGATAAGGTTACTTGATCACGGTCTGTAAGTACCTACTTTTGGAACAAAACTTTGATAATGGGCTCTTCAGTCTAGCAGACAAAGGTATTACAAGATCCTATGGCTGGAAGTTGATCATAGATAAATTCAGACGAGAAATAAGGTGCAAAGTTTTAACAGTGAGGGTAATTAACTTTGCAACAGTTTTTTGTTGATTTCAAAATTACTTGTGAATCTAAGATTGGATGTTTTGCTAAAAATATGCCCTAATTCAATCAAAAATTAATTCATGGAAATCCTATGGCCTGTGTAATGGAGGAGATCAGATTAGATCTATGAATTATCCAAAAAAAAAACCTTGTGAGATTAGGAAGTGGTACTAGCCCCATTTTATGATGGGGACCTGAGAGACAGAAATTAAGGCCAAAAGTTTCCACTAATTTTGGGGGCCCAATTTGAGACCCCCAGGATCGGATTTTTCAGAGTATTTGGCATTAAATATCATTTGATATATTCAGAGTACAGATCCCATTGACTTACAGCTGTCAGTGCTCAACACTCTGCAAACCAGACCCTGGGGTCTCAAGTTGGGGACCCAGAAAATGAGAAACAAACAATTAGTAATCACCTGTGAAAAGTTTAAGTGACTTGCCCAGTATCACATAGGAATCTCTGTCCGAGGCAAGATAGAATCTAGTTCTCCAGAGCAGCATTCAACTGCCTTAACCATGAGACCCTCCTTTCTCTCCATACCTCATTCACTGCACACCTTCCATCTTCTGCTTCATTTGTCGCAGGGACAACAGCCTCCTTTACTACACAACTCTGGCACATCCCCAAAGCAGGTCCATCCTGTGCACTGAATGAGGCAGGGGTCCTGTGAAAAAAATAGTATGTGATCCTGTAATTACAGACTGTCTCATAATGTCCATGCACAAGAGGCCAGATTAAGATTTCTCATGCAAACTTGATTCTGGTCTTTCTTAATGGCTGAAGTGCTTAACTTTGCAACCTTAAAAATGTTCTTTTTAATATATTTTTTTCTGTATAGTTTCGTAGGCTTTTTAAAAAGCAAACTGGAAAAACAAAAAATCCATCATGTGGCATCATATTGATGCCCACGAGTCATCAGTGGGATTGAAACTTATAGAAACACTGCACAGGCTTCTGCCAATGGAACTGAGTAACTGATAGCAGTAGCAGGTTGTCATTCTTCATGAGGACCAGCCCTAGAGGGGGGTGAGACATGCACTATGCCAGAGAATTTCACAGATATTTGCTGACGGCAGAGGAATGGTGAGACTCAGGAATCTTGGGTTCTCCCCGCACTGGTTCCTAGTCCCAGATTCCTTGTCCAGCTGGTCCCAAACTCCCCCCTATAACTTGTCCCAGTTTATGTGGATTTTCACAGGGATGGCAAAAGGCACATCCCTGACACACAGGCCACAGCTCCTGCCAATTTTTCTACATGTGCTCCAAAGCGTTGGGGCTTTATAGCTTTTTAATGCAAAGGTTGCCAGAATTTTTTAACATGAGCAAACGATCATGTTTTTCCCTAAACTCATTCTCAGAAACAACTGAACCAATTTCACCAACATTTTCCCAAGAAATTCAGCCTCAGGCAGACACACCCAGCATGGAAAGTTTAGTCCAAATGATTAATATTTGGCAACATTATAAGCAACTGAAAACAGGATCATATAATGGGAAGTGTCAGGCAACCTTAATAATAGGTCCTTTCTCAATTCCGGTTATGCACGTTTTTAAATTGGAATTATCCTTTAATTCCTTACTAACTAATGTAACATATGCCTGGTCTACACTGGGGGGGGGATCAATCTAAGTTACGCAACTTCAGCTACGTGAATAACGTAGCTGAAGTCGACGTACTTAGACCTACTCACCGCGGTGTCTTCACTGCGGTAAGTCGACTGCTTCCGCTCCCCCGTCGACTCTGCCTGCACCTCTCAGCGGTGCAGTACAGGAGTCGACGAGAGAGCGCTCGTGGGTCGATTTATCATAGACCATGTTTTAACCCATGTTTTAACCCATTCTTGTTGGTAACTATAATCCTTCCATCTTCCCTCTTTAAAAAATGTCTGCAGTATAGAAAGGCACTCGTGCTCTGACTTCAGAGAAGCAGCCCTGACTCCTGCTGAGTAATTTTCTCTAATTTTCTTAACTTCTCTTTTTAATTCTTCTTTTCCAATAGCTCTGGTTTACACCCGGGTGACAGTGTCACGAAAACAGGACCTGGAGGCCTTTCAGACATGAGACAAGTGCCAACCGTTGTGATCGAATGCGATGACGATAAAGAAAATGTGCCTCATGAATCTGATTATGAAGATTCTTCCTGCCTTTACTCAAGAGAGGAAGAGGATGATGAGGAAGATGAGGATGATGATAGCTCATTATTTACAAGTAAGACTCATCCTTCCCTTCCCCCTTTTATTTTATTTTATTTTTTTATTTATCCTCACAACACAAGGGAAACACAAGCGAACTGGATATCTTAGGCCTGATTTTCCTGTCACTTACACTGGCATAAATTAGAATAAACTCCATTGACTACAACAGAGTAACAGCAGCATAAAATTGATGATTATGAGAGGACAATCAGGTGCTTTATACTTAATAAGTACAAAGTCATGTCAGAATATTTACATAGAGGTTTGTTTTTTTTAAACGTGTCGTCATCAAGTCAAGAAGGCAATGGGAATTTTACCAACAACTTCAATAGGATCAGAATGAGCCCAGTACTGAGCAGTTTTGAAACAATACTAAAGTATGGCCAGATCCGGAGACCTTGACTCAACTTTATTTAATCCTTGTTTAGGAAAAACTCCCATTTAAATCTGTGTGAATATTTGGCCCCTGAACTTTTGTCCAAGTCAGAATTGGCCCCTAAATTATTGCTGGGCATGTGCTCTTTATTTTAAATGCCACGTTTAATGGACAAGTGATAGTTTTTAAAATAGATCCTTCCAGCACTGACTGGCATGTCTGGTTTGTACAGTGTGGATTATACACGTAGAGAAAGCTCAGCATGTTCGCTAAGAACAGAATAACACAGGTACACCATTTTTTGTTAGGATCAGTATCCACTGGGGAGGAGCGGGGGGGGCAATTCTGCTCGCGTACTTACTGAACTCATTGAGTACTTATATGAGTAAGGTGGGCAGTATTTAGCTCTCTGTGTACTCTGCTCACATTTTTCTTAATTATTTAGTCCTTACTGATTTAAAAATCAAGGGCCTGAATATGACCTTGCTTACAGCGCTCTTACACCAGGGTAACCCTGCTGAATTCTGTGGAGTTACTCCTGGTTTACACCAGTATAAATGAGTTCAGAATCAGACTCCAAAACCCTAAGCTACAATAAGAAGTGTAATTACTACTAAAAACATGTACCTCATTCTCCACTACCCTGCACAGTGTAGAGTAATTTACATCTGTACAAATGCTTTCATCTCATTTGGTATCATTTTACTCCCACTCCACATGGTGCAAGGCAGCAGAGAATCAGGCCCAAAAATGACAACTCTAAGCTAAATTTGAGACCTATGGTTACAGGGTTAGCTGCACCTCTTCCCCCTTTCTGGTTGCTCTCTGAGTGCACCCCCTTCCGGTATTTGGCCTCTTGTCCATAGCTGTCTCTAGGTGAAATCTCGCAATTCTTCTACTCTTTGACCGGAACGTGGGTCCACAACCCTGTGTACAGCAACTGTATATCACCCTGAAGGTTTGAATGGGTTTCAAGCACCTGCATTTCCTCCCTTCGGGATCGTGTGACCAGCAATATTGACCAACAACCTTCTTAAAACAAAGCATTTTTATTTAGCACTTAGAAGAAAGAATTAAAGACACAAGATTTTGAAATAATAAACATCCTACATGCATATTTAGTGTCATCTAATCTTATGCTTCACTACAAGCTAAATTAGATAGGCGTTCCTCTTAAATTACAAGAACAGAACAGAGCCACCTCTCAAAGCCCTGCTCCTCCTGTGTCTGTGGGACTCTCAATCTGGTTTTCTCAGTTAGTGTATCTACACTGCAGTTGGGAGCATGCCTCCCAGCCTGTCAGTGGCGCCAATTCAGATATTTCTTGGAAGGTGCAAATTCCGGTCCCTCTATCCAACCCCTTGGCAAGGGACCCCATTCCAGTCTCTCTTCATCCCCACCCTCCTCCTGCAGGAACCCCAAGTCTCCCTCAGCTGGTGAGCCTGCCTCCCTCACACTACATGAGCTGGTTCTGACAAGAGTCAAGTTCTCGGCAGACTCCCCTGCACTCTGCTGTATATGAACAGACTTCGCATGTGCCGGTCACAGTACCGATTGGGCTGGCCACCCCTCCGCACCCGGGCCAAATTTGAGTAGTATTGCAACCACACAGCCAGACTGCACTAGCAGCAGCCATACTGATTTAGAATGGGATCACTGCTTAAAAGTGATCAGGCCATGGGCCCCGCAGCTCCACAACCTATGCAACTTTGAGCAATTGAAAAATCCTTGGAGAGAGGTTCATTCCCCTCCAGCCTCCCCTCCCACCCCCCAAACTGGTGCCACTGCAACCTACACAGACAGACTCGCACTAGCTCTGCTTGAGCTAGCACGGTAAGAATAGCAGTGTGGCTGTTGCAGAATGGGTGGCAGCTCAGGCTGGCCAGCCAAGCTCAGACCCAGAGGGACATGAGTAGTTAGCCTGAGCCGCCACTAGTGCCACAGCACCACACTGCTATTTTTAGAATGCTAGCACAAGTCTGTCTACCTGGGCTGGGAGAGACACTCCCCGCTGCGGTGTAAACATACCTATTCTGACCCTTACTGTTCAAAGTGGTTCAGGTGCTGCCCAAGGACAGCAGGCTTGACTCATTAAGGCTACATGCTCTGGCATTGTCTCTTCGTGAACCTTAAGTGTAAGCTGTCAGGTGACTATGAGAAAAGACCTCCTCCCTCTTTCTCTAGGTGGACAGGCCCTGCTACACAGTCAGACGCTGAGGCTGAAATATCCATTCTGTTATATGGCACAGAAACCCCACGCTAGTGGCAGATTCAGATACAATATTAATCATTATCAATAAACACCCCCACATTTGTCACATCTACATCTTATTCTCTTTACCTGTTGGACCAAATTCTGTCCTTCCCTGTAATGATGTAAATTGAAAGTGACTCCACTGAAGCTAATAAACTGGTTTAAATCTGGAAAAAATTCTATCTAAGGCTACCCCTAAAAATTAGATTGACCTAGGTACATCACTCAGGGCTTGAAAAATGTCACTCTCTGTTCAACATACTTAGGTCAATCTAACCCCCACTGTAGATGCAGCTAGATCAGTGGAATAATTATTTGTGTCAATTTAGCTACCGCCTCATGAGGTGGCGGTTTAATTACATTGATGGAAAAACCCCTTCCGTCAATGTAAGAAGCATTTACACTACAGCACTGCAATGGTACAGCTGCAGCGGCATAACTGTGCCACTGTAGTGTAGACTAGAATCTAACTTAGTTCACTCTGCTTATCCTCTCCTGACTGTTACTTCTTTGTCTGCTGTAGGATATGGTATAATGCTGACATCCCCTTTGGCAAGACCTCTTCTTTCTTCCATAGGTTCTCTGGCAATGAAAATCTGCAGGCAGGATTCTTTAGCAATCAAACTTAGCAACAGGCCCTCCAAACGAGAGCTGGAGGAAAAGAACATCCTCCCAAAGCAGACTGATGAGGAGAGACTTGAACTGAGGCAGCAGATTGGAACAAAGCTAACAAGGTAAGACCCAAACACTTTTCTAATGTTTACCATCAAGCAATGGGTTGCTGGGAGAGTGAACTGCAAGATACAACTTTTATCCTTGGGCTGTGGAGATTTAAGGTCCTCTATTCGCAATGCTCTATATGTGAGAAGTCACCCAACAGGCTGAAGAAAACCCACAGCTCTAGGCTTTGCCTCTGCTTCAGTATAATTTCCCATACACAGCCCTCTCGCCCTCAGGGGTCCTTTACTACAGAAGGGCCCGTGGAAATGTGCTTTCTACATTGGTGCTCATTTTCTACTCCCAAATGAAAAGGTGCAGCTTTGGGGATATTCTTGGCTGTAGCATGTGGAACCCTCTTTATATACCCTTTTGTGAAACCATTGGTGTTACTAAATGACTGATATGAAGCCCCCTCCTGACTGAGTTACCTTTGGAGCAGCTAAATATATTCCTATCCAGTAACACTCGTACCTATCACACACAACCTGATTTGGGTGGGTCAGGCTTGAGCAGGGTTTCTCCTTTTGAAGACTCATTCATCTCTCTAATCTTATTCCTTTCCACTTGATCTTATTTTTGCCATGATAGATGTGGGCTAGGGTAGAGAGGTGATTGATAAACATGAAGGATAGAATTTATTACCTCACTTCCTCTCAGCAATTAGTTGCATTCAGAATATTTAGCATTCCTGGGCTAAATATGTAAGATGTTCAAGTGCTTTTCCAAGCACTTTTTACCTGTGCTTTCTATATTAAATCTAATGCTCCAACTAGCCTGTGGGATCTGGCAGCAGTATTATGCAGAAGTAGGCAGTAGTAATGCTTTATGAATGAAAATTTTCAACTCTACAGCTCGCTTAGTAGCTTGGCATAGTGTATTTGCATAAAAAGATCCAAATTGATACTGAGCTAAAAATAGAAGTGTCAGGAAGAGAAGGAGAAGTGTGTATCTATATGCAACATCTGCTTTATCACATACAGTATTCGGGAGTTTCCCTCAGTGAACCCTGTGTTATTGCTACACGTCAGATTATTTCTACCGAGTGACTCTTAACTTGCATATAGGAACATAGGATGCCATGTTGAATCTGACCAAGGCTCACCTAATTCAGTATCCTGTTTCTGACAATGGTCCACACCAAATGCTTCAGAGAAAGCTACATGAAACCTTGCAGTAAGCAGCTGTAAAATTATTTGCCTCCCCGCATTAGGTATCCTTATAATCCCTATTAGAGATTGGCTTAAACCCTGAAGTATGTGGTTAAATATCTCTCCAGAATGTATATTAATATTAACCCCTACAACTTAGAATAATCTGTTTTTATATATAATATATTATGCCCAATCACTTTTTGAATGTTGCTATGTTTTTGGCCTCAACAACATCCTATGGTCATGAGTTCCACAGATTAATTACATGCTGTGTGAAAAAATATTTCCTTTTATTGGTTTGGAATTTGCCACCATTTAATTTTAATGAATGTTGTTTTGTTGTTGTGTTATCAGACAGGGAGAATAGAAGCTTCTAATGTACCTTCTCTATTTCATTCATTATTTATATACTTATTCCATGTCCCCTCTTACTCATCTCCTTTGGAAGGTAAACAATTCCAGTCTTTTCAATCTCTCTTTATGCCCCTAATCAGTTTTGACACCGTTCTCTGAAATCCCTCTAATTCTGTCATATCTTTGTTGTGATGGGTGAGCAGTATTGCTCACAGTATTCCAGACGAAGCTGCACCATTAAATTATATCCTGGTATTATAATATTTTCCACATTTATTCTCCATCCTACTCCTTATTCATCATAACTTCTTTTTTGACTGCAGCTACACACTGAGTTGAGGTCTTCAATGAGGTGTCCAGAGTGGCACCCAGATCCTTTTTCTTAGTTGATACAGTTACTTTAGAGCCCTGTAAGGTATCTGAGTGGCTTAATTTTTCCTTCCCCAACGTGTATTACTTTGAATTTGTTGATATTGAACTTCATTTGCCATCATGTTGCCCATTCACCTAGATTGGTTAGGTCCTTCTGAAGTTTTACACTCCTCTCTGGACTTCTATAATGTAAATAAGTTTGTGTCATCTGCAACTTTTACCACCTCATTGCTCATTCCCCTTTCCAGATGATTAATACATATATTAAACAACACTGCTCCAACTGATTTAATGTCCCTGTGGGAACAAGGTGTTTCTGCAGTTTGATTTTCAACTAGGTAAACCAATTTTGATAATAACTGGAGCATTTCTTAGTTAGGCCTCATGTTCTCACAACATCACTGTCTTTTTCTCCAGTGCACTCATCTTACTATTGTGCTCCTTTACTGTCGGAGGTACGAAACTGGATATTATCTTCTAATGTAGCTATGGATTAGATAGTGAAAATCCTAAAAGTTTAGAATGATAAAATATCTGAGCTGAGAAAAATACAGGACCTTATTCATCACTGCATTACTCTAGTTTTATACCAGTGTAACTTTATTGAAGTTCATGGAGTCACAATAGTAGTAACATAGTGATGAATCAGGCTCTGTGACAACTGGAATTTAGAGTTTTGCATCTCCTTCTGCTGAGTAGAGTTAGAAGTAGAGTTAAGAAACTTGGGGAGAAAGATACTTCCTTAGCCAGGCTCCAAATACGATAAGTCACAAATGCTGCAAAACAAGACAGGGTTACAGGTCTTGGCAGTAAAATCCTAGAATGTGTCTTCTGTCTAAATACAAAATATCAGAGTATAAATCCAGGCTGTCTATGGCTAGCCTGTAGGCTGATAGATATTATATTTATTTGGCTGGAAATGTCTCGAGTTTGGTGTGCAAAAATGTGCCATTTCCATGGCTTGCAGAATAAGTTTCAGAAAACTCAAGTCGATTTTTTTCTGTTGTGTAAATAACATTTCAAAACCTCATTACTGCATCCATACTTTATTGTCACATAATGATGCAAATCTCAAGCAAAATTAAAGGTGTACAGGATTTAAAGTCCTCGGGGAAGAACTGAGATTCAGACTATGATTGCAGTTGGCAAGTTTAATAATATTTCTGAGGAATTTGTACCATTCCAGCAATGGGTCCCAAAGGTTTGAAATAACCAGCCAATTAAATTACATACATTATTTGCAGAAGAAATATAAAATACAGAATAAAAACTTCAGCAGATAGTTACCATTGTCAGCAATGAACGGGATCAATTCATTTTCACTAGAACACTGATTAGGACCCTTAAGTGTTTACATGCATTCTTCACTATGCTTAGTTAAGGAGAGATCATTAGCTGCAGTATTTGGCAGATCAGAATTTAGATCTAAAAAGAGTGTGTTATTTAAAAAAGAAGCTTATGGGTAGGCATGCTAAGATTTCGATCTCTGACCTACTGCACAGGGTCAAATTTATCCCTGTGTAATTCCACTGACTCAGAAGTGTCTGTTCATATTGTATTTAAATGTTGCTAGAAACAACTAAATCTCAAATCATTCTCAGAAAAAGCTTGTGACTCTATTATTGTGTCTACCAACTCGTAGCCAGATACCACAGCACATTTAATAAATTATCAAAGTTCACCAGCGGGATCAGTTCTGGGCTGCAGAGCATATCCCACAGCAGAATTTGGCCTACAGTATGCTCTTTGAATCTTAGCATCGCCACGATGCAACGCAGGATCTTCACGGTCTATAATAACAACACTCAACACGTTTATAGCGCTTCACACAAGTAGTAAGTATCATTATTCCCATTTTACAGATCAGGAAACTGAGGTTCAGAGAAGTAAAGTGACTGGCCCAAGACCACAAAATGAGTCTGTGCCAAGCAGGAAGAAAACCCAGGTCTCTTGAATCCCAGTCACATGCATTGGCCATGGGACCATGCGCTATGACCCATCAATTCAGAAGCAGCAATGCCAGCAAGTGGCTATGTGGAATCCTTCCTGTGGCCAAATTTGAAGGAGCTGTTCCAAGATGTTGGTTTCTAGTAGTGAAACAAGATACTGTCCTTCGGTTTGTAACACTCATGAGATGAGGGTAGGAGTTGAACACTGTAGACCAGTTCCTCGGCTGCTGTACATCATCATATTTCCATTGACTCCCATGGAGCTATGCTGGATTACACCAGTTGAGGATGTGGCACTTTAAACAAATCTTTTTTTAAAACTGTGTATTTCAAAATTTGTATTTGGAAACTTCTTTATTATGCATGCTCACCTGCTCACCTACACCTCCTATTGTTTGTGTTTTCTGGTCCCTCCTCGACCCCCCCCCCAGCTGCACAATAAGGCAGAGATGTGCAATGTAAGTGACGTTGGGCCAGAATATGGTAATTTAAGCAAAATTGGGACCTTAGAGTTGTCACAGTTACTGGTTGAACTGCACCTCTGGCCCCTCCTGGTTTCTTTGAGTGCACCCCCGCTCAGCTCTCAGGCCTCTAATCAACACCTGGCTCCAGATGGAATCACACCGTTCTCCCACACTCAGACGGAGCCCTGGGTTGCAGTCCCCCATACTAACGTGGATTATTTTAGCAGGCCTCACTTAGGTTTAGATCCTACAACTCAGTTCCCCTCTGGTGCAATGACAGTGGCAATTAGTGACCAAACAGCTTCCTTAGTACCATTTTTTTAAAGCAGAAATTTCAGAGAAAACATATCTTCAAAACAGTACCAGACTATGCATCTCTAGCTTTTCCCGAGGAGTTACCATTCCCTGGATCTGGGGAGGCCCAGTTTCTTTAGACTCCCTCCACAAAGTCTCTTTCTGAGTTGGCCTGTCTCCCTAGATAGATGCAGACAAGTAACTCCTCTGGTCCCCCGGAGAAAGGCTTTTTAACTTTTTAGTGTTCTTTTCAGCTCTAGCCTCCTAGCTTTGACAAAATAAGGCTTGCAACTTACCAGAGATCAGACACAGGAATCTTGATGCTAATAGTGTGACCCATTGTCTTTCAAGTGTGTGTTGAGGTGTCTTTATCTAGATATATTGTGTTGCTATCCTGTTTGCTATTCCAACAGCCCCGTGTTAAAATAGATCAATACAGGATAATCTACTAACCCAATAAACCATAACTTCCCCTTCCCGACCAGCTCACATACAACGTTAGTGAAATGGTTAGATCTCCGTATGCATCACATCATTACATATCAGCTCTTTCTGTCACAAATTCATCCTCAGAGTAGTGGTGTTGCAGCACTGTGTGGTATATGCAAATGTTGCCCTCAGGAGGGCAGGCCAGAGGAGTGCCACACCATCTTCCAGACAATGTGCATATGCTCTAGGCATTTTGGCCAGGTGCCCGTTAGGCCTGCAGGGAGCAGATGTAAATTACCATCCCTTCTGCAGCAATACTCGGAGCGTGTGCTGTGCCCCTGCCACACACCGTTATTTGCAAAGCTATGTCTAAGCATTGCCATGCTCAAAATGTCCTTTGAAACCAGAGCCGGCTCCAGCTTTTTTGCCGCCCCAAGCAGCGAAGCGGGGAAAAAAATAAATAAATAAAGCCGCGATCGGCGGCACTTCGGCGGCAGCTCTGCCGCGCCACTTCATTCTTCGGTGGCAATTCAGCGGCAGGTCCTTCACTCCGAGAGGGACTGAGGGGCCTGCCGCCGAATTGCCGCCAAAGACCTGGACGTGCCGCCCCTTTCCATTGGCCGCCCCAAGCACCTGCTTCCTTGGCTGGTGCCTGGAGCCTGCCCTCTTTGAAACCCATCAAAAGTAGCACGGGGGAACCATGCTTCCCATCCTGTCTCCATCCACACATTTAAGAATTAAAAGGATTCAGTTAAAAAACAAATAAGGGAGTCTCTTTCCAACACATATGCATTCTCTTTTGTCATCTGCCTCCATCCTCACATATCTGAGTAAGGGGCAACTAGATATTGTGTTGAGATCTGCAATGTAAATAAACCAGCACATACTTCAGTAACATGCTCCACAGAAAGGTGTAAGAGGATAGTGCTCTGTGTTTATATTTTGTTCTATATTCATAAATTTAATCATTCTGCAACACACTGCAGAGCAGTGTCTATACCACCGCAACTGGAAAATCTGATCTGAGGCAATGCAGATAATACACTGCATGTGTCACAAGACAAATATGATGTATGAGACTAGACTATTGAAACACAATACGTATAATATATCAATAAAACCAGGTGTGACACAATAAAATCCCACAGATTTATTAAAAAAAAGAATGAAGTTTTTGTGGTTTGGCAATATTGTGGTAAAAATTACACGTCAGATCTGTTATTGAATAGCAGACTTGACAGATGGTGGTCTCCCACTGTTTTATTGGGGAAGATAATCTCTTCTGAACACACCCTACCTATGCTGTGTCTGCCTTGACTGTGCTGAAAAACATTGCCTAGGAACAGAGGAATCAGCTTATCCATGGAATTCCCATGGAAGTAAAAGATCACCATACAATTCTGAAATGTCACGTATCTGTTGTGGGATTTTATGGCCTGTTCAAATCAAGTTCTGATTGCCTATGTGCGTGAGAGAGTGTGTGCACACGCACACAGGGGAGAAAGAGGGAAGAGCGGACAGATGAAATGGAGTGAAGAGGAAAAAGAACTGGGCAGGTAGGAAAAAGGTGGAGGGGAAATTATGTCATCAGTTCAGATATGATTTGACCATAAGGCTGGCAGAAATATCATAAGTATTAAAGTACTGTAAACCTGCAATGTTTGCATAACAGCAAGCACCATGGCTATTTGGATAGTCAAGTCGTCTTCAGATAATTTGACTTGTCTGAAATTTGCTTCACTGTTAAATGTAATGCAATAAAATACAATCAAATTATTTAAGTTAGCTGCATTTTTCAGGTTGACAGATCCTTATAGAGAATGATGTGTTCAGAGGAGATATTATTAGCCCATTGGCAGAGACAGTACTTCTTGGTAGAAAGCTGTCCAAAAGAATTTATTTTTAACAATAAAATTTGACAAATATTTCTATAAGGGACCATGGCATCTTTCATGCCTGAAAAAGTAGACCAGCAATTGTTGAACATGCCATTCAGAGGATGGCTTGCTGGCACCTTCAGTAACGTCATGCCATAGTGTTGACAGATGGAGCAAGGACTGTAACCGTGACCTCTATTCCTAAGACAGCACTAGTGATGCTGATCAACCAATTCTCACATCAGCAGGTTTTTCGTTTCAAGCTCTAAATATGAACTTTGAGAGACAAAGTCAGTTGGTTGTAATGTGGGGAAAATGCTGAATATCCCTCTGAATCACTGCCATGGCCACACACACATTATTCAATGATAGAGTAATTGCGGTTGTACTGTACTACATGTCTTCACCGGCCAACCCATGAATTGCTCAATGTTTTTAAGTGCACAAAGGCTCTTTAAAAGGCCTGCAGGAAACAGCCAAAAGAGATCATTTTTGTTTACTAAAAGTTTTCTGCTATGAGGACAGAGACAGCTTTTTTAAATGATTTATTATTTAACCAGTCCCACTGAGGGTGTGCAGGCTTTATTCAGCCACAGACTGGCTGCAAGATGGCCCCCGCCAATCATGACTGAATGATTGTTCTGGACCCAGTTCTCAGGATTTTCATTCTCTCACTATCTCAGAATCATTTAGGGATAACCAGGCAGTGAGACTGGGCTTTGCTCAAAGATTTTATTTTAGTTCTTTAATGTGAAATCATTTCTTCCTAATTACCTCTGAGGTCTGCAATTCTATCATTGATCGTTAGGCTTCAGTAATGAGAGAAAAATATTCCTCAAGGCAACAACTCATCCTTAATGGCAGCAGAGTGTTCGGAGCTTGTCTCCTCACATTTTGCGTGTTAGGGGAAAACTACGCGGAAAATAGAATTGTGGTAAACAAGCTCCTCTAAATCCTGGATTCAAGGGGAGGGTCCAGCAGAACTAGATGTCTGGTGAGGAAAAGCTGAAGAGAGCTGAGCCTGTGTTTTCATGATGATGGTTAAACCGAGTGTAACAGGGCGTGCCTTCTCTCCTGACATCTTGACCCACAGAAACTGCCTAGACTCCCACTAGCTATACATTCACAGTGCCATTTATTTTGAGTTCCTTCCACCAATAGCAGAACAGTCCCTGTGCAACAGTCTGTTTACAGTATCTTCTGTGCTTTTGACCCTCTCATCAGGACTTGACTCAACTAGCCCTCCCTGTCCTCCCCCCATCCCGCTTCCTTCCTGTGCCTTTTGATCAGTTTTGGGATGATGGGCTAATTGGCTCTCTAGCCCCACCAGCCTGACTATCTAATTACCTCAGTCAGCTTTCCCTGGGAAACTGATTGGCATCTAAAGGTTATGACTACACAGCAAATTAAAATCCACGGCTGGCCCATACCAGCTGACTCAGGCTGTGGGTCTGTTTCTGAGCCCGGAAGGTTACACAGCAATGAAACAGCCCTGTGAGCCCAAGTCAGTTGGCTCGGGACAGCCATGGGTTTTTCTTTGCTGTGTAGACGTACCGTAAGTGATGAGAGTGCAGGCTCACCTGTTCACTCCCTGCATCCAAGATCAATGGCATTTTTTCTTCCTGTCAGAGCTTGATGCAGGAAATCATATTTTTCTGGACACCCCAGGGCTATTACTGCTATTATCATCAGGTGGGATGCTGTCAGAGAGTTATCGTGAGAGGCAAGATAATGGCAAACTGAGCTGAGTAATCATTGCACCTTTGAGGCCTAATCCTGCCTTGCGGAAATCCGTGTGAGCTCGGTTGGGTTGAAAGGAAGGACGGCCTTTTGCAATTAAAGAACTGGACTGGGTCTCAGGAGATGAGGGTTCAGTTCCTGGGGCTGGCACAGACTTTCTGTGTGACCTTGGGCAAGTCATTTAGAGCTAGATTTGTAAAGGTATTTTGGTTTCTAAATATGCAGATAAGTGTCTAGTGGGAATTTCAAAAGTATCTAGGTGCCTAACTCCCATACATTTCAATGGCGAGGTGCTTTTGGAAATTCTTCTAGATGCCTATCTCCATCTTTAGATGCCTAAATACCTTTACAAATCTGGCCCTTGGCATACTGAGGTACTTCAACAAGGTACTGAGGCCCCAACTCCCATTGAAATCAGCGGCAGTTAGGTGTCTAAATAACTTTGTGAATCCCACCTTTAGTCTCTCAGTGCCTCGGTTCCCTATCTGTAAAATGGGATTCTGATTTGTCCATGTAGATTTTAAACTTTTTGGGACAGTGACTGTCTTACTATGCATTTTCAGTACTAAGCAAAATGGGGCCATGGACTCTGGGGTGGAGGGTGGGGCTGTAGGTGCCACTGTAATGCAAATAAAAATAGGATTGTTCCCTATATCAGGAATGAGGTTCCCCTCTTAAAGCAGAGGTCCAACCTCTTACACCATGTATGAATTAATACATTAATAATTTGTTCAATTTTTTTAAGAGTTAGAGATCTTAACATATTGGGCTCCTAAGGGGCCAATTCAGACCAGAAAGGATATGGAGCAGGCCAGGAAGAGGGAAGGGGTCATGCCCAGTGTCACCACAGAATGCACTGATTCAGCACATCCCCTCATCAGGCTCCCTTATCTGCAAACTAAAGCTCCCCACCCCAAGTAGAAATAGAATTGGTAGCAGATGCATCATCCTCTGCCCTCCACCCTCTAAATGGGGAAACCCCCACCCCAGGATGAAATTTATACCTCCCTGTGCCAGTTTCAGCAAATCCAGTCCAGTGGATGTTGTGCCATGTGTGTGAGAGCAGACTTGTATGAGTGGAGATATATACTAGTTGACTGCAGTCTGTCCTTTTGGCAGACATAACTGTGTCAGAGCCCGACTTCTAAATGTGTCAAGATTATTTATTTTTGTTATTTTAAATGATGAGACTAAAGGGATGCTCTTGTCTTAATCATAGACAACTGTGACTTGAAAGTGGAATTTAAGGACAAAATCTCCCCAAAGACATCAGCGTGGTCACTCGTTAAATGGAAAGTGTTTGTGTTGCATTAAAGATTTGTATTTCAGTCAGAGGTGCTACCAATCATTGAACAAGTCTATTATTCCTATGACCTCTCAGTACCCCTGCTGTCTGCAGTGATAGAATCAGTACAAGTCACTCTACAGTCTCATTATGGTGCATGTTTCTCCAGTCCTTTCTTTGTGGAAACCAAATTAGTGAATACAACTGGGTTGCCAATTCCATCCCCATCCCGTTCATTTTTATACAAATCTAGATACATTTGTCCAAATACAGGCCTGAGACATGTTCTTAGCACTGCAGAGACTAATATACGTTGTCTACTTAACTTTCCTCTGCAATTTCAATGGGATGTGGTGTCCTTTGTTTCCTACTCTAAATTGTGTGGCGGTGGTGTTAGTTGTTAAACAACTAACAGTTTCCATCCAGAAACAGCTGCATTTCAGCATTGGGTGAAATCATTCCTGATACGTATAATATAATGTGAGCTTGCAGTAGGAATAATAAAAAAGGATATGTCACTAATAAAAATAGTCTTTCTATCACTGCAATAAATAGGAGAACCACAAAGAATCCAGACAGTTTTTTACTTGGCTAAAGAATGATATATTTAAATAAAAAAAATTGTGACCTAGTCTGGAACTAAAACAAGGAAATGGCTGTTTACAAATTTAATGCCCTAGATCTAAAACAAGAAAATAGCTTTTTTTCTTGTTATACTGAATGCTGACAAATATAGGGCAGCTCCACTAAGAACCAGGTCATAAATTTCTACCTTGAAAAATCTGATCATAAATCTTTTCGTTTTGTGTCTGCTGATTGTAGGGAGTTAATCACAAGAACAGTTGTTGTACAGATTGGATGACCTTGTAAATTCTGTAAAGGAAACAAATCAGAAAGCAATGCAAGTAGATAAAGGAAGCAGACTGACAGGAATAAATTTCATGTTTATAGGCTGATGATTGTAAGATGAAGAAATTGCTTTTTTGGTCAAAGAATTTAACTTCTCTTAGTTTCTCCTTTGTTCTCAACATGTTATGGCCTGATTGACAATTGATATGTGGTAACTCCCATAAAGCAGTCAACATGCAAGGCCAATTCTTTAGCCAGCCTTTAAATAGATATGAACATGTTCGGGAGCAGAAGCTGGATTTTTGGACTTGTAACAATCCAGTTTGCATGCATGATCACCTATTTGTGTGTATAAACATGATAATTTCATGTGCAAGTTGTTGTATGTGAATAATTAAAGGTAACTTTTTTAACATTTGGCCTGTATTCGGTCTGTGGTAAGTATTGCTTCATGACCTTCACATTACAATTTAAGGGAATTAAATAATTTTTGGATAGTCAGATCAGTTTCAAGAAAACTACTATATCTACCATTATGTATGATAAAATTATACAAGCTTGAAATATTGCACATTCTTCCTGAAAGACTGTCAAGAACCTCAAGGGTCACTTTGAGGTCAAGAGAGATGTGTTTTATTTGCATGCCTAGTCACAACTATTTATTTTACAGGAAACATGGCTAAGAGGTATGTTCACATCTCATTGCACTGGGATTTATGTGCACAGTTCACACCATATGTGGAGATTAAAATATACCCCCCTAGGCTATGCACCTTGTGGAATTATAAATCACATTAATAATTTTAATTTTAATAGAAACATGCTTTGGTCCGCAGTGAAGAGAATGAGTGCTAGACCAAATCTCAGTGTCCTTTAAATCCATAGCTGTAATACTTGCTGCAAATATTGGGCTCACAATGGAGATTTCTAATAATCTGCAACATAGCAGACTACAGGGAAACCACATATCTATGTGACACATCCAGTTAATTTAGTAACCTAGCATCTTCGATAACCCAACTCTTAACTGAGATCGCTGAATTTAGTAGACAGTGATGCCAGTGATGAATTATATATCATAGGAATAAGCATTCAGGATGTTACTTTTACCCTAAGAGTGGATGTGTTTAGAGTAGGTTTGGAACAGTGATCCAAAAAATACCTATATTCTTCAATCTGTCAGCAAAATCTTCAACAAGTTTTCTTTTGTTACAATAATAAAAGTGGGCACCGTCTGCTTATTTCTTCCCGCTGACAACTGTCTGGATTAAAAACTAGCCCTGAAAATTTGGAAATCCTAGTCCAGTATGATAGGGGTTTGAGGGCAGGAGTAGTACACTGGTGTTTCAGTAATCATGCTGCATGCATTCTTAATTGGGCTGTTGGTGACAAAAGTATTTGGAGAGATTCTGGATTTCTTGCTCTCTTGGCCTACAAAGGGCAAGGTGCTTCACCAATCAGCAGGATTGTGCATCACTCAGCAATGACATCTCAGCTTTTTAAGGAGCAGCATTGACTGGTTCCAAAAGCAATCCTCTCCAGGCCTCCTCCACCAGAAGGATAGTGGCTGGCAGGGCCTTGCGCAAAGGGACGAATTTACCTCTGTAAAGCAGGTAGATTATTATCCAGAGGTCATCAAAGAAGCAGAAAGCCCCTCACCTTCTCTCTCCGAATAGTTAAGAGATTATACTAATGTTTTTACACTGTTAAAAAAAAAATCGGGGCTCTGTCATGGCTTAACGTCATATGAGAGCGGGAAGAGACTCTACAGCAATGGAAGGTTCTGGCTTCGTCTCTAGAACAGTGGTTCTCAAAGCCAGTCTGCGGCTTGTTCAGGTAAAGCCCCTGGCGGGCCGGGCCGGTTTGTTTACCTGCCGCTTCCGCAGGTTCGGCCGATCGCGGCTCCAGGCCAATGGGGGCTGCGGGAAGCGGTGCGGGCCGAGGGATGTGCTGGCCGCCCTTCCCACAGCCCCCATTGGCCTGGAGCGGCGAACCGCGGCCAGTGGGAGCCCCAATCGGCCGAACCTGTGGACGCAGCAGGTAAACAAACCGGCCCGGCCCACTAGGGGCTTTCCCTGAACAAGCAGCGGACCAGCTTTGAGAACCAGTGCTCTAGAAGCCACAACAGAGTAACTACTAAGCCTTTTGAAAAGGTATGGCATGCATTTGTTCCCCCCTTCTTCTATTTCTCCCCTTCCACTTTATTATGACTTATTTGTATTGCAGTAGTCCTAAGGAATCCCACTAATGGACCAGACCCCGTTATGCTAGGCACTGAACAAACACAAAAAAGATGGTCCCTACCCCCAAAGAGTTTACAGTCTAAAACAGGTGGATACAGACAAATATGGGAAGCACAAGGAAACAATGAGACAACATTGGTCAGCATGATAGGCAGTGGTGTCAGCACACCAGTTGCTTACAATTGTCCCACTTGCTATGTCAGCTTTGATCTTCTGACTTGCGTTCCATATGCCCTGTCCCTCCCCGCATCTTTGTGTATCTGCACTAGATCAACCACAATCTGGCCCTAAATGTTAAAATGTTAAATGCCAATATTAAAATAAACAAGAATGAAAATCCTCTATTATTGTTGTTATTAAATGTAAATATGTATTTTCATGCATGAAACTGCAGGAGCCAGCAGCATAAAGGATTTAGCACTATACTTTTCTTAAAAGTTGCTTTTAAATACTAATCAGATAATTATAAACATGAGCACTGAGAACAATTTACAACCTCATTAGCATTAGCTCTCAGCCAAAAACGTCATGCCAGTGCTTTTGTTGTTGGAGGGGTTGTTTGTTGGGCTTTTGTTCTTACGCGGTGTGTATGACAGTATGTAGTTCTTTGGATGACTGAGTAATGTTCCAGTTTAGTATTCAGGACCCTGCTACCCAAATAAACCCTGCCTCAAAAAAATCTAAAGAGAGGTCCTTAGGAGTGTGCTGTGTGAAACTAGTGTGATATAAGTAAAACTAACTCCTGCTTTGTAGGGTTACACGGTCAATGTGAGCCCTTCAAGATTGGGCTGGAAGGGAGCAAGTCCTTTAATTTTTGACACGTCTGTGGAAGACTGATGAATGTGAAATAGCAGGTTTTGTAGTAATGGATAAAGTTAAGCATAAATGTAGAACAGGCTTTGTGCATGGTTTCCCCATCCATTTCTGACAGTGCGTTTTAACACTGGCTTGCAATCTATCTACTAGCTTAGTCCTGGGCCAGCCGTACAGTGGGCTCTTTTGGTGATGTCAACAGATACTCATTAGGGACTAGGCTGAGACTACCACACTTACTTCATTTGTTACCTCCCAAAGACAAATTTGAAGCCAGGTCCCCAGTACCTACCTGCACAGCAGTCAAGAGAGTATCCTCTTGTAGCAAGAATTCCAAATTACAGGGGCAAATATTTCACGGCTGGCAGCCCTACTATATGTAGGACAGATCTGCAGGACTCTAGGGGGAAATCCAGGACTCTCCTGTGGAATGTAGACCAGTAAACTGCCATGAACACACACGTTTTAGCTCTTGCATACAGAACATTCTGTAATAATCAGTCTATTCAGCTTCAGATTCTGAGCATCATCCAAATAGTCTATTCATTCTAGTGAAAAACTCAAAACACAATTTTTACTTAACTTTTTTTTACATTTCTTTAGAGAGCAAACAAAAAGAATTTGTCATTTTTACCAGTCTCCTCTTTTGCAATGTCCTTGTCAAGAGTTTAATTTATGACGGAGTCCCAGTGGGGCTTAAAGATCAAAGTATTTTAAAGTGTAAAGGGATAATGATTCTTTAGACCAGTTAGGCCAGGATTATATCTCCTGTTCTATTTTGCAGAAAGGAAAAGGTTGTCGGGCCTCCCCCCTCCACTTTCTTTGTTTAACATCAATTCTAATTAGGAAATATTCCTTATGAAAAGGTTAGCAGTCCCCCAGCGACCATTACACTTGGATTGGGATAATAAAGCAGGCTTCTAGTATGGTGAAGTTTCTTCAGCCTTCAAAATACAGCCTGAATGCTACTGGCGAAGAGGGGTGGGTGTGCAGGAGGAGGTGGTGGTATGTGCATGGGTATTTTAGAAGGTGATCTATGAAAAGATGTCAATGAGCACTGGAAAATTCATGGAGAATGTAAAAAGCTAATGTACAATATTATTATTTAGAGACAATACTGCTAACATATCATGTTGGTTTTTTATATCCCTCTGCATGTTTTTTCTTTGTGTGCTCATATTTTGTTCCCTCCTCCTTCCCTCCCCCCCCCCCCGGTTGTTTTTTTTTTATTATTATTATTATTTAAAGATATTTGTATGGAAACAGGATCTTTGCTACTTTAGAGATTATCAATTCCTGCTGCTAATTCCTCATTTGAAATAATAATCCTCTTTGCAACATTACATTTGTTTGCTGTGGAAATAGTTATGATGCAACAAAGAGAGGATTATGACTTCCTGGCCCAAATTCAGCACAAGTGTAAGCGGGTGCAACTCCCTGGCCTTAAGTGAGGAAGTAAGTCCAACAGAGGAAAGACTTGTCTTGAAGGGGAAAAAAATTCTGTCAGCATACAGATGTCCTTAATATAAAAAGGAGGAAGGAAAAACAGAGTATGGACTAAATTCTGCTCTGTTATTTTTGGTGCAAATCCAGCATAACTCTACTGAGGTCATTGCAATTAACTCCCGATATGCTGGTGTAACTGAAACAAAACTGTCCTTTGATCTCTAAAATAATTAATAATAATTTCAAAGTTTTCCAAGAGGCATCTGTGTCTTTAACTGTTGCACTTCTGCTTAATGAACCAGATTTATCAGAGTGAACACTTCCAGTATTGCATGCATCTGGTACAGCATGTTTTCACTGAACTTCCAGGGAAATGCTATCCGTTAAAAGATTACTCCTGTGCTTTACTAATGTGAAATCTAAGAATGGGAAGGGGTTGTGAGTGTGTACCGGTAGTTAAATGGGAATAAGTAGTTGTTGAGACTGTTAGAGGGCAGGAGACATACATGTTGAATAAGTAATAGCTAAACCCAAAATTCATGAAGACATTAAAAAAAGATGAGGGGTGATTTTACATGTGGTGACACACAAAAAAGATTCATAATAATAAAAACAAATGAAAACAACAAATCTGACTACCAAATAGCTACTGTAGGAAAAGCTGTATCTTACATGTACTTTTTAGAGAGACAAGGTGGGTGAGGTAATAGCTTTTACTGGACCAACTTCTATTGGTGAGAGAGAGAAGCTTTTGAGTTTCCACTTTCTTCAGGTCTGGGAAGCATATTCAGTGTGCCACAGCTAAATATAAGGTGGAACAAATTGTTTAGCATAAGTAATTAACACATATTTCAAGAGACCATTCAAGGTGAAGTCACATTTCCCAGACCTGGAGAAGAGCTCTGTATAAGCTCAAAAGCTTGTCTCTTTCACCAACAAAAAGACATTAAAAGACATTACCTCACACACCTTGTGTCTCTAATATTCTGGGATCAACACAGCTACAATAACCCCGCATATACTTTTTAGGGCACAGCTCCCTGCAACCATCCACTACTCTTCATCCACCACTCTTCATAACACAGTGAGAATCTGAAATGCCTCCAGCCTGAAGGAGTTAACCACTCTTAAATGTCAAAAACCTGTGCAGTTCCCAGATTTTTCCACTTCATTAACAATACAGAAAGAGAGAGTGTGGAGATCATATTATTTTCCCACGCATCCCTTCCCTCAGAACCTTACTTGCCATGTTTTAAATTGTTGAAAATGTTATTATTTTTAATTTTAAAAACACATATTTGGAATTCTTGTGAATAATAAGAATCAATGAACAGTCCAATTTCTGGCTTAATGTTTGGAAGGTGATGTTTCTTTATGATATCCCTGGAATCTAAAACTAATTGTTTGGCATTAATTTTGATTTATTAAGTGATTTTTACTTATTGTCTGTATGTCATTGTTCACCCCTGGCACTGACCGATCTTTTCAGTGTGAACTAATTTTGTCAGAGGGTACACAGAACAACTCCATTTGCCTGTTTTCTTTGAATAGTCTGTATTTGCTATAATAACAGTGGAGATTTTGCAGCATTAAGCGGTACAAGTACTGAAGTATTGAGTGTATGGATTATAACTGATAGAATTCCCAATATGTGATTCCGCAGTTGGATGGACATATTTATAATTAAGGAACACATGAATAAATGAAGTAGCAAATAGTTGTATGCACTTTATAGAGACCTTTTAAAAAAAAGGCTAATTGAATATTGATAACACTAGAAATGGAAGGCATCTATTTATTCACAGAACACGCATAGCAAGGGGAGCCATAGTAAATCCACATTGGCCACCAACAGGTCTCAACCTTGCACTGGATGAATCATCTCTATAGGTGACAGGGTTCTTCTCTTTTGTGACAGACCCAGACCAGTGGGGTACAGGAGTCTGGTAGAGGGCAAATATACTGGTCACTGGATGAGTAGTTTCTGTTCCCTGAGTGACCAGAGAAGGGGCTTCACTAGAGTAATCAGGAACCTGCTAGAACCAGTTAAGGCAGGCAGGCTAATTAGGACACCTGGAGCCAATTAAGAAGAAGCTGCTAGAATCAATTAAGGCAGGCTAATCAAGGCACCTGGGTTTTAAAAGGAGCTCACTTCAGTTTGTGGTGCAAGTGTGAGGAGCTGGGAGCAAGAGGTGCAAGGAGCTGAGAGTGAGAGGGTGTGCTGCTGGAGGACTGAGGAGCACAAGCGTTATCAGACACCAGGAGGAAGGTCCTGTGGTGAGAAAAAGGAAGGTGTTTGGAGGAGGCCCTGGGGAAGTAGCCCAGGGAGTTGTAGCTGTCATGCAGCTGTTACAGGAGGCACTATAGACAGCTGCAGTCCACAGGGCCCTGGGCTGGAACCCGGAGTAGAGGGCGGGCCCGGGTTCCCCTCAAACCTCCCAATTGACCTGGACTGTGGGTTCTTCCAGAGGGGAAGGTCTCTGGGCTGTTCCCCAACCCACATGGTGAATCTCTGCGGCAAGAAAATCCGCCAATAAGCGCAGGACCCACCAAGATAGAGGAGGAACTTTGTCACACTTTCCATACCCATTCAGTCTTTACCCTCTATGTTGAGTCTTCGAGCAAGTGTGCCCATGGGATTGTGGCTTTTGTGATGTGAAACACCTACCTACCTGGGGTTGGAGAGAGACCACCAATGCATTTCACATAAGCTGCCAAACAACCATCAGATGAACGTGACTTTAGTTACTATTACCCTTAGCTGGATTTGAAGACGTGACTGAGAGTTGAAAGGTTCTAGGTTCCATCATCTATCCCTTTATTTAAGAGAACAGTCCAAAGGACTGCACGGGAGGCTATTAGACAACAGATGATCAATGACTCCACTGCAGTTACACCAGGGACCAGATGGTTTCACAGTGGAGCCTCCAAGTATTAGATCGCCACAGCAGTACATGAAAACCAAATAAAAGTAAAAGAGAGGACAGCAAAGGGCCTTCTAAGCTGTGATATTTAGGGAGGGAAACAGAGAATTCTAGGTCACAAGGAGGAACTTATAACGAGGAGAGGGGCAATAGCTGAGTATCCATGAGGTTCTCCCCCTCCAAAACGTTCATATAAAACGTACATTTAGAGGCCTGTTCCTGAAAAGAAAAATGTGTTCATGCACAGCACAGATTTAGAGGGACACAAAATTAATTAGAGGACAGATCTACTAAACCATAGTTGTGACCTTGGCCTGGGAACATGAGAAGAAGATCTTCTAACCTCTGTGTCATCCCCATAGTGCCTTTTTATTCTATAGGTAATGCATTGTAATTAATTGAACTCAGGGCAGGAAAACAGGAAATCCTGAGCTCTAATCCTGGTTTTGGATTATTGCTACTCATGTTAGACTTGTAAAATTGGATTTGGGACCAGTGTTTCTGTGTTTGGAGAACTCATTTTCTTTCTGCGGTATGGTGTGTACAATAAGAGTACAATTGAACAAGATCTCTAGCATTTTAGAATAACATGTTTGCTTTATTATTATGGGTCCTAATATTCATCTAATAGCCATCTAGCACATCTTAGTTCCCCAGCCAGCCTTTGTGAAGTTTTTTTTTATTTTGTTGCCCATGAAATATATTTTTGAATTAGCTAATTCATAGTAGGCACTCTCCTTTCAAAGATTAGGAATTTGAGAACTCAGAGTTTCCCCAGAGGGAAATGTTATTGCTGTAGAGTTATTATTGCATTGTAGATGCAATTATTATACTTCTGTCATTCTTTTTTAATGAAACAGTAAAGTATAAAGGATGTTCCATTTGGGGATGGAGGGCTAAAACCTGATCCTGAATGACAGAAATCAAAGGGAATTTTGTTGTTAATTTCAGTGGGAAGAGGATCAGGGCCTTAGTGCCTGACTTTTGTGCTAGGCTATGGCTTTATCTTTTGAAAGCCCTGAGAAATGCAATAATTCTCCAAGAAAATACTGAGTGCCTGGCTGTGATATTCCTTGTGTAAAAAGGATGTTCATTTTTAAAAAGGGATTTTATTGGGTTAGTGATATCATACCTGTGATTTTATTGAAGATTACGGGCCCGAGTATGTCATTGTTCAAACAGTCATACAACTCCATTTGTATCCAGAGTTATAAATCTATCTGTTCATTCAGTTTTTTGGACTAGATTCAGAGTTTATGGATTTTCTAGCCAA
The DNA here is from genome assembly GCF_002925995.2 of Terrapene triunguis. Lineage (NCBI taxonomy): Eukaryota > Metazoa > Chordata > Testudines > Emydidae > Terrapene > Terrapene triunguis. Next base: position 4,526,232 of record NW_020664409.1, read on the forward strand.
GATTACATCTATCAGGACATCAGACAATGTGGGGTTTGGGGTATGTTTGGTTGGTTTTTTTTAGTTTTTTAAATACATAAATCCCATGTATTATAGGCAAAATCTCAAGCAAGTTGTCTTATTTTTTTAGGGATAGCGAATTAAGAGAAGCTACATTTTGACTATGAATGGTGATTTTTTTTTTCTGGAAGGCTTAATTTGATGCATGCTGAACAGCCCATACTTTTCTGAAAAATCTTAAAGAGCTTTTCTTGAGTAACCTGTAACTTCTCCTGAGAGTAAAACAATTCCTTACTGAGCTGGAACAGAAGATAATCATAGAAGTGTACGACTGGAATGGACCTCAATACATCATCTAGTCCAGTCCCCTGCACTCAAGGCAGGACTAAGTAATAACTAGACCATTCCTGACAGGTGCTTGACTAACCCATTCTTAAAAATCTCCAATAATAATAAACTTTTGGAGATGTCTCAAGCAGAAGCTGACTCACTTGGCCCCAAGGAGGCCTACAAAAGGAAGTAATCAAAGTAACCCAAGTTTGGGGCTTTAGCCAGAAGGCCAGTTTTACAATATTTTTGACTATCCACAGATGTTTGAGCAAGGCAATAAAGCAAAAAACTGTTGACTGCATTTGCTAAAAATCTTTCCAACAGTGTAAACTAGGGCTGGTTAAAAATTTTCCATTGAAACTGTTTTTCAACAGAAAATTAGGTTTTTGAGTAAACACAATTTTTCATAGAATATTTCAGTTTTTCATTAAAAAACTGAAAAATTTTACATAAAATCAAAATATTTTAATTTGGATATGCTGCTGCAGTGCCTTATGGGAGTTGTAGTTTGGTTGCCTCACATCCTCATTTTGCTCCATGGGCTGGGCTTCCCAGCCAAGCCACATCTCCTATGATGCACCAGGACCTGGGACTCCCATGTAGCTATCCAAGAGGGGAGACTCTGGTAATCATGGGAACTGTAGTCTGACCAGGAGCCCAGCCAATAGAGAAGAATGGGAGCATGAGGCAACCGAACAATAGATTCCACAAGGTACCACTGCAGCATTTTTTATCTTTTTGTTTGTTTTTCTACTGAAATGTTTCAATATTCAAATTTTCTCCAAAAATCAAAATTTTCCACAGGGAAAAATCCATTATCTAACCAACCCCATTCTAAATTCATCTTCACTGGAGCTGAATATAGTCTTGTATCTGCTAGCCGTTGCCTCACTCATGCTCTTTGTATTTGCCTGCATAAATGCAAAAATCTAACTGGAGCTGAATGTTTAAAATAGCAGGAAGGCAAAAGATAGTCGTTATTTGATAGCTGAAATTCAGCAAATGCACCTTATGGGTTTCCCTGGGAAATTAAAAATCAGTAAAGGGAGGCAGGGAGAAGCATTGTCATGAAAGGTACCAAGAGACCTGCAACAAAGAGAACTGTCAGGAAGAACAACTTGAAGGAAGAGAGAGTGTGTCAGGCACATTTTCAGTTTTAACAATATCTTAATGAAGTTTTCTGTCAGGAATTGTACAAGTGTAGATCTCTTATGTTTAATATTGTGCTTCTTTGGATAGGGATTCCTTGCTTGAGAAGCCTTCAGTTTAGCATGTAGGCAATTGAGAACTTAATTAATTGACAAGACAGTGTTTTCCCCCATCTAATAAATCCTAATTGCAGAAGACTGATTAGAGAAGGCTGATTCTCAATAGGAAAATAAGCCCCTCAAGTTTGGTATCCTACTTCTAGCCATGGTTTAAAAACTGATGCTGCAGAAGAAAGTGAAACTCCTAAGCCTCATAAATGCACTTAGCCAGTTGTGTACTGCTGAGCCAGGAGGTGTGAAGGCAGTTCTTTCCTGACCTCTGCTAACAGTTAAAATATGCATGGAAACATGAGATGTGATTACTGTTCTCTTCCCTAGTTCTCTTCTAATCGCCTATACTTAGTATTGGATTGCAGCAAACTTTTGGAAGGCCATGAACAGCATTTCTTTACTCTCTAGCTATCATTTTGGGGACAGGTATGTCACAGTTTCAGGGTAACTGCACCATTGACCCTCTCCATGATCTGCTCAAGGAATGCCCTCTGAGGCCTCCAGCCAGCACCTCTTTCTGGGCAGGAACCCGTGTCCCTTCTCTCCCCAGATTGGGTTTGAGGTTGCAGTTATCTCAAGCAGATCTGACTAATGGCCAACCCCTGCACTTTGCTTTTTTTCCAAGGGCTGTGACCAGGGAATGTAAGTGGTTATAAGTGACCACACAGCTCTTTCAAAGCAGAGTACATTTATTTAAGGACAAAAGCATGCAGAGAAAACATGAAAAATAGCCAAAGGATCATATACTGAATGTACCAGAAGTCACCTATTGACCAAATGGAGGAGTCTGACAGGGCAAAGTTCTTCCAACCTTTCAGCGGGGTTGGATCCTTGCTTGGACCAAAGGTAAGGTCCATTTGCTGAATCTAAAGACAGGCCCCTCTGTCAGGATAAACCCAGTCTTTTATACCAAAAATTTTGCTTTGTCTCCCAGCCTCCGGAAAATTTCCCCTCTCCTCAGGAGGTCATGCCTCAAAAGGCTGGGTATCTGCATAACCAGCCTGGGGATTTTGCATTCATCACCCCTTAGGGATTCCAGATTCCCCAGGGAAAACCTCTATTGAGCCAAGAACGCACAAAAATGTAACACTTACTGATACAAAAGTCTGTGAATGTTCATGGGGCCCAACTCAATACAACGATCTTTGAAGCTTTTATACTCTCAAGGGCTGGCTCAAGCCTACAAATAACCTTACATTAAATACACTGTAAATACAATAGTTTTAGGATAGGCCTTTGCTCATCGTAGCTGTCACAAGGTAATCTAAACTACAGAAGAGGTTGCATAGTGCTCATGACTCCATTTAGATTTTTCTTATGGTCCTGTCAGGAGATAAAGCCAAGGGGCCAGGCTGTCAGCTGGTATAAATCAGTGTAGCTCTATTGGTTCAGTGACGCTACATTGATTTATGCCAGTTAAGGATTTGCCCTAGAGAGTACATTTTTCATTATGAGATAAATGCTTGAATGCTTAAATCAGTTTTTACTCATTCCTCACTCAGACAAAAACAGAAGTCACAGGATTTGGCCCTGTGTTCAGAAATGGCCAGCATTCACTTACTCTGATGTCTGAAAATGAGATTTTTAGCTGATCCTTTTTAATCCCATTTTGTTTTTTTACTGCGGGCAAAAGGCCCTTGATAGTAACATCCTCCTCATAAAGTCACACAAATTGCTCCTTTTTCTTACTGTGTGCTGTTTGTCCCTGTGGAAATGGTCACATGCTCAGTGGCTGGAATCTGGCCTCAGCATTCCTCTGATGCATCTTCCTGAGAACTCTCACAATGTGATGCACAAGAAGCATTATGTAACTCAGTCACTAGAGCTACATATTGCCAAGTTAAACTGTGTGATTTTTATTCTTTGATTCCCATACCCTGCTAGTAACAAAATGCTTTTAATGGCCTCCTAACAATAAGGTGAACTATCTAAGCATCCCGTTAGCAAGAGTTACTGTATCTTAAGGATAATAATAATAAATAATAATCTTTGAATAGCACATTCCATCTTCAGAGTGCTTTACAAACATTCATTCATTCTGAATTAAGGATGAGTTTCTGTCATTTTCAGCACTTTTCCAGTGAAGTAATTGTCCCGTCAACCATGGCAAAGAGACCAAGCTAATGGTCCTAATTCTCTACTGCATTAAGGTCACTTTTTGCTGCTGCAGTGGTGTAAATGAATCATAAAACCAGCATAACTGGCCATGGGATTATACCCCCTGCATATGTGAATCTTCATAGAGCTGAGTGGTGATACCTCTGGCATAGGGTGTATGCCTAGAGGAAGTCCCAGCATTGCTGTGAATCCCAGCTGCTGTAACAACTCCTTGAGGCCATAGGGAATGAGCATAATATAGAGCAGTCCTCAGGCTGCTGTAATTTATGCCTGGGTACCAGATGGGCACACAGTAGCTCCAGGATCAGGGGAGTGCAAAGATGACTTGAAGAAACTGCTGCACTTCCCTCCTGTGATGTGCTGTGCATTCTTTGGCTGCAGCTGCGGATTGGGGCCAGTGTGTTCTGAGAAGCCTGAAATCATTTCCTAAACTCTGTCAGACAGTAGCCCTGATCCTACACCATATCAGGCGGCCTCAGCTTCCATTTATTTAAACGAGAGTCATCAACTTCCCTGATGTAAATGACTGCATTGTGTGTGGAGGGTATTCAGCACAGGATCAGGCCCCAAGTTCATGTTTTGGATGGTGATTAATGTTCTGTTACTGCTCCCATTGAAAGCAATGACAAAACTCCCATTGATTTCAATGGGTGTAAGAGCAGGCTCAACAAATGTTAATTTCTGAGGTCATCTTGCTGGTTTTCTTTGTTTTTCAAATACCCCTTTCTGCTACTCTCTTGCTTTCTAGTTTGTTTCTGTTTGCAGTCTCCCTTTTGTAATTAGATCTTATTTGTTGTGACTGTATTACGTACAGGTTGACTGCCAAGTGATTTCAATTCATGTTCATTTGTAATTAGTACATTTAATAAAGCTGTCCAAGGGGGGAGTGAGAATGGAGGAGGAGGAGGAGAAGAGGAGCTGCTATTGTTCTGCAGTCTGCAAAGCCTAACCAGGCCTCCTTGTTTCTGTGGACTGGCTTTGTGTTCAAACTCTGTTTGGACAAGTTGGGTACAGTCGGGAGGCTCACACACAGCAGACTGGAGGGCAGGGAGGGAGGGAGGGAGCTAGAACTAAACTTGTCATATTTGTGAAAGTCAGGAAACAGGCATGAAAGGAAGGAAATTAAGTGAAGAAATCTGCACATTAGCAGATTAGCCCAGGGTGGGAGTGGGAGGTTCACGTCTAACATGACACAACACATTTTGGTTTTTGTGGGTTGGAAATAGAAGAGCAAAGTATAGTCCATAATACCACACACAGTGTGGACATACTGTATACATAATGGAGCAATGTCATTGTCTCACTCTCTGCCTTTTGTGCCGCAAAGTCGCTCTTTTACACATTGAACTAAGGAGGATGTGATATGGTCCAAAAACTGATCCTGGATTTTTTTCGCAGACGACTGAGCCAGAGGCCCACTGCTGAGGAACTGGAGCAGAGGAACATTCTGAAACGTAAGTATTTGTACCATTCAGAATTCAACTTGTTAGCTGCTCTGTGTCTTTTATAAAGCACCAAATACAAGTCTGCAGCTATATCACAAATAAGTAATAATATAAGAGTTATGTTTGGGTGGGAATGACTGTGAAAATCACATTCAGTAAGATAACCAATACAAACAGTCTGGAAAGAAAATTCAAACTGAGGGTCATCTTCCAAAGTTCTCACACAGGCAAACCTCCCATTGAAATCCAGTAAAGACTTCAGGATTTAGCCCACAGTTTCTAAACTCTAATCTGTATTGTTCCTTTAAACAAACAAACCTATGGGGAGTTGCAACATCCCTAAAGTAGTTAATGATATTTTAAAGCCACAAAATCTACCCAGACAGCCTGATCCTGTTCCAGTTCGTATGAGTTTTACCACTGATTTCAAGGAGAGGAAGATTGAATCTGAAATAACAATTATTCTAATGAACAAATCAGATATTGAAAAAGTATGGCAGTTATTTTTTATCAAATCAAAATGGTTTTAAATATGAAAAAGATAAAGCTGTTTATTTGAAGATAACTAGTCAGAAAGTAGAGAACAGCAGGAATACAATTTTCACTGACGCTCTTGCGTGGGTGATGTATCCTGCATCCTTTCAGGAGCATGGAACTAGAGTATAAAAAAAAATCTACAAGAAAAAATATTCTAAAATAACATGTTTAAATTCCTTAGTGTCTCTTTAGGTAGGATCCCATTGTTAAACATTGCATATTTGTTGTTGTTTTGTTTTATTTCTACATTGAACAGAATCCAAGAGGCATGTAATGGGTGATTAGCTCTCTAGAAATTAGTAAAATTAATTGATTAAATACCATGAAATCAAATTTTTAACATGTTTCAGTGGTGTAGTTAGCGAATAAAATGTGCTGGCACTGCAGTGGTTGGTTTTCTGTAAATATGGCACATGAATAGACAGGTAGCTATAGATATAGAGATAAAATTAGATTAGCTATCAGAGCCAATTTAAGCAGATATGGGGTCATCATTCACTTATGAGTGTGTCATCTCCTACTATATTCTCTAAACTTCTATGCCATGTCAGGTGGAGGGAATCAGTCTCCTGGGAGAAATTATTGAAAAAAGAGCTGATGTGTTCAGAACCAAATTCTCCAAAGAGCTCATATTATCACCCCAGAATTCCCAGTCAGCATGAACCATCTGGTACCACACATCACCTGGCACTGGAGCATGACCAGTAACCACCACACTGGTAGTGGTGCGGGGGGAGACGGGGGACCAGGCTGCAGCTTTGGCGGCATTGTCTGAACCATTGACTTAATGGCCAACATTTTAAAACCTAGGTTTCTAAAGATAAGCTGTTACAAGTAAAATTTTCAGACATGCCCAAGTCACTTAGGAACCTAAGTCTCATTGGGACTCAGCCTCTTGAGTCGTTTAGGGATTTTTTTTTAAATGGGACTTTAGCTCCTAAGTGACTTAAATGTATTTGAAACTATTACCCTAAATCTAGAACTACATTTCAGCACCTAAATAAAACATAGATCTAAACATAGATCTGCCATAGAACTCCATATGTCTTGCTAAATGAAAAATTTCCTAAATACTGGGGGGGAAATTGTTACATAATAATTGTATTTATAAGCCACCCCACGCCTTTGCTGAAGCACCTACATGATGAACAAATTATTGAAATATTATGTAATGAAAACATGAAATATTAAAAATCTAAACTAAGGACCATCAGATACCAGTATGGTACAGTATTACAAGACAGCATTGTTCACTCCCCCTTGAATAGTTCAGTGACGCAATTTAAATAAATATCTAAGACCATAGCTAGATGGACAAATGGATGGATGATGTGAAACAAGAAAATTAAGTCCAAAGATCTTATCCCAAACAAGTGAAACTATTTTTGTTAGCCCAATTCACAATACAGTAAATGAGCACATGGTGTTTTTCAAAGTTAAGCAGGTAGGTTTTCCTCTGTGGCTAGAGCTGAAATTTCCTTGATGCACTTGTCACATTTGACATCACTGTGTTCTTATATCAAATGCAATTGTGTCAGTATCCGTTCCATGTGGGGGAAACAAAATGAGGCAAAATGTATTTACTCAGCCAGGCTTTGCTCATGCAAAGATCACCTGTCCATTTCCTAGCCCCACTATGATGGAATGAATAAGATAGTCTTCCTGATTAAATTCCAAAAGCACAGGTACTCCTAGCACAAAATCCACTGCCACAGATGGCACTCGTAAACTTAGGGTTGTCTCAGAAGAGGAGCTGAGGGCCTACTGCTGAAAGGTGCTGAGTACTTCCCGTGAGATGCAACATGCCCTCAACTCCCATTGACTTAAATAGGAGTCAAGGGCAGGAAGCAGTTTGGGTGAGGAACACAGCACCCTGCAGTTTTGTGTGCTGGATAAGCATGAAGATTGAACTGATGCTCACCCATGCAGAGGGTCCTTCCAAGGCATGGGTGAGGCACATTAGTTTGTGAGGAAACTTGCATGGTGACTGCAGGGCCGGTACAAGGATGTTTCGCGCCCTAGGCGAAACTTCCACCTTGCGCTCTCCCTGAGCCCTGAGGCAGCTCCCCTCCGCCCTGAGGCACCCCCCCCCACGGCAACTCCCCACCACCCCCTCCACCCTGAGGCACCCCCCCCACGGCAGCTCCCCACCTCCCCCGCCAGGGGAGCTGTGCGGCAGCTCCCCACCCCAGCTCACCTCTGCTCCGCCTCCTTCCTGAGCACGCCATCGCTGCTCCGCTTCTCCCGCCTCCCAGGCTTGCGGCGCCAATCAGCTGTTTGGCGCCGCAAGCCTGGGAGGGAGAGAAGCAGAGCGGGGCGGCGTGCTCAGGGGAGGAGGCGGAGCAGAGGTGAGCTGGGGCGGGGAGTTCCGCTGCGTGGTGCCGCCCCCCCTTACTTGCTGCAGGCGGCCCTCCCTGCGCCCCCCTGCCCCAGCTCCCTCCGCATAAATGCCAACAACAACCGGGGCAGCTGAAGATCCAGCCGCCGCGGTCGCCGCCGAAGAAAATGCCGCCCCCCAAATGCTAGTGCCCTAGGCGACCGCCTAGGTCGTCTAATAGGTTGCACCAGCTCTGGGTGACTGCATCGGTGATGAAGAGAGGACTTCAGCTTTTAAGGATGCCAGGTTGGCACCTTCAAAGAGCATGAATTCCCTGTAAAAAGGCAATGAGATTGGATCTGACACAATTTCAGTTGAAATGTCACACTGGCACTGACGTCAGGCCTGAAAATTCCAGTTCTTCTCACACAAAGAGGCTAGCGAGAAAGAGGGGATCTCCTGACCACTTAAAACAAAACACACAAAGCAACAGTTTTGTAACCTCTCTAGTTCTAAAAGGACTTCATCAATTTTAGCCATGTGTTAAAAAAAAGAAATCACCTTCTGGCTTCAGACAAGGACAGTTGCCAATGACCAGCTTTCACTTGGTAAAGGTTTCACCCTACCCAGTTGTCTCTAAAGCTTGGTAACTGGGCTGAGGGAAACAAGGCGACAGGAAAAATAGTGCCGTTGTTGAGAAGCCTCATTTCTGCCCTTTCAGACACTTATTTAAATTATAAATTAATGGAGATATCCTATCTCCTAGAACTGGAAGGGACCTTGAAAGGTCATAGAGAACAGCCCCCTGCCTTCACTAGCACGACCAAGTACTGATTTTGCCCCAGATCCTTAAATGGCCCCCTCAAGGATTGAACTCACAACCCTGGGTTTAGCAGGCCAATGCTCAAACCACTGAGCTATCCCTCCCCCACTATTTGTAGTCTTCCAGCCAATTTGTTTTATTCTGAACCCTGTTAGAAGCTGTTTACCTCTCCCAATTCACAGCCTGATCCTTCAAAGATTTACTCAATGGCACTGTTTCTGTGAGTAAACTGTTGATAGGATCAGCTCCTTAGATTTTGTGGAACGATAAATCAGTTTGATTGGGGACTGATTGGAGGGAGAAACTATGCAGGGAACTTTTAAAAAAAGGAAGAAAAAGAGAAACAATTTAGCAATACATGTATTCCAAATAGTATAGAAAAAGTGCTTGGGATCTGTCCCCTGCTGTCTTCTTATACTTCTGCTATAGCATGAAAATCCTTCCTCCGGAAAATTTTATTTTAAAAGTATTACTGGAAATCTGTCATTTGAAATTAAAGGGCCCTATTATAATAGGAGACAGTCATGCGCAGCGTGTCTTGAATTGGTGCATTTTTAGTGGGAAATCCTGGTCCCACTGAAGTCAGTGGGAGTTTTGCAATTGACTTCACTGGGGCCAGGGTTTTGCCTCTACTGATTAGAGCCTCAGACTGGGAATCAGGAGACCTGGTTTCAAATCCTAGCTCTGCCTCCAATTTGCTCTGTGATCGTGGACAAGTCAAATCACTTCTCTGTGCTGTACGGCTGGTCTATGCCCACTTTTGAACACCAGTTTAACTGCATCGTTTTAAATAAACTCCTGGTGTGGACACTTTTTTAGATCAGTTTGAGTGCCTTAAATTGGCTTAACTTAATTCAGTTGGTAACTGAAAGTTTTAAGACTACTCGCAGTAGGGATTTGCCCGGATTGAGCTACATTGGTTCCAGCACCAGTTGAGTTAAATCGGTTCTCCCCCTGTGTGTAGAACAGCCCTTAGTTTCCTTTTCTCTAAAACAGGGGTAATATTTACCCACCATTGTAAAATACTTTGAGATCCCTTGGATGAAAGGTACTGTGTACAATAGACTGTATGTGTAAAGTAATAGTATATTATTATTATTTCTTGACTCATTGAAGGTACTCCACCTTAGGAGTCCGCTCCAGCAGCTCAGTAATGAACACTTTGTTGTGGCTTATTGCTTAGTTAGCTCAGCTATCTGTGTATTATGATTGTGCCTAGACAATGGGGTAAACTTTTCAAAAAGAGTCTAAATAAGGATATGGCTTCACTGCAGAGTTAACTCCTCTTGAGTTAGTCTAGTTCAAGTGAGAGCCAGACACACAGTGAAATAACACTCGAGCTACACAAATTAATTGTGTTAGCAGTTGACAAGTGGGGCTGATTCTAGCCGGTATCCCCTCTTGGGTCAGCCAACACTCAAGTTATTCTCGGGTTAACTCTGCAGTGAAGACAAGCCCTAACTGACTTAGGAGCATACATCCCATTGCTTAAATTCCTACATCTCACTGACTTTCAATGAGATTTAGACTTGTAAGTGCCTAAGTCACTTTTGAAACTGTGACTTTTAAGAGCTTTGGAAAGTTTTGCCCTGAGCCTGTTTTTTACGTTTCGGGATCAATGAGGCTTGTGAAAGTTTAATAGAGCTGGCAGTGCTCGATATTACTTTCCTGAGCCTTTGTGATACAGGCTTGTCTTGGTAAGAAACTGCCATGTGGCCTATTTGGTTTTAGTTTGTTTAGCATGTTGCCCCCAGTGTTGGCTGTTGTGCTCCTGTGCTGTGTTATGCAAGGCCCAGATCAGAAGGACCTTCTCACCACTCTGTTAGACAATAGCTCAGATAATGGCAGTCTGTCTGGGACTTTACCCACTACCCCTATTGTGAGTTTCGTTTCCAGACCCTCCACTGAGTAGCTGTGGACAAATTATCCTGTGGCCAGGGAAAAAATACTTCTGCTTCTTCCCAAGCTCCTGCCCTCTCAGCCTGTTCTTCTCAGAGGCTAGCTGTATTATCACTGTCCACCGATAGGCCACCAGAATGCAGACAATGGTTTCTGGAGCACTGGCTGTCTGCCTGGTAATGCTAAAAAGTGAAACACACGAAGTAAAATTCATGCTGATACTGAGGCAGAAGATGTGGATATTTCATGAGGCATAGAAGAAAGTGCAGTAGCAAATGAGTAGGGAAGTTCGCTGTTCCCAGAAGGACTTTCTCTGCATCTGACAAGCCCTGAAATATAAGTAGGGCCCTACCAAATTCACGGTCATGAGAAATACCTCACAGACTGGGAAATCTGGTTCTCCCCCCACCCCCACGTGAAATCTGGTCTTTTGTGTGCTTTTACCCTATATTATACAGATTTCATGAAGGAGACCAGTGTTTCTCAAATTGGGGGTCCTGACCTGAAAAGGAGTGGCGGGGGGTCACAAGGTTATTTTAAGGGGGTCACAGTATTGCCAACCTTACTTCTGCACTGCCTGCAGAGCTAGGCGGTCGAAGAGTGGTGGTTGCTGGCCTGGCACCCAGCCAGTAGCAGCACAAAAGTAAGGGTGGCAATACCATACCATGCCATCCTTTCTTCTGTGCTGCTGTCTTCAGAGCTGGGCAGCCAGAGAGTGGCGGCTGCTGACCAAGGGCCCAGCTCTGAAGGCAGCAGTGCAGAGGGTGGCAATACCATACCATGCCATCCTTTCTTCCACACTGCTGCTGGTGGTGACTCTGCCTTCAGAGCTGGGATCCCGGCCAGTAACTGCCACACTCTGGCTGACCAGCTCTGATGGCAGTGCCGCCACCAGCAGCAGCACAAAAGGGTAGCAGTACCGCAACCCCCACTACAATAACCTTGCGACACCCACACCCACACGCACACAACTCCTTTTTAGGTCAGGATCCCTACAATTACAATACTGTGACATTTCAGATTTAAATAGCTGAAATCATGAAATTTACTATTTTTAAAATCCTATGACTGTGAAATTGACCAAAATGGACCATGAATTTGGTATACTGATGTAGAGGCTTATTCGTTGCATACTGTGCATTTTGATCATGCCAACAGTCTAGAATCATGTAAATCTTTTTCTAGCTCGGAATGAGCAAGAGGAGCAGGAGGAAAAACGGGAGATAAAGAGAAGATTAACACGCAAGGTGAGAGGCAACTTTTATACTGTTGTAGTCCAGCTGGAACTTTCTACTGACTGCATAAAGCTTTGCCTTTTTCTTTTCCAGAGCACCCTTTTTAAAAAGAGAACTTAAAATATTATTGAACGAAATCTTAAACAACTGTCTATGCATTTAAAGGGCGAAAACCCAGGGGAAAGAGAGGAGCATCTCTGGGGACTTCCAGGGCAATTATTAGAAATAATGGAATGAAAATGAGCAAAGGAAAATTTAGGCTCAAGAGCAGGAAAGCATTTCTTAAGAGTAGCCTGTAAGAGTAAAAGCTTAACATTGATCTAATGCTATTTCCATTGAAGTCAGTGGCTCCCAATGATTTCTATGGGAGCAGAGTTAAGACAATGCTGAGTGCTTTTGAAAATCCTACTCAAGCCACATTATACTGGGGAGTGGACTTTTAATGGAAGGGAACTGTTGCCTTAACATTTAAAACTAGATAGGAACAAAGCCGTGGAGAATAGTGTGTAGTGCAGGAAAGGGAACAATCCTGTCTTGGCAGAAGAGGATGGACTAGATGACCTAATAGGTCTTTGCCATCTATGATTTTTCTACTCTTAAGGTTAAATAGTAATAATTTTATATATACTTGGTGAGCTGGTGTGAATCATCATAGAGCAGTGGTGGGCAACCTGCAGTCCTCCCATTGGCCACTGGGAGCTGCGGGCAGCCGGGCCTGCGGACGGTCAATGTAAACAGTCTTGCGGCTCGCCAGTGGATTACCCTGACAGGCCGCAGGTTGCCCACCACTGTCCTAGAGCCATTGATTTCAGCGGCACTATACTAATTTATATTCGTTGAGGACCTTGCCTGTTGTTTTTAAATAAAGTTTGTTTGGCAATTATATCAATATTTCCCATATGAGGAGAGAGATGGAAGAAGCACTACTGTGAACTCATACCGTTAAATAATTTTCTTGTCCAAACAATTTTATAAACACCAAGAAGTTGAATAGAGAGTTGTAACATATATAAATAATAAAAGTGATAAAGGACTATAAACAGGATATATGTTGTAATATGAAAACAAAAGTTTTAATTCCAGGCTAATATTTGGATCAGTTCATCTTCTGTCTAACCTGGCTTCTTTCACCCTTAGAAATAATGGCCCAGAGGCAGTCTATAGCTCTATCTTGTCAATGGAGCTATGCCAATTTACAGATGAGGATCGCCCACTGAGCTATAATGTTTTAAAAAAAACCCATAAATTCCTGACAACAAGACTAAGCACATTTCCACTGCCATCCTGTTATACCGATGTTTGAGGAAAAGAATCAATTCACACTTCAAGGCAAAGCTCGGGTTAATCTCTGCACAGAAATTGCAAATATCATTTTGCAAGTCTTTCATTCTTGTTATATTTAGACAGGCAAACATGTACAGGAATCCAGTCCAAATGGTAGTGCTATTTGCTAAACAAACATGCAAGATAGAAACATTGCATACACACACAAATAATTGCCAAAGAATCTGGCTTTCATATACCAACGTGCCCTGTCACTGTACAGTTCCCCGCCACACACCCGCCCTTCAGGAAATGCAGAAGGCAAGAGCAGCTACTTGCACTGAAGAGGTCACCACTACAACGACTAAAGTGTTCTGTCTACTGCAGTGGTCTCCAACCTTTTTACGCCCAAGATCACTTTTTGAATTTAAGGGCAACCTAGAATGAACCCGTCCCCTTCCCCAAAGCCCTGCCCCACTCACTCCATCCCCTGCTCTCTCCATCACTCACTTTCACCGGGCTGGGGTGGGGGGTTGGGGAGGGGGTGCAGGCTCTTGGCTGGAGCCGAGGGGTTCGCAGTGTGGGAGGGGGCTCTGGGCTGAGCCTGGGGCAGGGGGTTGGGGTGCAGGAGGGGGTACAGGGTGCTGGCTCTGGGAGGGGGGGTCAGGGATGGGGCAGAGTGCTAGGGTGCAGTCTTCGGGAGGGGGCTCAGGGCTGGTTTGGGGGGCTGGGGCTTGGGGTGCTGCGGGGGCAGTGCTTGCAGGCAGGAGCAGCATGCGGAGGGAGACCCCCGCCCCCGGAGGCACGCTGCCCACTTCCGGGAGCGGCATGGGGCCGGGACAGGCAGGGAGCTTGTCTTAGCAGCAGCCCCGCTGTGCCACTGGAGATCGCGATCAACTGGGAGATCCCAGTTGGTGACCACTGGTCTACTGTATAACTGCAACTCTACCTGTGATCCTGAAGATTTCAGTTACTTGACAGGCAATTCCTGTTCGCACTTGCAAACAATAGCAACAGTTGAGTCTGTTACTGCACACCCTCCATTCCCATTAAACTAGGTTCTTTGACACTCATATCACACTCTAGACACGTTCCTTTTGGCCGTTTTTGGACTTTTACTAAATAAGGATATGATCTCATGAGCCCTACACGTACTATAATCACACTGAATTTCAGTGGGAGCTTTGTGCATGGAAAGCTCCTGGGATCAGGCCCTAAGTGGATACATGGCTTAGGTGGTTTATCTGTTTTCAATTTTTAAACTAATTGTTCTAGTGACAGCTTCTAATTGTCTGTAATTATACAGAAAGAACCATGGTACTTCACTATTATTGGATTTTGCTGTGATCTACGAATGTACTGTGTCCCTGTAGATAACAAATGCTCAGAAATCACTAGAGAGAAGGAATGAATAAAGTTTGAAAGTTGACAAATAACAATTAGGAATGCCAAGTACCTGGTGAATTTCAGAAAGATTACAATTATTCCCCAAGCTCTCACTTTCATGAATATGGCCCAGATATGTCTCTGCATCATGAGTACCGGGGCAGGTTCTCTCTGCCCAGCTGTACTGAAGTCTTATTAACAAAGGATGTTAAACCTGAGATCAGGGACAAAGCTAACTGGTCTTTCCAAATGTTTACTCCACTATACTTGCCTGTTTCTGGGTGGTATTTAATGTACGCACACACAGAGCAAATTCAAGGTGATGAAATATATGCAGAGCTTTATTCAAGAAGCATTGTATGTTTAACAACAACAGGGAAAGATGGTTCTGTAGTGTCCATTCTAAAGTCTCTTAACTGTAAAAACATTAAACAACACAAATTGTTACCCATCTGATTTTGTGAGACCATCCTGTCTTCAATGGAACAGTTCCACTTCAGTGACCAGGGGCACCTCCAGAAATTCTTCACGTGAACCACGCTCGCCTTGCGGCGGCTGGGCGCCTGTCCCATGGGGCTGGGCCCAGTTCCCAGCTCTGGGCATTGCAAATTGTCATACAGGGTCACAACCACCCTCAGGTTTGCCCAGCAACCACTCCATCCACGAGCTACTGAGCGAAACCTGAGTGGCATTGTGACCTCACATGCCAGGTCGCAACGCCATTTGATTTGGGGGCCTCCCTCTCAAATGGGAGGCTAAGGCAAACTGCCCCTTTCCCTTCCCCCCACCACCTCTGGGCAAACCTACTGTCCAACTGGTACCCCTGCCATTGCTATGCACCATGCATAATACACGTGTGGCTGCGGGCACCACTGACCGTGTCCTTGAAAATCTTCTAGGACTGGCCTTTTGTCACAGGATGATGATGTATTGAAATATGACGCACTATAATGACGTGAGATTTTACCCCATGGGCAAACTGTTAAAGGTTACATTTTTAATACAGACATCCAAATGGAGACCTCTTCAAAGCCCAGAAAGGACTGGAAAGGAGCCGTTGATGATTTCATAAGCTTCATTACACAGAAATCCTCAGTGCAATTCAAAGAGCAACTTAGATTTACTGTAAATCTGAAACCTGAAATAAATCTCTCACGGACCTAGATCCAGATCAGGGACAGAGTAACGCATTCCTGAGGTGTGTGTGGAAGTCCTAAAGAATGGATCAGTGGTCCAGGGGCACTGTAGATGGATGAGAAACTTCATAGTAGGGGAAGCACTGGAGAGAGTGGGTCAACAGGATGCATCAAGGAGTTTCAGGATGGTGAGGGAAGGCAGCCGAGGCTGCAGATGAACATCACAGGGGTTGTTGAGGAGTCTGTACAAATTGTTTCCTCTTCCTTCTTTCGTATGGCAACTTAAAATGTGACAGTTGTTTCCTGTATGGCTCAAATGCTGATAGCCTAACCCACAGAAAGTTCAGTTTGGTTTTGTAAACTGGTTTTTTGCCTGTGTTGTCCTGGAAGTCTAATTCCAGCTTCTGTGGATTTCACTATGTACCTACATCTCTCTCTAGTTATTTACATAGCGCTCATCACCGCGCAGGCTGTCTTGGCCCATGCGAGTGTGAATACAGTGCCCAGCGGTCGTGCCTCAGCCTTCTCTGCAGCTTCTTACTGAAAAAAAGGCCAAAACTACATGTTCTTCTTCAGGTGGCCTCTGCACATTCCCACCCTTGGGATGAACTGACAGTGCATTTTGAACGAGCAGAACCTTCAGTTAGCAATGCCCGTTGGGGAGCAGTCTCCTGGCCCCTGCTCCTCCCCTTGCAGCCCCTAATGTCAGGGCATGGCACACAAACTACCTTCGTTCCTTCCAACCACATGAGCAGATGGACCAGGAGCCTTGCCAGGTCTTTGGATCATTCCCCGTGCAGCAGCCTTCAATTCGATTTTAATTAGTTCTACATTATTCTTTTCTTTTCTTGTTTTTTTTTTTTAACTAAGGATCTGATATGTCAGAATTAACAACAGCAAAGAAACCAGGGTCCAAGGGAGTGTCTCTTGCCCTGCCGTTTTTCTAAACTCTCCCTTTGGTAACCTTAGAAATGACACACCTGGTTTTCAGTGTTCTGGGTTCACTTTCTAGGAGTAAGATTACCCTGCCAGCTCTCGATGGTTTATTAGTGTCCGCAGTAAGTACCTGGCTAATCCATCATCTGGACAGACAATTTAAAAGAATCAGTCAAGCTATACCAGCTGCATCCTGCCAGTTCCCATCCTGGCAGACGCATCCAGCTTCAGTTTCGTTGGTGGTGGTGGCTGCCGTTCAAAGAGCGAGAGGAAGTAAAGTCCACAATCTGGTAACGCCGTATGACAATCTCTGTTTAAGCAAGGCAGCTCATCGCACCGTCCAGAGAGAATAATGCTGCTTGACAAACTCCCCAGATGTGCAGAGACCACTTGAAGAAGAATGAAGTTTACTCACCTGTAACTGGAGTTCTTCACGGTGGACTCTGCACATTCATCCTCCCTGCCCACCTCCCCCTCTTCCTCCGAATCCTAATTTCAATTTTGTACCTGGGGGGCGGGGGGTGATGAAAAGAACTGAGGTGGTTGGCCCACCGGGCACCCATGGTATAGCCCTGCCCTCCAACCATTCAGAGCCATGAGGAAAGGGGCACTCCAACAGACGCTGCTACTAGAAGCTACCCCAGTATGACCTGCACCACTGGCATATCCAAAGTGTGTGACCATTCAGGGTCCATCTTGAAGAATTCTGATTACAGGTGAGTAACCTTCCTTTAGAGATTCTGAGTCATCGGGAAATGCTGCAAGGAATTTATCGTCTGTTACCGGTGCATGAGTTTTGATGGAAACTGGGGTGGATAGGGTAAGAGTAAATTCCCCATTAGAACTTCCATAGAACCCTAGGAAGATGACGAATAAGTGACGGGATACAGGAACATCTTAGGGCTTGTCTGCCTGTGGCGAAAAGCCCATAATAGCTAGTACACAAGAGCTATTCTGCACTAGCTTCCCATGTGGACACTCTTACTCCTCACTAACAATTCCTTGGTTGATATAGGTTTAGCCACTTTGGAAGTGGATTCATCTAAACCCCACAAAGGCACTCTTAGTGCA
Organism: Terrapene triunguis; assembly: GCF_002925995.2. NCBI lineage: Eukaryota > Metazoa > Chordata > Testudines > Emydidae > Terrapene > Terrapene triunguis. The sequence goes on from NW_020664409.1 coordinate 4,543,987, forward strand.
GAGCAAGTTCAGCATTTAGTTGCATACCCAGTAACATCCCCAAGGCAGATTGCTGAACCCTACGTTATTCTTGGCTATACAGGGGATGGGTGGTTTGGTTTGCCAACCTGAGGAGACAGCACTTTGGTTTGTTTTAGCTTGCAAACGGGATTGTTATCAAAGGTTGAAATTAGCTGCTGTTTTATCTCCAGAGTTCCTGACGACATTGAAAGAAATCCCCTTCTTCCCCCACCCCTGCTTCCATACAGAGGCTGGTTCTGATCTCATTTACACTGATGGAACTCTATTGACTTCAGGGGAGTTCCTCCTGATTTCCCTAATGTGAGACCAATATCCAGCCCCAGGGATTATACTCCCCAGCTCCCCAATATTCACACACATGCACCCCCTGTATACACCCGAAGGAGGGAAAGATGCATGTATATCTCATTGGCATCACAAATGGGAGCAATGAGAATTCCCACTGCCCATATTTTATGTTGCTTAAAAAATGTTAGGGCTCATTCCAGATATTGACACTGAAACCTGTACTAGAGAACACCAGCCTTTTTAGGAAACTTCCCGTCCTAAAACACTGCCCCAAAGCATCCCGAAGCACACTGGGAGAAAGCTTAGCTTCATTAAAGTCTGTTGCAAAACTTTCATTGACTTGATGAAGCCAGGACTTCATCCACTGGGTACAATTCTTCTCCATCTTTTTTAGTAGACCAGCTTCATTAAGCAACCAGTTTTGTCAGGCTCTTGACTGAATGCTTCAGGCAGGTTTCCCTGTTTTTATAATGGTCACGTAACCCACCTGACCATTATGAGGAGGCAGTCATCAGTTTTACTAGTTGTCCACTAAGTAGTTATTTTTGACCCAAGATACGGTAGCTCATGAGATATAAACTAAATTCCCAGCAAAGGTCTCAGAGCAAATCACCTGAATGTCCTTGCCATGAACAAACACTGAAGTGGTATATACTGTTTTTCTGCTTAAGGACCCAGTCCTGCAAATTACTGAGCATTCAGAACTCCACTGAGGTCAGTAGGATTTGAGGGTTCTGTGCACCTTGGAGCATCAGACCCACTGGGAGCTGAGGATGCTTAGCAGTGCACAAGAGGTGCTCGTCCTGTGCAGTATTGGACCCTAAGAGAGACTGTAAATAGTATGTTAACTATGTAAATAACCGATAACCGCCGTATTTATTGCTGTCTGTCTAAAGCACACACATTCTTTGTAGTAGTCTCTTATTTTATTTATTATTATCAGATCCTTATTTGGTTTAACGTACTGAGTATTTAGTGTGTGTAAATATGATTTTATTATAAAAATTATATGTGAGTATATATAATTATTAATATTCTTCGTATTACCATAGCACCTACGAGCCCTACTCCTAAGCTGTTCAAGCCTTTGTTGCAATTGTGAGCTAACACACCTGAATGAAATAAACTTCAAAGTTCCATGGCATTGAAGCCGTTTGGCGCCTGTGCCTCCTGGACATGTGAGAAGCACCACCCATATACCCACACACCAGCTTGGCACTGTATGCCACGGTGCATCAAACAGCATCCTCGTGTCTGCCTCCTGCAGGGAAAATAAGCAAATTATTTAGTATGGCAACATCACCCAAATATTAAACCAGGTTAAATGTGGAAAATGGGCAAGGAGCTATGAAAGAAAAACAAGTGTATAAAAAAAGCCTTCCCTCACCCCAAAACGACTGCAGTAATTTATCAGTCAAAGTCTGTAAAAATTGACTTCAATGTTTCCTTTGAATCCACCTTTTGAAAACTGCATTTAGTTTACAGGCTTTCATCTTTTGATCAAATGTCATCACCTACTATATAAATAGGGTATTAAATACCCAAAAAAAAAAAAATCCTACTTTTAAATAACGACCAGGGTCTGTCATGAACTGACAAGAGCTCAGAAATGAAAAGATAACACTGACACTTCATCCTTAATTCATGTTGTGGGGAAAAGAGGCACATTGAGGCTAATAAAAGATGGAGTGTCAACCTTATCTTTGAATGTCCTGGCTTTTCGTTCCAGCCTTGATATTATTTAAATGTAGCGGTGGTTTGGGTATTTTCTTACTGGTTCATTTGCGGTTTAGATAAAAATTTAGAGGAGAGATAATCATGTTTAACTGCTACAGAGCTGCCTGAACAGCAATGCTGTAATATTAACAGAGTTGACAGCGTTTGTTTCTCTATTATTTTAAAAGGTACATAACCCCTAATACATAATTTACAATCATATTTGATGTGAGCTGTAATACACAGAGAGAAGGACCATCTACAAGATGGAAATTACCATGGTTACAGCCCAAACATGTTTTGTTTTTCTTGCTTTTGAGGACAGAAAAAAACATGTTCAAGAACCGTGTATTAACCCTGATATAGGCTATAAATAGCTCCTTACCATGTTTTGCAGGTGGTTGTTTTGCTTTTTCTGCCCTGATAAGTAATAAGAGAGTGTGTTTATAACATAATCATGTTTCAGCCAACTTTAGTGGTTGTTGGTTATCTCTGTAGTGTTGACAGAACCACAGAGACAGTTGTACTTTATACACATTTCTCTTTTCAGCTTGACTGACAAAGTACTGTGTATCCCTAAGATAGCTTTGTATTATTGTCTGGAACAAATAGTTCACAAAAGTAGCAAAAAATATTGTACAGGCCGAGATGCACTGTTGTTTTCAAAAAACAAGATGGCCTGGGATGTTGTTAGCAGAGTTTAATGAAGCCCCACTTTGATATCACAATGTGCATTTTCCCCGTCCAACCCGGCATACTCAGTGTCTGCTGTTTTTCCTGAGCGTGGGATTGGGCATAGGCAGTAGCTACTGTTCTCAGGCCACTGTTAGTACAGTTTGCGTAAAAGCGATTGTAATTGTTTTAATTAAATACACACCACAAAATCCTCCCATAAAACTCTGACTTCATATCAAAGATGGTGTGAGAGAAAATAGCTGCTTTTAGAATCTATGCAATTTTGGCTGCATCAGCAATATTTTGCAAATAGTAATCTTTCTTTTTTCTGCTGTAAACCAATAAGGTCCTTCCCTATTAAATCAGCCTTGCAGAAAAGTATTTTCATCCATACAGTAGCAGCAGCAAATATAGGAATTAACCCCATTCACCTCAGCGACGTGTGAACACCAAAACCTAATTGGGACCATTGAAATGGTATCATTATTAAGTATGGGCTTTTTTTAATCTTTGTTCCTTTAAAAAGCTTAGAAAATGTAACATTGAGGAAAAACTGTTAATGTAACATTGGAGTTGCACAGAAATCACAAAGGGTAAATTTTCAAACCATCTACGTGATCTTCAAAAACAATTTAGGCACATAGAAGCCTAAAGCTCATTGAAAGTCACTAGTATTTAGGCGGGGAGGTATTTAGGCACCTAACTCGTATTGATTGATGGCCTAAATACCTTTTGAGGATCTGGGCCTAAGTCAGTTTTGAATATGGGACTTAGGCTCGTAAGTCACTTAGACATTTTTGAAAATGTTGCCCTTCGGCTTATTTGAAACTTTTAATCAAAATTAAGAAATGCAAAAGCTAAGATTATCCCAGCACTATTAGCTCAGCTATGTTGCACATGTGTATTTACCATTTCTGTTTTTCTGGTTAACTGGGTAGCATTATATGTTATGTATATAAAATGTTGAATGGTTTACTCAATCCATTTTCCATTTTAATGCAGCATTTTGAGTTGGCGTAGAATGCCTTCATAATGTTGATTAATTTTGTTGGAATTCCATATTGTTTCACAATTTTCCACATTGTTTCTCTATTTACACTATCGAATGCCTTTTGAAAGTCCACAAAATTGATGGCAAGACTGCCTTGGAATTCAACTGTGGTTTCAATAATCCGACTCAGGGTGAAAATAGCGTTTGTGCACGATCTGCCTTGTCTAAATCCAGATTGTTGTTCACGTAGGATGGTATCCATCTTTCCTTTCATTCTGTTCAGGAGGACTGCTGCTAATACTTTTCCTGTGACAGATAGAAGTGTTACTCCCCTCCAATTTGAATAATTGTTTAGATCACCTTTCTTTAGTAACTTGATTATGATATCGAGGGTCCATTCTTCCAGCACTTTCTCCTCCATCCATATTTTGTTGCATTTCATCACAAATGTCTGAGAAGAATATTGGGAATAACATATAGAGATAGGAAGACAAATGAAGAAGTCAGAAAAATTTCTGGACAAGGCACCCTCTCACAAATAATCTACAAAAGAAGACATTAGTGGCTGGGACATATGCTGAGAATGGAAAAAGAACGCTTACCAAATACCGCCCTTGAATGGAAGCCAGAAAATGCAAGAAAAGAGGAAGACCGCGAATAACATGGAAACGAATAGTTCTGAACGACATCAAGCACCTCAACATGAAATGGGAAGATTTGGAGAGAAGGGCAGTTGACAGTTGACAGGCAAGGATGGCAAATGTGGATAGCCCAATGTGCAGCAAAGCACGGGACGGACTAAGGTCTAAGGTAATATAAAATGTATTTTGTGCCATAAGGCTTATTGTATGGGCAACATGGCCAAGTTAAAATTGCTATTGGAACTTTAACTTTTGCAGTTTCTTACATACTGTGAGTTTAACTGTTCTGCCATAATGCTGGATTAATGCAACTGTTTGAATCGAATACGTATATATAGTCTCTTCTTTAGAAAAGTACATATAATTCCAATTGACAGTAATGGGAATTCTGTGCATTCAAAGAGAATAAATCCCTTACAGCCAAATTCTGCCCTTGGATACATGCACATAGCTGACTACGGTATATGTGGACTATGGGCATATTATTTCTGATTTGTGTTTTTAAGTATGGTTGGCCTACATTTCTGCAGAACTCAGAAAAATTGCTTTGGAACAATGAAGATGGTTTCTTGACATGATGCAATATGTGCCTGAAATTTTTTCTTGTAGTCAATATAATCTGTTAAAAAATCCAATATACTGTGACATAAAATCAAACTAAAGCATAAAGTGAAAAGCTAAATGAGCAAAAGCCATCCTGCCTTCCTTTCCATGAGGTATTACAATGGTAAGTAATGGCGCTTTGTCACCTTTCGAGCATAATTCAGAAAGGAATAGGCTTACTTCCTCAGCCTGCAGCCTCCAGTGCAGCAAAAGAGCACGCATCACAACCCAGGAGTGGGCGTGGGCGGTGGGGAGGTGCTAGGGTGACCAAATAACAAATGTCAAAAATCGGGACACTTTTTTGGGGGGTGGGAGGGGGAATATAGTTGCCTATATTAGACAGAGCCCCTAATACTGCAACAGTGCCTATAATATCGAGATGTCTGGTCTCCCTAGGAGGTGCGTGAAGGTGGCTAGTCACCTTTGTGTTCTCCTGATCTTCCTGTGCCTGTGATGCACTGGGCCAGTCTCTGGTATTAGCTTGACATCTGCTGGGTATCAACAGTAGCCAGGGATCAGTGAAGCATAGGGATGTTCCAGCCACAGTCCCTCCCCAATCTACTGCCCCTACTCCAGCTATAGGGGGGATGGCATATAAGTTGCTATGCCGGCTCTGTGCCACCGAGGGATCCTCCTGCAACCAGCTACTCCAACTCTAGGGCCTTTTTGCACCCTCATATCTGGTATTCAGAAGGCAAAACAGTGATTTGTCTTCCAGCCACTGAATATGCAGAAGGTAATTAAAACCAATGAAGCTGACCATGTTACCTTTGGGACCTACTATCATTATGATCATTCTGCCTGTAAAATAACTCAATGAATAGCACAGGCAGGTGGGGAGGAATTAAGTTTCAGTGCCCTTTCTCCCCTTGTACCTGCAGCTGAGCCAAAGGCCCACAGTGGAAGAGCTGCGTGAGAAAAAGATCCTCATCCGCTTCAGTGACTACGTGGAAGTGGCAGATGCTCAGGACTATGACAGGAGGGCGGACAAACCCTGGACGCGACTCTCAGCCGCCGACAAAGTAAGCCCAATGAGCTTAGGATCCAGTAGCAGCTGTGTATTGATCACAAGGTTCAGTAATGCTGGTGTGACACGACACTGTGAACAAGGGCCTAACCTCAATTCAGTCTCCTTCCAAAGGTGGCGAGGGGAAAGGCTATAATGCCTGGTCTGCCCACAGATTTTGTACCTGCCTAACTATGCTGGTTAGGAATGTGATCGTAATTAATATAGTTATGCCAGAACATTCCCTAGCGTGGATGCAGATATACCTATATAAAGGTGCTTTATATCAGCATAACTTATTTATTCCCCTTCCTATACAGGAATAAACTATGCTGGTGTAACCTCTTTTATACTGGCATATAACTGCATCAATACTAGAAGGATTGTACTGCTTTATCTATACCTGTAGAGTTAAAATAGTATGGCTTTTGTATGTAGACAAGGCCTAAGAGCGGCCGGCTGGAAGGTAGAGAGTGAAATGCCTTTGGGAGGGTACTGACCATCCAGAGTTGCAGGGCTGTATTGAATCCCAAGCTGATGAGTTTTCTATTCCTTTTCTGCTGATGTTAATGTATTTTGTTTTCTTGTTGTAAATGTTAAGCCTCATTTGCCAATCCCGGTAAACCAGGACTAATCCCAGTGAAATCAATGGAGTTACACTGGCATAAAATCAGCATTAGAGGGGAATCAGGATCTCTGAGGAAGAGACCTTGCTGACTGCCCTTGTATTTGTGCGTGTGTGTTGGTTGGTTGCGCTGAATAATTCTACCAGTTTATGGGTGGGGAGCTCCTACAAGCAAGGTTGCACATGATACCTGGAGACAGAATTAATGAACCAGTACCGCAGTGGCACTCACTAAAACTGTAGTCACATAATTAATCAATCCTTGGGTGCAAAATGTCAGTTGATAAAATTGTCAAAAGCACCTGTCCAATAGAAAGCCACTGGGTCTCAGTTGCTTTTGAAAATTTTACCCAGTATCTTTATCTTAAGATAGGAGGGATAGAACATGATTTTGGATCACTTGATGATTGCCCTGTTCTATTCATTCCCTTTGAAGCATCTGGCATTGGCCACTGCCATAAGACAGGATACTGGGCTAGATGAACTATTGGTCTGACCCAGTATGGCTGTTCTTATGTTATGTTCTTTCCTGCTCCCCAAAAGTTTTTTAAAAACCTAATTATTGTCTTATGTGCCATATATATTGGGAAAAGCAGTTCTCTGTATCAAGTGCACCTTTTTTTGAGTGTTAGTGGAGTCTGGCACATCAGTTATTCCTATATCCCACCACAGACTCAATGTGGTGGTAGAAATCAGCAGCAAAGGGCTTACTGCCCTGACATTATATAAATAACACTGAGGTTGCAGAAAGAAGGTGGACTGTATTCACACTTCAGGCTGTTTCCACTTGTTTCTTTGTCCTACTATGTAGAGTGCAATGTCTGTCTCAAGCAGAGACAAGGTGATAGCGTCCACAAAGTGAGACAGAGAAATTTAAACTTGTTATTGCCGTTCTCAAGACAGACAAGACTATGGGCCTGAGAAATGTTACACCCACTCTTTGGCCCCTTTACATTGCCACTGTGATTTAAAGGGTCCATAGTTTAAATGGAAATCAGGATCTAAATTTTTTTTTAATGTGGAACTGTGTCAGCCCAGCATGTTACCACCAGGCTGTGTAGTCCAGTAGACAGGAAATAAAACTGGGAGCCCTGATTTCTATTCCTGACCCTACAGCTGACTAACTGTACAATTAAGGCTTGTCTACACAGGCATGTGTTAGCAGTTATACCAGTATAGCTAAACCAGGGGGTCGACCTAAGATACGCAACTTCAGCTACGTGAATAGCGTAGCTGAAGTGGCGTATTTTAGGTCGACTTACCTGGCTGTGAGGACGGCGGCAAGTCGACTGCTGCCGCGCCGCCGTCGACTCCACTACCGCCTCTTGCCGCGGTGGATTTCCGGAGTCGACGGTAGAGCCATCAGGGATCGATTTTATCACGTCTTCACTAGACGCGGTAAGTCGATCCCCGATAGACTGATTGCTACCCGCCGGATCGGCGGGTAGTGAAGACGTAGCCTTATTCTAGTACAAGAGTGGCTTTCTTCAGTTTAGCTTTAATCCCTTGCAAAGCAATGAAAACCAAACCAAAAAAAGCCTTTACTTATTCCAGAATAAGACTGTCCGTCCTGGGCATTATGTTGAGATAACTATAACAGTTTCAATTCACATCTTGGCTTATACTAATATAACTTTCCTTTGTGGACAAGCCCCCTTAGTCAAGTAACTCAACCAATCTGTACGTTATTTTTCCTCATCTATAAAATGGAGATAATAATGCCTGTCCAGCTTTGTAAAGTGTTTGTAGATCTCTGACTGAAAAGTAGTATAAAAGTGCTAAGTACCAGTATTAAAAAGAAAGTAAATATGGGAGGGAAATGGAGCTTGGACCCTTATTTATGGTGTATGTTGAAGGCCAGTCTGTATCACTGAGTTCTGGCAGTCGCTGATCAAGACCTCCAGCAAAACAGAGGAAACAAGGCTTGATATTCCTTCTGCATGTATAAGGGAGCAAAAAAAGTGCACAAATGTATTTTTCCCACTTGAGGTCAGGTCCTATGGAAAATATCCCGATTGCTGGCATCTGCAATGCCTGCTTTTCCACATCCATCATTTACACCATTTAAACAAAAAATAGAAAAACAAATTGAAACCATCTCTGACAAAACCAAAACTCCCTTATTGAAGATTATTCCCCTCCACAGCTACTATTCAATAACTTTCTGTCTTCACGGGCCAGGGCGAAGATTTATTGCAAAAATATATTTTTCTAATGGATTTTCTGTTTGTCAAATTAATCTTGCTCTCCATGTTCTGGATGTGCAGAATTGTGTTCAGTCTGACTTCATCTTTACCAACTGTAATGGTTTGAGGAATAAAAAGGGCATGTTAAGATCTCACCAATAGATCAGGAATCCATGGGGTAATCGATTTCAGACCTTGAGGGAGCCGCCTGTGTGGCCCTTCACAGTCACTTAGGCAGCAAATCGGTCTGCTGAGGGCAGACCCTTGAGCTGCTACATAAACAGTCAGTCTTTTCAGTGATAGATAAGGCACAGCCTGACAGTCATTTCCAAAGTAAATAAAACAACAGTGCTGTATGTAAAGCGCACAAAGGGCCCAGTTCTGCAGCTCATGCAAAGAGTCCTTGTCAGAGGCAGTGCTGGCCCATTGGGGGCCCTCAGCAGGAATATTTTGGGGCCCCCTTAAGCTGCTCGGAGCCCTAAGCAATTGTTAGGCTATGTCTACACTGCACACCTTACAATGGCACAGCTGTGCCTCTGCAGCCGCACCGGTGCGATGTGTGCTGTGTAGCCACTCTTTGTCGCTCTCCCGGCGACAAAATAAAACCACCTCCAATGAGGGGCGGTAGCTTCGTTGTCGGAAGCGCGGCTCCTGCCGACGAAGCGCTGTCCACACCGGCGCTGTTCGTCCTTAAAACTTTTGTCATTTAGGGGGGCGGTTGTTTTCACACCCCTGAGCAACGAAAGTTTTAACGACGAAAGTGCCAGTGTAGACATAGCCTTAGTCTGCTTACGCCTAGCATCTGCTCTGGTCTAGATGAAGGCAGTTTGCTCTTGGATAAATCACACTGGCACATATCCCGTTTTGCACTGATGTAATTTATCTGTATTAGGAGGTTATACCAGTGCAGATTTCCTTAGACATAGCCCCTCCTCCCATGAGTAGCACTTACCGGTGGGACTACTCACATGAGTAAAAGGTTTCATAATTAGGCAGTAAGGTAGAAGCATAAACTGATAAGACCAGCGGGGGGGGGGAGCGGAGTCAAAGGTTTTTCGATCTTGGGCTAGACCATCAACAGTGAGACTGCTTGGAGGCTAGACATTCTTCAATCTGGGCCCAGTCCTGACCCCCGGAAGTTGCAGGATTGAGACTTTAGTGATTTGGGTGACATACTATCCAGTTATTCTAGCTATTTTAGAGTTTGGTGCTATTTCCGTTGCTTAGTGCCATCTCCTGCTGGCAGGGCCGGCTCCAGGCACCAGCTTATCAAGCAGGTGCTTGGAGCGGCCACTTCGGAGGGGGCAGCACGTCCAGCTGTTCGGCGGCAATTCGGCGGACGGTCCCTCACTCCTGCTCGGAGCGAAGGACCTCCTGCCGAATTGCCGCCGCAGATCGCGATCGCGGCTTTTTTTGTTTTGTTTTTTTTTTGTTTGGCTGCTTGGGGCGGCCAAAACCCTGGAGCCGGCCCTGCCTGCTGGGAGTTCTTTTTGCAGAAAGAATATTGTTTTAAATAAATAACGAAGCAATCCAAACTGTAAGATGTGTTGGGTTCCAGGATCATCAAGCCTCATTGAAAGTCAGTGGGACTTAGGAACTTTTGAATATGTTTCCTTGTGCCACAGTTGCCCATGCCTTTGGCACGTCTACACTGGAAACTGCTATGTGCTCTACGTAGGCCCACCCTTGCAGATCACTCTGAATTTTCTGCTAGTGCAGAATGCGGCCATCTGCCTGTTAAGCAACAGGCCAATGTGAGCATTTGGCACTCACGCTTTTTGCCCTGCACTGGCTTCCAGTCTGCTGTGGGTGCTGCAATTCAAGGTGCTGGCATTTCTTACTTCTTACTTATGTGCCCTGCTGCAGCAGTTCTGTTTGACAGGAATGGTCTTGCTGCCTCTCCCAGAGGTTGACTTAATACGGATAAGCAGCAGGGCATTCTGTGTGACAGGCACTCCGCTCTGGTACTCTCTCCCTTATGGTCAGGCATAGCCCAAGTTTGGCAGCCATTCATCTGTTCCATATGGCTTTTTGTTCATTTTGCTTTTGCAACATATATGTGCACTCATTTGGGGGTATTTGAGGGACCAGAACTAGGACCTATGTCAGCATTGTTTACAAATAACCTCCCCTTCGAATAGATACAGCTCACTGAAACATTCTTCTGCTCTTGTCTTCATGTGATTTTTAGATCGGGTTTCTCTCTCTTTTTTTATAAGAAATATTTTAAAGAGCCTTGTATATGCTTTCTCCTCTACCTATGAGAACATCGTTTATGGCCTCTTTCGTGCTTGTTAAGCAAATATACCATTTTGAATAAAAAGTGAGCTTATTTTGTTCTCTTTTATTTGCATATTTACTGGTTTCTTTGTCATTTGCAGGCAGCCATTCGAAAAGAGCTCAATGAATTTAAAAGCACTGAAATGGAGGTTCATGAATTAAGCAAGCATCTAACAAGGTTGGATGAGACTTTTCTGTTTTGTTTGTTTGTTTTGTTTGTTTTAAGATTAACAATTAATAGTGCTGATTTCCAAAACATATAGGCATCCTCTTTCCCAAACATGTACACACCAAATACATAGCCACACACAAACAGCATTCACAATCAACCCACCACTCAAGACATATGCCCAGAGGTGAAAGTAAGCCGGTATGCCCCGGTACGGTGTACTGGCAAGAGTCAGTGCGCTGTACCGGGGCGGCCTGGCTTCCCCAGGTGGCAATTAAAGGGCCTGGGGCTCCCAGCAGCAGCTGGAGCCCCAGGCCCTTTAAATTGCCACCAGAGCCCCGATGCTGGAGCCCTGGGGTAGCGGCAGCGGGGCTCTGGGGGTTATTTAAAGGGCCGGGTCTCCCCAGGGCTCCAGCAGCAGGGCTCCAGGGGCTATTTAAAGGGTCGGGGCGGTAGAAGCAGGGGAGTCCTGGGCCCTTTAAATAGCCCCCGGAGCCCTGGAGTAGCGGCGGGGCTCCGGCAGCTATTTAAAGGGCCCGGGGCTCCCGCTGCCTCTATGGCCCCGGCCCTTTAAATAGCCCCCGGAGCCCCGGGGCGGTAGAGGCAGGGGAGCTCTGGGCCCTTTAAATAGCCCCCAGAACCCCGCTGCCGGAGCCCTGGGATAGCAGTGGCAGCCGGGGGCTCCGGCAGCGATTAAAAGGGCCCGGGACGGTAGCGGTGGCCAAGCCCTGGGCCCTTTAAACTGCTGCCGGAGCCCCCAGCTGCCGCTGCTACCCCAGCGGGGGATGGAGAGGGCACTTACAGGGCACTTACAAGGCGGGCTGGGGCTGGCTCTGACTCCCCACATCCCCACCCCTTCCACCCGAGGACCCGCCCCTTCCGGGGGCCAGAGCCGGCCCCAACGCAGCCCCGTACAGGTAAGTCCCTATTTCTACTTTCACCCCTGCATACGCCCATCAAGATTACAGGCTTGTATGCAGTTGTGTGTCATTTCTGTAACAATATTTAATCTCTTTTTTTATTTTGCTTGTTTAGCAGGCTGGTCATTTTGCATTTCACTTGTTCTGGTATCTAACATAAATGGTGGTTGTGGCTGGAAGGAAAAGGAAAACAGAAAGGTTATAACAGCATTTCCTGTTGCAGAGCTCATACATTGTAGGATGCTAATGCACTACAATGGGAACACAAATCATATAGAATGCTCAGGTTATTCTATTACTGTGTTTCAGTTCTTTCCATAGGCAATTTAGGAGGAAATATCAAACTCAGCGTTAAAACTGGCACCCGTTCATATCCTTGTAGGCAGTGCGGGCAGAAAAGCCCTGTACTGAATGAGCCAGGAGCCTGAACTAACACGCTCATCCATAACAATTCAGGGTTGAGGCACATTGGTGGATTGGGAAGATTGCCTTACCATTGTCCATGCTGCTTCTATTCTGTAATTTTCAGAGGTGTTAAGTCCCTGGAAGTCCAGCTGAAGTCAATGAGAGCTGCAGGTGCTCAGCACCTCTGAAAATCAGGCTCTCTGTGGTTAGTAAAGTCCTACACTAGATTCACTTACATTTATTTTTCATAGATTTTTTTTTTCAAATAACAATTGTAGGAATTCATTTCAAGAAAGAGAGGTCTCATACAAATCTCTTTTAGTTAGTACTTAGGAATGCCCTGGAAAAGCATAAGGCTGAATTAATTTTGCATCATGTGGATCTTTATTTACATTTACATACATTATAATTGTGTTAAAATTGTTGCATAGTTTATGCACACATTCATTTGCAGAAATGATCCACCAGCTAGCACCACGTTAACCGTCATATTTAAAGATGTGGAAAAAGGAGTCAAATAGTAACAAATAAGAATGTACGTGTGTGTTGTCTGGCTATGCCGAAAGAAGGAGAGGAGACATTTGACATGGGTTTAATCAGGCTACGACTTTATTATTAGATGTCTGAGACTACCTGGTAGATAACAGTGTACAGTCCAGGTAACCCCATGTTTATTCTGTAATTACCCGGGGAGCTTTTACCAGCTCCCCCTCTTTTTCCCTCCAGGTCCCTCCAGCAAATCCATGTCCGGGACCTTACCATCCACCCCCCACCCCCTCGTGGGAGGGTTAAGGTGGGCTATAATGGGAGGTTGGCTCCCTGCCGTACCAATCATAGGAGTCCCCAACCACTCCCTATTCGTTCCTTTAATGAACACCTCTTTTTAAGTCCTTTTCCAAGCCATTTATCCAGTCACTGTATACCTTTCCTATGGAGTACCTGCACTGGACATCCACCCTACACTTAAATAATGAGTTGTGACATATAGCCTACCGCCCATCACGCCATGCATGAATAGGCTCCTTCCTGAAACCCACTGTGGGGAAGGTGAAAAAAAACCCAACTGCACCCAAGCCAATATGGTGGTAAGGGAAATATTCCTTCCCAGTCCCCCTAAAAAAGGGGTGGCTAGCATAATGCCCACAGCAGGTGTTGACCAAACCTGGTATTTTACCACCTAAAAGGGAGGGAGGGTGGGTCCTGCTTCAGCCTTGGTCCGTGTAAAAAGGAAGGCTTCAGGTGCTGAGCTGCCCCTTTGAAACTCTGCCATTCCCAGGGGATGAGTCAGCAACCACGCTGACCCCTTTTTGCAGCAGTTTTCATCTCCCCCCTCCCCCCACCAGCCATAAAGCACTGTTCCCTTCATTCGGCGGGCCAGCCAGCCAAACACCCCCCGCTTAAAGGTGCAGGACAGTCATTTGCAAGAGACAAGCAGCTGTCTTTGAAGCATGAAATCTTAGGCCAGTTCCAGTTTAGTACTTGCACACAACGGTCCATAATCATCTCTGACCTACTCTTTTGACCTCTCAATGGATTTACACTAGAGTTGAGTTTGTCCTGCTAAATTCAGCCTCCAGATGTGAGATACCTGTAACTGGTTACGGTTCTAACTGGTGCTAAGCACTCTCAGCTTCCATTGAGTGCTCAACAACTCACAAGATCAGGCATTAAGTCTAGAAGCATGTGGCTTGATCTACACCTAAAACTTAGGTTCACCTAGGTACATCGCTCAGACTTGTGAAAAATTTCTAACCCCCAGTGTAGACACATCTAGATCAGAAGAAGGATTCTACTATCCAGCTACTGCTTCTTGAGGGGGTGGATTTACTACAGCGTGGGAAAACCCCTTCCATCGCTGTAGTAAGTGTTTACGCTACAGAACTACAATGGCACAGCGGCAGCGCACTGGAGTGCAGACATACCTGTGAAACTTAGCAATTTTAGTTTGCGGGGTGTCTGCGTGAGCCTTCTTTCAGTTTGGTTCATGTGGGTTTGCATCCAGAATTTTGCTTTATTTCCAAATCTTGAGGAGACCATTCATCTGAAATCTCTTGAATTTTGTCTGATTTCCATTTCAATCCATAAGCTGCTTCTGATTCATTCAAATCTGGCCCTGGGCTCACTGCAAGCTAAGCCCAGCATACTTGAAGCTGGAGAAAGGTTCATCTAAAGTTCAACAGGGTTGTTGGAGCTGTTTGTCTAACCAAAAAATATCCACATAAATGAAACACACTTACATGAAAGAGAGTAATTCTCTTAAACTCAGATAAGTCACCATTATAAAATCATTAACAGGGTAATGATCTATTTTTGTCATTAGGATAGTGACACATATGCTGGGTAAAGGATATGAGTGTTGCTCTTCTAGAGGGATGGATACTTTAGCTGATGATAGAGTTAAAGACCAACACTTAAAAAAAACAAACATACATGACTGGAAACAAAAGCCTCTGGATACATTGCAAAACAGTCCCTGCAGAGAAGCTGCACATTTAACTTCAAATGTCTCTTTAAACTTAAACGTTCATGAATAATAATTAAGGCTGTGAGTTTGTCGTGGATTTCGTGACTTTCTGGGACTTCTGCAGTGCCCGGTGCAGCTGGCCCAGGGGCTGCCTGAGCTGCTCAGGCAGCCCCTGTGCCAGCCGCACCAGCCGCTGCTGGGGCAGTCTTGGGCCACCGCGCCCCCAGCAGCAGCAGGAGTTTGGGTGTTCGAGGGGGCTCAGGGCTGGGGGTTGGGGCATAGGAGAGGGTGAAGGCTCTGGGCGGTACTTGCCTTGTGGGGGGGCTCCCCGGAAGTGGCGACATCCCTCAGCTCCTAGGCAGAGGTGTGGCCAGGCAGCTCTGCATGCTGCCACTGCCTGCAGACACCGCCCGCAGCTCCCACTGGCCACAGTTCCCAGCCAATGGGAGCTGCGGAGCCGGCACTCGGGGCAGAGGCAGTGTGCAGAGTGCCTGGCCACGCCTCCGCCTAGGAGTTGAGGGAGGAGGATGTCGCCTCTTCCGGGGAGGCACGAAGCCAGACAGGAAGCCTGCCAGCCCCGCCAACTTCCCCCCCCCCGAGCACCAGCAGGGGTCCTGGGCCACCCGACCCCAGCACCCGTGGCCCCCAGGATTTAGTCAGGGGTATATAGTACAAGTCATGGACAGGTCATGGGCTGTGAATTTTTGTTTACTACCCGTAACCTGTCCATGACTTACTAAAAATACCCATGACTAAAATATAGCCTTAATAATACTTTGAATTTATGTCAAGTCTATTAAGATCTGAGGGCTTGCCTGCAAATGAAAATTATTCTGGAGTAAGGTAGGCCGTGAATTTAAAGTGGAATAGCTATTTTGGAATAACTACGTGTCAACACTCTTATTCTGGAATAAGAGTGTCCACAATGAGGAGTTATTCTGGAATAGCTATTCTGGAATAATTGGTGTGTAAACAGGCCCTAAAGTTCTGATCCAAAAACACTCATTGACTTCAGTGGGCTTTGGATCAGGCCCTGAAAGCCTTACAACAACTTGGTGAGTTTGGTAAGTCTTAATGTTGCTAAACCCATTTTTTCAGATAGATAAATTGAGGAACAGGGAAGTTTAAATGACTTTTCCAAGGTCACATAGTGAGTCAGTAGCTGAGCTGAAAACAGAGCCCAGGAATCCTGGTGTCCAATGCCGTTGCCCTAAACCATTTAAATAATGCCACCTCTTTGGTGACATATAATATGTATGTGAGAACAAGCTTGTTGCAAAGTATTGAATTTTTCATTCATCCTGTCTCTTTTAGGTTTCATAGACCGTAGCAGTTCAATTCTACTTGACTACTATGCCATCTTTAAAACCTAACTAAAAAGAACCGTAAGTGCTGGTATTATTCACTTCCTGTTGCGTACAATGTAAATCTTCTGAACTGCCTTTTTAAAATAATTAAATTAAAGAGATAAATGAAAATAAAGGGGGGGAGAAGCAAAAATGGAAATTGTACTTACATGTGATGGGTACTGCTACATCATCAGACCTGCTGGCACAAGCTTCGATAATAGAAAATACCCCTGGTGGGAATCATACCAAGAGCTGGCATCTATGTTTATGACTTCCTGGCATGTGGATTCACCATATTTGTCCAAGCCCAACTGGTAATGCGTCCATTCTGTCTTCAGTCACCGCGCATCCTTGCAAGCATCTGTCGCCTGACTCCAAAGAAAGCTGAGGCACTTGGTGGTGTTCTGGGAATGACTGTGCTGGGTGAAGCCTCCAAGAGGCCTGCAGCCACGTTAAAGCACTTTTAGTCCAAACACTTCATTCAGTTTAGGAGCACCTTAGAAGGACAATGAGGGAGGAGAACTGCTCTCAGGACCTGCCCACTTTCCGAGTACAAAGAAATTCACTTTCCATGGAGGAGTTTGTGACTGGTTGATCATCACCATTTTGGTTCACAAGAACAAGAACAGCATTCCTTACTGAAGGGTGGTTTGGCTCAATCAACTTTTTGTTTTCCAAACCTAATTATGACTCCACAAACATTAAAAACAATAATATTGGTAAATAACAAGCGAAAGGCACTGCCTTGACCTTGTGTAGTCATTGGTACCTGTGCCTAGTGATCGTAAAGGCGTGTAGAGCACAATCAAATCAGAATAGCTGGGTTTTCCCTCCAGTTCACACAGGTGTAAGGCAGCAGTGACTCAGGTCCAAGGTCTGGATTCCAAGAAGGTATCCATGGGATATGTATTATTCTGTATGTCTGAAATTTTTAAAGGGCAGATTGGGCATGTACAGGCCTGCACTTCAATCATATTGAGAATAATCTTTTCTTGGTTCTGGTGTAGCAAAACGTGGGCCTCGTGTAACAAAAATATACTATTGTATTGTTATGGATGGCTCAGAATTGTCTGCAGTATTTAGAACCAAGGCAATAGGCAAAAACCCAGAGGCTTTTTTATACTGGCATGCTTTTATCTGTTAAAATGGCCACTTACAGCTCAGTACTACAAGGGGGTGATCACTCTAGCCCTGACCCAGCAAAGCAATTCAGTATGTGGTTAACTTTAATTAAACATGGGAGTAGTCACTTTGAAACCAATGAGATTATTCAGATGCTTAATTAAAGTCAAGCACGTGCTGAAGTGCTTTGCGGGATCAGGACCAGAGGGTTCAGCGCCTTGCAGCATCCAGCCCTGACACAATATAAACCTATCAAGCTGGAAACAAATGTCTGTGATTCCATCCCTTATGAGAAAATATACTGCTGCACTCTGTATAAATGGGCCAAAACGCTGAACTAACATTACTGTAAGTTGCAATGCTCTGGATCATGACTGTGGAATAATATCAAATGTTATTTTGCTTTTGAAAGTTTGTGCAGGGAGGCCTAGGTTTTCTATGACAACGGTAACCTTTGCAAGAGTTCACGTGCACACACAACCACTCACCCTTCCTCCTATTCTTCCCTGGAGTGCCCTGGTAATACAATACCCACCCCCTCCACCGATTTCAGATTAGCATCAGATTGAGGTTGCTTTAACAGGTGTATATTATGTGTCCAGTTATGTGCAGCACACGCTCAGCTCCTCTTGGACCTGTTTCTCATCCCACTTGCCCTGGTGTAAATCAGCAGCAACCCCATCTAACTCAGTGAAGTTACATTAGTATAAAGCCCACGTAAATTACATCAGAATAATGCCTATTGATTTCATTAAGGAACTGAGGCTGGTCAGAACCTGCCAGGATTGGGCTGTATCTGAGAAGAGTGGAAGCGTTTCAGTCTCATCTGAGATCACCCATGTGACTTATGAGTGAGCATTTGGGGAATATTGAATGTCTGTTACAGGGTGGAGGGCATTCAAAAGAAAGCAAAGAGCACCTCAGCCATTCCCACAGGAGCCAAAGTACTGACTGTTGCCCTTTTGCCTCATTTCTATTTGAGGTAATAGGTCTTTGAAGTTATTACCTAGCACTAGTTAGTGGTTTCACAACAGCCTAAAAATAAAGATGATTCCTGCATCCTCATCACACGCACAGGATATACTTACCTGGACTTGTCAAAAGAAAATAATAATCCCCATACACTCTGGGAGAAGATGATTTATCTTAGACAGAGGAAGCCCTGCCTTCTGTATAAATATGATCTGCCAGTGACGAGTTCTAACTGACTTGATTGCAGGACACTGCAGATTAAAGTTAGTGGGGAAGCACAATGCAGATCCTCAGACAAGAGTTCACCAGCAGTGAGAACCTGATGTTCAACGTTATCAGCACAGTGCAGGAACAGCAGAGCAGCTATCCGCCTAGCACATATTGCTGCAGGGTTTTTTCCCTGAAACCACAGGTGTGCATATTATTAAATTCACTCTCACACATGGCTTGAAAGAAGAAAACAAAGGTCTTGGCATTTGTATGTGCACATTGCATTATGAAATGGCCTGGTAACATGGCTGCTTCAAACAGCTGCAAGCCCCGGGATTCAGAATGTGACCTCCCACGGCTGCCCACATGTCCTGGCATCTCTGCCTGGTTGTCTGAGGTTAAGTCAGATGGGAGGGCTGAGGAAGCAGTAGCGACAGAAATCAGAGTATTCAGAACTTGTGTGTTGGTGGGAGGCACTAAGGAATGGAACGGGTGGATTTGGGTTTCTTGTTAAACAGGAGGAATGAGAGGCTGAGATAAGGGGATAGGCATCAAGCTGTTGCTATCACTGCAGACTTCTCAGGCAACACTAAGCCGCTGGTGGAGGAGCGCACACAGGAAATGCCACTGTAGCAATACAACCTGTCCCTTGTGTGTCAGGGCCATGTCGCAACCCCCGGTACACCTGCAGGTCAGGCAGCCGGACTGAACTGGCCCTGCTCAGTGGTTTTCTAGTTTACCCAGAGCGAGGTCTCTACTGTATGGTCACAATATTGCACGCTACCCTGTGGCTGGAGATAAGGAATAAAGCCAGATCCCACTGAACTCCCAGGAAGTTTTTTTCAGGATTTGCTCGGCACTGAGACAAGATGTGGAAGGCGCTTGAGGTATTCTTCCATTTGCCTGACATTCTAGCAGAAGACATTGCAGTTCCGCTCTGATCTGAAACAGTGGAACTGCCATATTTCTCATGAGCTGCAGCTACAGCACATTGCGGGGGAATCCAGGTGAAATGCCCAGCGTAGCAGCATCAGTCCATGCTACACAGCTGGCATTTCTTCTCCCCCAAGCCTAAGGATGTTTGGGTGTTTAGCAGGAGTTATGCCCTGACAAGGCATCTTCCTGAAAGGTGACTTGTTGGTGACTGAACACTGCATTGTGCCCTCAGTTTACTTACATCACTCCGATTGACATTCATGGAAGTTTAAGAGAAAAATGAGGACAGACTATTTTTTTTTTAAATCTATTTTCTGCAGAAGTGCAAATGCTTTTCCCATCAAATACTCTGCTAAAGCCATGTCCACTGAGTTACTGTACTTGGGATTCCATCTGAAACAAGGAGTGAGCTTTTCTTAAAAAAAAATTGGCCAAGCTAATAATAAAGCAGATAATTTTTCTACTGAACGCTCAGTTATCAGCAATGAGTTTCATTTGTATTAGAAGGATTTATAATCATAATAGCACACAATTCACTTTAACCGGCTTAAAGAAACAAAACTAGGTTGATGAGAGCAAAATTTTCATCTACTCATCATTGATTGCTAAAAACTATGTGGAGGAAAAAATGCCAATGGTGAAAAAGAAAATATATTGGTAATAATCTAATGAATCAATGTTAATACTTACAAGGTGTAATGCAACATCTGCTCTAGAACTTATGGAAATATTAGTGGAAAATTGAAGGGGAAAAAACAAGGAGTTGTGGTAAAAATAATCATAAAACTTCTAATTAAATGTTTTGCTTAGTTTGAGAAAGTGACACAAACTACTGAGAAGTGATGGTGACGTCTATTCCTCCACCTCCAGGCCGGAAATCGTGTAAAATAGAGCTGAGTGAACTATTCATAGTGAACAATGTACTGTGCATTATCCATTTCAGATCGGAGTAGGTTTCAGGGTATATATAAACTCTTTGGGGCAGGGCCTGTTGTGCATCTGGTGCCTAGGACACGCTACCAGGAAAAATAGTGAATAATAATAATAAGCTTCTATTTTTACTAATTTATTTATTTGTAGTTGTTCAATGAACCCTTGAGAGGTTGCAACCTCAGAGTTACATGCAAGCACTTCACTTTGTCATTGACTATTCTCTCTTCATCAGGTGTGATTGGTCACCTGAATAACATGTTACTGCTTCTGCATGCCGACTGGACAGCTGAAACTTTATAAACCGGAGGAGAGCACTTCCAAAAATGACCAGCAAATACTTACATTCACACACACATACCCAGGTTCACATGCAAATAGGGTTATGACACGCAGAACATCCATCCCCCAATGTTCCTTCAAATAAACCCACTTTGTACAAATATCCATGGAAGAAAAGGATGAAAACTTGGCCAACAGAAATGGTTACAAATGATCTTTCCCACTGCTCACCCAGCTCTAATTTAGTATCACTTCTATAAAAACAAAGTATGTGAAGGGTACATTAACTGCTTTTCCATGCGTCTCACATACTCCAGAACCAGTTGCATTTTCCAGCTGATATCCAAGTGTATGTACATAGTTTGTCTTTGTATAGGAGTGAATGTGGTGACTGTCAATCATGTGCTCTTCCAGTATTGTAATTTAACAGATTATGACTGTATGAAAACCATGTAAATAACTAGAAGAAAAAGTAAACTGGATCTCTATGTCCTAGATTTTGTACATACTGAAACTGCATGGTATTTAAATTATTGTTTGTCTCTGATGTATGCAGTTTCTTTAAAAAAAATCATTTTAAAAAAACCTTTCCTGGTCTTGTGTATTTTATTCACCTCCTGTTATATTCTTTGCCAGATACTGCAAAAAAAAAAAATGTACTTTAAGTTACCAGCCCTGCTATGTGAGGTGTTGAGTGCTTACAACCCCAGTGTTAGGCCTGTAAGGGAAAAATGATTGTAATCAGGATGACAGATCCTCAGAGGGTGTAAATTGGCATGGCCCTACTGACTTCAGTGGAGCTATGCCAGTTTACAACAGCTGAGGATCTAGTCCACCATCTCTGGGAAGGCTCAGCAAAGAAAACTGAAGGAGATTGGCTGTTCACTCTGCAGCTACAATTGTCCCAAACACCAAGCTAGTAAACATTGGTCTTCACTGCAGAAAAATCCCTCTCAGCATGTTTTTTGCTTTCCTTCGAGTGCCCTTTACAGGAGTCACATCTGTAGTGGTCTCCCCGTTCTGGAAATCTCACAGGCACAGAAGTTTTGTGGATAGTGTTAGAGCAGATTTTGATCAGACAAGCGCAATCAGCAACAAAGGCCCATTACAATTTAGCAAAAGCCACAGGAAGAGAAATACTCATTCAGGCTCTTGCAAACAAAGGGCTTCTGCTCCTCTTTTTTCTTTTCTCCAAGTGCCTTTATTCTTTATAAAGGTTGCCAGCTTAACAGCACTGCAGAGTGAAATTTCCTATCCCTGAAGGGAGAACAGCTTGAGGTGCTGAAGTACAAGCTTCCCCACACTCCACTATTAATATTCTTCTCTACACAGACAGATGTGACGGTAACACCCCCACCATGCCCATGCGGTCCAGGGTAATTTGTGATGTGAACTAGTGTCCCCAGAGAGCTGGGCTAAAACCATCAAGGATAAAATCCACAAAGGTATTTAGGAGCTAAACCACCACTTTGTGCCCCTGAGATTCTTAAAGCCCCTGTTCAGTTGCTGCCTAACCCTCTAGGCACCTAAATGTCTGCTAGTAAAATCCCTTAGTTGCCTCAGTTTCCGCCAGTGAGCATACACAAAACTGCCTAAATCCTGATGACACCAAGCTTCTTGGTACTGTAGCAGGATGCCTAAGACCTGGTTGGATTCTCAGACTAGGTGTTTCCCTGCCAATCTTGCCTGCAGAGCCTGATCCAGTAGGCATTCTCTGAGCATGCCTCACCAGCACAAAAGAGAACAAGGGTGACCAGATGAGGAATTTTGGGGGCAGGCTGCCTGGCACGTGTACTACAATACCCAATAGCTCAGTAGCTGGGACACTCACCTGGGATGTGGAACACCTGTTTTCAAATCCCCATGCTGCTGGATTTGGAGCAGGGACTTGAAACTGTGTCCCCCGGGTGCATGCCTTTAACGCCCAGCCTATTGGATATTCTCGGGTGAGGCTCTTTCAGCCTCTCCTGTTGGAGTTGTTGCTGGCTTTTGTGAATCCCATTTTTAGGCACCTAATTCAAGACTGTGAATTCCACTTGGCAGCAGGACACCTGCCACTCATGCAATGAATAACTCCCTAGGACAAATTAAACAAGGCAGCTGTAGGTAGTCTAGCTGGCTCTAATAAACTACAATCCCCTCAGAAGCTGTTGGGAATAGTAGGGGGCTGGGTGGAGAGGTCTCACATGTGGAAGGGTGTGTTTGCTGCTGCTTTCTTTCTGAGGCTGGCTTAGAGAAAGTTTGTAGTGTGGAGAGTGACAAGTAGCAGAGGAAGGCTAGACCGGAGCCTGAGAGCAGAGTATGGGAGAGAATGACAGCTCATTGGAAATGAAGGTACTGTAGTGGGCATAAGCTGGGCTTGTCTCCCTTTAGAGACTTGTAATTTGAGTTCCTGAAGGGGAAAAAAGTCTTTGATTGCACTTTGTGAAACCCAGAATCTGTGTCTGAAGAACTGCCGTGTTCTGTCGCCTCCCCTCCTTCATGTCTGTGGTAGTCAGGTCTACCAGGCAATAACCTGTCCTGGTGACAGTGCCTTTGTGGATTTTAGTCCCGATGTGCTTCACATTGGTCTCTGAATAACTCTCAGATGGCAATAGCATTTGCTCTCTAAAAAGCCAGGTGGCTTTGGATTGCTCAGGTAGAACAGGGAGTTCTAGGTATTTTACCAGTCCCAGTTGTGCTCTGCCTCCTCTCTATTGCTGATGGGTTCTATAGCAGACCAAACATGGTAATTCTGCCAGCGTTTTCAAATGCTTACGTTTTTAGCAATCCCTTTTTATAAGGAAAATGGGGGAGGGGAATCCATTTACTTTGACTAAACAGCAACAAGATACTATGTGTTTTAACTACAGACCCATGAGTTACCACCATTACTGAGTTACAGCTCGGCAAGGCTGCCTGCATTTCAAGCTTGGTTTATACACAACCCATCAAGTATGGGGCTAGATTTTCTACTTTTAAATAAACATTTGCTCTCTTCTATTAGTTGCTTTCTGTCTCTTCCTTCCCACCACTCTACTCCTCCCCCCACACTCACACACACTTCTCAGCATCTCATATTGCCTCAGCCTCATTGGCCAACTTCCACATTCATCTGTGCAGCTGTACTGCCTACCTTAGTTATTAAGTACAGTAAGCAAGAGAAAAGCCTATTCAAAACTTCCAGTGATTAAAAAATTAGGAGGAACATCTGGATTTGCCATTAGTTCAGAACAGATGAGCCCGGCTGCTACAGGTGTCTGATTATACTCAGTTGCTGTAGACTGACTGCTCTCTGACAGACTAATGTAACCTTCCTGAATCAGCTGCTTCTTTCAAACTTTAAAAGCTAAAGTAGTGCTCCAGACTGGACTAATGAAGGAGAGGCCTGTGCTTTCATTAAGGTTAGTTTATTACCAGCACATGGATTATAATCTTGCTCAGTCTGGAGGAAGAGGGTTCTCCTAATCTCCATTGAAAGGTACACTCTGGTGGCCAGTTTGGGAACAGCATTAGTGTCATGTGCAGAAGCAGCAATTTTAGACCAGCTTTGTTTAATGCTTGATTAGTCTAAGTGCCATAAAATCTGTACAATTAATTGCATTGTCTTGATATTTGGCATGCCTCATGCGGATGGTGGTGAGAGTTAGTAAACCAAATTTAGGACCATTTGACAAAGGGATTCCCAAGATCCAGCCCCCTGTAAAAGTCTTTCTTACGGTTTATGGATTCTTCTAACTTCTCTCTGTGCAGATAGGAATGGAAACAAGGCTGTGATTGCTGCTCCAGGGACTCAGTCACTCAAGTGTTATCCCTAGAGAGGGCCTGGCACCCTCAAGCCTTCTGGGGACCAAAATTCAGAACAATCTTAGCCCAAGAGTCTGGCTCTCAACTTAGGTGCATGCCTAAAACTTCTAAGACTAGGGTGACCAGGTGTCCTGACTTTTTCTTAAAAACGGGCAAATTGTCCCATATTTTCTAATCCACTGCCCCCATCAGTACTGGTAAATCCTGCTGCTGGCCGGATCCCTGCTCACCAGCCACCCGCCCACCATCATTGAGTGGTGGGGGGGAGGGGCAGTGGAGTGGAGTGGTGGTGTGGGAAGGGTGGCTCAGCTCGGCGGGGAGGTGGAGATTAGGGAAGGGATGGGATACTAAGGTTGGGGGGGACATGCAGGTGGGAGGGATTGGCATGGCCTGTCAGCCTCATTCTCTCCTCCCATGTGTGTACCAGGATGTGGGTGAGGCATGGCCGTGCCCCTTTGGTAGGTATCTAAGATGCTGCTGTCTCTTGGGAGCTGGGATGTGGGGGGGCCTTGTCTTTCCAGGTGGATTACAGCCCCTCTCCATGTCCCCGCATGTGAGCCCCTCTGGGTGGGCAGCTGAGAACAGGCACACTCGGAGCATGCTTCAAGAGAACACATTGCTGACACTGCTGTGAGGCTTGATGGTATCACAGGCTTTCAAGTACTCATTGGAGACATGAGGGCACCCACTGAGATTACTGAAGTAGTTCACCTGTCTCAGCTATATTGTTTCAGGCTGTATTCATCTCCATAGGGTGTTCTCCTTCACATGACATGCGTCTGACGAAGTGGGTATTCACCCACAAAAGCTTATGCTCCAATACTTCTGTTAGTCTATAAGGTGCCACAGGACTCTTTGTCGCTTTTTACAGATCCAGACTAACACAGCTACCCCTCTGATACTTGACTCCTTCACATGAGATTCTCACACTGAGTGATAATGGAATGGGCCACTTCATACCTCTCAGAGCCTCCAGTGCTGTGGATCTGGATATAGCAAATCCATTGGTGATGATTAACTTCATTAAAGATATGGAGATATACCTATCTCCTAGACTGGAAGGGACCCTGAAGAGTCATTGAGTCCAGCCCCTTGCCTTCACTAGCAGGACCAAGTACTGATTTAGCCAGATTGCTAAGTGACCCCCTCAAGGATTGAACTCACAACCCTGGGTTTAGCAGGCCAGGCACCAACTTCTGCCTTAGCTGAGGTTAAGACTTGCTTTCTGTTAAGGCTCAGCTAAGTACTGCATGGTTACTCAGATTCCCTTGATACTCAGGGTGCCTCTGGGGGACACATGGTAGGGTTAGTGATCCAAATTGGGGGACAGTTGAGTGTGACACTTGAGATGCAGCTTTTTCTTAAAGTTCAGATTCTAACCACTTTTCATGCACACCTGGTTTCTAAAGTGCTTATGGGACAGGAAGGGAGGGGTGAGCTGGAAATGGGGAGAGGGGTACTATATGTTGCAGAGGACGTGGGAGAGAAAAACCAGTCTTCTCTCACATGATGGATAACTTTAAGCATGTAATAGTGTCAAGTTTTGGGTCATAGATCATGTCTGGGATTTTTCTCACCTATGCACTTCAAGGCATAATCATCCCCACTCGATGTTAACAAAATTTTACAAGTTTTGCGAATACCTGGAGGATGAAGGTGTGATCACTAGCAGCCACTATGGATTTACTAAGAACAAATCATGCCAAACCAGCTTGATTAACCAACCGCAAACAAAGAGAAACTAATGGAATGATGTTAGATTGGAGGGAGGTCTCAAGTGGGGTTCCACAGGGATCTGTTCTGGGTCTGGTGTTATTTTACATCTTTATTAATAATCTGGATGTAGGAATAGAAAGTGTACTGATCAAATTTGCAGGTGACATAAAGCTAGAGAGGGTTGCAGACACTTTGGAAGATAGAACTAAAATTCAAAGGGATCTTGATAAAGTATAGAACTGGACTATAGATAACCAAATGTAATTCAAGCAAGACAAATGTAAGGTGCTACACTTAGGGAAGAAAAACCAAATTCACTAATACAGAAAAGGGGATAACTGGCTTGGCAGCAGCACTCCTGAGAAGGATCTCAAAGCTGTGGTGGATCACAACCTCACATGAGTCAACAATGCCATGCTGTTGCAGAAAATGCAAATGCAGTTTTGGGTTGCATTAACAGAGTCATAGCATGCAAGTCACAAGCAGGGGTGTATTTTGGGGGTTGCTGGGGGGCATTGTCCCATCCCAAACAGAAGTGATGTGGGGGGGCACATGCCACACACACCCCGCCAATTTTTGCAAGTGCCGAGCTGACCTGCAGGGCTTGTGCTGCTTGGCCTGTGGCAGGGAGGGTGGGCTGTCCTTCCCACACTGCGCCTCCCCCACCCACCAGGCCAGGCAAAGGGAGCAGGACAGGGCAGCTGCTCTGGGTTGCTGCCCCAGCACCAGGATGCTACCTCGTGGGTCCTAGTGCCGCCTGTTTCCTGTACAACAGTGAGTGCCCATGGGGAGGGAGAGGAGTAGGAGGGGAGTGGTAGGGTGAAGAGACAGTGGGAAAGGGGGTGGTAAGGCAGGGGGAAGAGAAGGGGATGGGGAGTAGGAGGAAAGGGGAATGGGTAAGAGAAGGGAATGTGGGAATGGGGGCAGGAGAGTGAGAGCCCGACATGGCGTCCCCTTGCAGCAGCCGCAGCAGCACAGGGAGGCACCAGAGCAGCCACATCACTGCATCAGCCGATGCCAGAATGGCCACAGCTCCCGTCCTCAGGGTCACCACAGCAGCAGCTGGGGCTCCCCCATTGAGCTGTCCCATCCCATCCCCCCAGCACCAGTCCAGTAGCCCAGGTCATAGGCGCCGATTTCCTCAGTTCCCGGGGTGGTGCTCGACCCCTGCTCCACCCCAGACCCCGCCCCCAAATACAGCAGTCAGACTACACCTATGGTCATGGGAGTTGATACCACTCTCCTCGGCGGTGCTGGTTTGGCCTCAGCTGGAGTAGTGTCCCCAATTTTGGTCACCGCTGTATAGAAAGGATGTAGAGAAATTGGAAAGGATCCAGAGGTGAGTGACAAAGATGATCAAAGGGATGGAATGCAGCCATACGAGCAAAGGCTGAAGGAACTGGGTATGTTTAGTTTGGAAAAGAGGGGATTAAGGGGGTCATGATCACTGTCTTCAAATACTTGAAAGGCTTGGAGAAAAATTGTTCTCTCTAGCCACAGAAGGCAGGACAAGAGGCAGTGGGTTCAAGCCGCAGCATAGCAGATTTAGATTAAATCTCAGGGAAAATTTCTTAACTGTAAGAACTGGTGGCGGATTAACCATTGGGCCAACGGGACCTGTGCACCGGGGCCCCGGCCAGCTAGGGGGCCCTGGAAAAAAATCTGTGGCCTGGCAGCAGAAGCGCAGAGCCCTGGCTGCCGGGCAGATGGCTAAGGAAAGCATCTGCGTCTGCAACCCCCGCCCCCAACCCCGTCCCTGGCAGAAGCCACGGGCCCAGAAAAGCACCCACGTGCCCCCCCCTTTCACCCCCCTGACCCCATTCTCGGCAGAAGCCATGGGACGGGGGGGAACCCCCAGCAGAAGTGCGGGGAATGGCGGGGAAGCCCCAGCACTGGACCCCCGCTGGAGCCCTGGAACTAGAGGAGCTCTCACTCCCCATCCCCGGGGCTGTGGTGCGGGGACAGAGCTTCTCCGGTCTTGGGGCCAAAATGGGGGGGGAGCAGAAAGAAGCAAAAGGGGTTGCGGTGCCACAGTGTGGGGATGAAATGGGGGAGACCCTGGGTGGAATGGGGCGGGGTCTGGGGAAGAGGCAGAAAGGGGTGGGGCTGTGGGCGGGGCCGCAGATGGAAGCGGTGGGGAGGGACTGTAGGTGGAAGGGGTGGGGAGGGGCCCCCATTTGCTCTGGCTCAGGGCCCCAGGAAACCCTTAATCCGCCTCTGGTAAGAACAGTAGGACAATGGAACAAACCACCGAAGGAAGTCGTGGAATGTCCTGCACAGGAGGTTTTCACAGAAGAGACTGAACAGCCATGGGCGGCAGGTATCACAGACCAGGGCAGGCTGAGGCCGGCAGGGTGCCCGGGGCTCAACTCCAGCCCGCAGCCCTGAGTTTGGGCCTGCTGGTGGCCAGGGGCAGCCCGGCACAGCACTGGGGCCAGTGGGGGGGTGCCAGTGGCTTGGGCCAGCGCTTGGGGGGGGGCAGTGGTTGGAGCAGGCGGGGCTCCTCCAGCCAGGGCCGGCTCCAGGCACCAGCTCAGCAAGCAGGTGCTTGGGGCGGCACGTCGGGCTCTTCGGCGGCAATTCAGCGACGGGTCCCTCGGACCTGCCACCGAAGAAGAAAAGCGGCGCGGTGGAGCTGCCGCCGAAGTGCCGCCGATCGCAA
This sequence comes from Terrapene triunguis, assembly GCF_002925995.2. Taxonomy (NCBI): domain Eukaryota; kingdom Metazoa; phylum Chordata; order Testudines; family Emydidae; genus Terrapene; species Terrapene triunguis. The sequence continues at coordinate 4,572,942 of NW_020664409.1, forward strand.
TTGCTGTTTGTTTGTTTTCCCGCCACTTGGGGTGGCAAAAACCTTGGAGCCGGCCCTGCCTCCAGCTGCGGGAGGTTGCTCGAAGCTCTGGCAGGCCGTGGGGGGTGGCTCAGGTGGTGGGAACGGGCTAGCCTCCCTGAAAGGGAGGGGGGGGTTCACCTACCTCCCATGTGACTAGCCATCTGTTTTTAGAGGTTTAGACAAAACAAATCCTGCATCTTGGTAGGACATTCAACCAGATGGCCTTGCGGTCCCTTCTAAGCCTATGATTTTATTATATATCATGAAGTTCAGCAAAACTGAGATCCAAGAATTAAAGAGTTAAGATTATGTGGGCATGTACTGTAACTCTGCATCCCTGGAGCCAGCAATAGCCCCTGGCAATTATCAGCTTGCGGGTCCAGCTGTATTCACAGTATTAGGTGTAGCTGTATTGAGTGATAGAGGAATTGGTTGGAGCAGCTTGGACGAGCTGTGACTGTGATATAAGGTGATCTGGGGGGTCTGTGTGAATCCTTCTCCTTGATCCCCAGGTGTGCTAGCAAAGGAAAGAGGTGCATGTGTACCCTGAGAGATCAGTATGCCTCATTTCAGCACTGTGTTGTGTAGGCTGTCAGTAGAGGGGGGGGTCTTCCTGCCCTGGGGCTAGTCAGTGGTTAGATGGGAGACAAGTCTGGTCTGTGAGTTAAATGAAGGGTAAGTGGAAACTACAGCATTGGATGGCACTGTGTGCTTTAAGGGGAGGGGGCTGTAAAATTTAGCAGATGCGGTGTTCTTTCTGTCAAGCAGGCTACGTGTTGGCGTTTCGGGCAGGTGTAGATAGCTCCTGTTTAGTACAGAGTGAGTATGTGTTATAGGTGTATTGGGGCATTGCTCAATGAGGGGACTATCTCGCTATCCCTGGGCCACTAAGAGGCACACCAAGTGTCAAGGCAGTGCAAGTAGCAATGTGGATTTTAGAAGTACTTACAGTCAAGCTTTAATCAGAAAGTTCACCTTAATCTTAAATGTAGCACAGCCCACTATAATTATCTGCAACATGGATTGCAATCTTGCTGTGTCTTGAGGGTGTTCTACTTCTGCATTGAAAGGTACACGCTGGTGGCCAGTTTGGGAACAGCATTATCAGCTTGTGTAGAGCAGCAGCTACCTTGAGGCTTTTTCTAACTCTCCCTTCATAGACGTAAGGGCTGAGGGACCGCCTAGCTTTGTCTTCCCGTTTGACAGAGGTAAGAAGGGGAAAGCAGAGGAAAAGGTTCTGTTTGGAGTTGTTCTTTTTTTAATATAAACACTGTAGGTTTAAGTGTAACCAACAAAGCTAACACTTGCATAGTTTCACCTGTAAATACTACATTGCAAAATGTTTTGTTAGCAGGGCATAAAGCCTAATGTGGGTATTACTATAACACTTGTTTCTCATAGGGGGAAATGAGGCATGGAGTAGGGGCTAGATTTACAAAGGGACTTAGGTGCCTGAAGTCCAATGTTTAGGCACCATTGACCAAACGACTGCTCAGCTGCTGCCTAACCATCTAAGCTCCTAAATCCCCACAGGCATTAACATTTTGGTACATGCCTAGTGGGCATGTACCAAACTGTGGGGCAGTATCAAGACTTAGGCAGTTAATGAGCTGCTCAGAACTCTTCTAATGCCAAATGTTCCCAGCTTTCCCCCTTACTTTGGGGTATGCTCGTTTATTAGATTTACTCTTCTGGGTAGGAGAGGTTTCTGTAATTCTATCAATGTACTGCTTGTGTCACTTGTGTTCTCATATGGAGCTCTACTTCTCCCTGCTGCAAGTTCCCTCCCAATGGAGCTATCCTGCAGGGCCTAGGTTCCCCAAGGCTGGGTTCTTCCAGCCCCAGAATCAGATGAACATACATACACATTAAGAGAGCATGTCTGAGAGGACCGGGTCAATCAGCACTTCCAAACTGACCCCTTATATGTCCTTGGACTCAGCAGACTGGGTCAAACAGCACTTCCAAGCTGCCACCCTTATATGTCCCAGGTTCAGCACATCCCTGTCCCCACTTTCACGTTACAATTGTTTTGGTAGTTACCCACTTGATGAGCAAACCCCACAGGATTTTTGGGTGCTGCAGCGATCTTTTAGCTGCGATACAAGGAGCGTTGCTGCAGAGCGAATGAAGAAATTAAAAAAAAAAAAAACCATGAGGGGGGGAGAGAGAGAGAAAAGCAACCAGCTTAATTATTAACGTTATTTATTGCCAGGTAATAACCATAGGGAAGCCAAACAAACAAAACAGTTATAATATTAAATCTAACAAACTTGATTATAAAAGTCAGGTTTAGAAAACTAAAACTGCGCACACAAGTCAGGGTCAGAAGGCTACACATAGAGTGATAGCGATAGAGAGAGCTGTGTCCTCACCACTCCGTGAAGCTTGAATCGATCGGGCGTCCCAGGTGATGGTGGTAGCTGAGGGTCTGGAGTGCTGAAGACAGGCAGAGCCCCCAGCACGATCAGTCAGGAGAAGCTGACATCCCAATGGAACTGATGCAGAGTTTGGATCCAGGCATCAGAACACTTGAGCATGGGTCGGGGTTTTTGTAGAGCAACAACAATGGTTCAAGGGAGAACACTAAATTTCTTTATGTGTAAACAAGGGACTATACCAAAGTTGTTTTGTTCAGGCTAGACAATGGGAGTTGGGTAGTGTTCCTTTGTGTAAGCGGGGGAATGGTCCCGCTATTGTGGGGAACTTTCCTGGCTTCTGCACTACCCTGGTGAAGTGGGCTAGTGAAAGGATCTGAGTACTCGCTCCCACTTCCTTTACCCAGAGGCCTCCCTGCCCTTGAGGACTCCCCTTCCACTCTCCTGTCCGGCAGAGTCCTCGTAAACCCCGACAAGGCTGGGCCCAGGATTCCTGGGGGTCTCGACCCCCAACCCTGCTGTGGTCACCCAGGACAGGGTTTGGGTGTTCCCACTCCGGGGTACTCTCTTTGCACTGGGCACCTCCCTGACCCACTGATCATTTCATACAATTTAAAGCAAATACAAATTGTTTAATTAACAATTAATTTAAAAAAAGAATAAGGAAAAATGGGAAAAGTTAAAGGAAAACACGTCACCCCGCTCTGTGGCAGGGAACATTACAAACAGTGTCTCTGGAACATCAGGGCACTTCACAGTCTGTTCCTTGTAGGTCCCAGGCTCCTTCTCAGGCCCTGGTTGTGCTGCAGAGACGCTGCGGGTTGGACACTTGCTCTGGCGGTGGCCACACGCTCTCAGGCTCTAGGTGGCAGGACCCTTCTTCCCAGCGTCGTCCCCGCCCTGACAGGGTTACGATCCCCCTCCAAGTCTGGCCTGCAGAGCCTCTTGGCTGAGGCGTCTCCCTGCGCTGGGCCCGCTGCCCAGGGTCCCCCTCGCTCTCCCCAGCTGCTCTCTGCACCCAGCTCCGGACTGCTCCAGCCCCAGCTCCAGCTCCTGCTCCACTCTGCCTCAGCCCGGCTGCTGCTGCTCTGCCTTCAGCTCCTTGGGCTGCTTCTCTGGCCTCTCTGGCTCTGGTTGCTGCAGCTCTGCTCCCAGGGCAGGTCTGCTCTCTCTGGGCTGTGCTCTGGCTCTGGGGCTGCAGCTCTGCTTCCAGCAACTTAGCTCGGGCCACTGCTCTCTCCTTAGCTCGGCCCCACTCTGTCTGACTCAGGCCATTCCAGTTCACACGGAGGACTGGATCCCCCTGGCCTCCTGACTCCCTGATTAGCCTGCCCGCCCTGTCAATCAGGCTGATCTGGAGCATTGGCCTCTCCCCATTGTTCCCGGGGACTGTCAGTCTCAGGCTCCTGATTTCCCATCGACCCTTCCCCTTTTAGTGCTGGGAGCTAACCAACCAAAACACCCCCACTGAATGTTAGTAAGGGGGCAACAGTCCCCTTACATTTGGGTGGAGCTCACAATGCAATTAGGGAGCTTCACTATTTTGGATACCAATAAAGGATTTATTACTGGAATTGGTCTGATAACTACTGAGCTGGGTGTGTGCAGATGTGGGTTCAGTAACAGCTGAAGCAGAGATTCCCCCATCATGCAGTGCTTCCCTGCTTTTCTGGTCCCAGAGTTTCGTGGGGTTCTTGCCTTGGAATCTCTGTTCTCCAGTCTGTATGCTAATAGAGATACCTCCCTGTCCCATCTTCGATGCAAATGAGGCTTGGCAAGTTTCCTTAATCCTGTCACCCTTGTGTGGAGGGTTTAGGTGTGTCTCCCATTGCCTTTTCATTGCTTTTTGGTACGTCTATACTTACCGGAGGATCTGGCGGCAGGCAATCGATGTTCTGGGATCGACTTATTGCGTCTAGTGAAGACACGATAAAATCGATCCCTGATCGCTCTGCCGTCGACTCCGGAAATCCACTGCGGCAAGAGGCGGCAGCGGAGTCGACGGCAGGGCGGCAGCGGTCGACTTTCCCCCGTCCTCACAGCCAGGTAAGTCGACCTAAAATACGCAACTTCAGCTACGGTACTCACGTAGCTGAAGTTGCGTATCTTAGGTCGACCCCCCGCTGTAGTGTAGACCTAGCCTCAGTCTTTCTTATCAGTTTTGGTTTAAGCAGAGGCTTTGGGGTCAGGTCTTTCATGAGTCAGACAGGCTGGGTACTGCGCCCTGGTTCCCCAAGAACACAGAGCTGACAGGTAACACAAAGCCCTGATGGGAGTCTTAGACTAGGCATTCCTCCACCTATCTTGTCTGCAAGGCTCAATCTAGGACCCATGTTCAGAGTTGACCACTTGGCTTTTAGGTGAGGTGAAGCAAATGTGGAACTGAGCTAGCTGCCTGTCGTGCGCATGTCATTCCATGCACTGTGTAAAAGCCAAGTGTTACCAGAGTTGCCTGGCAGATGTAAAGGGAGCATCTGAGAGAGACTCACCCCAGAATATCGTAGAGCCTGGTGATTAGGGCACTCACCTGCCGTGGGCAAGAGCTGGGTTTAAGTTCCAGCTCCAAATGGGACACAGCAGGGGCTTGAAAGCAGGTTTTTTTCCCACTGAGTGCCCTGACTGGGTGATAATGGTGGCGGGGAAGGGGGTCGCTCGCTCTCTCTTTCAAGCAAGGGCTGACCGGGTTTAGGCACCTAACTCCAGGAGACATTTCACAGCTAAGAATCCTGAACGGTAATAGGTGCCTCCCTCTGGCCTGTCAATCATGTGCCCAAGGCCCACATAAACCGCAGTGGGACACTTGGGGATATAACCCCAACTCCTTTCCTCTGCATTTCACTCGTGGCTAGCTCAGACAGCTCTGTGCTCATCTTATTGGCTGCTGGGAACCACTTCTTAGGCACCTTGGGCAACTCTCCCCATGCCATGCAGGAGGAGCCTTGACACCTCAGTCAGGGCTGTGACGTCCACTAGGTAGCAGGGATCCTAGGAGTTAGATGGCGCAACACCTAATTCCCTTTGTGGATCTAGCCCCTTGTACCTACAACCATCTCGCTCAGTTATATATATATGACAAGGTATTTGTGTCCAATTCACAAATGTGCTCTTGGGTCACTGTTTAATTTACTGAGCGAGCTCAAAGTTACTGACTCTACACCACACAACAGAGATCACAGAAAAACCTTGGCTGAGAATTGCCCCCCGTTAGTGTCGTCCTCTGCTGGCTAGCATTGTCTTTATCAGCTGGAGTCTTTGTTCAAGTGCCACAGTGACACATTCGGATGCTGCCAGTGTAAGAACGACAACAGGCAACATGGGCTCAGCTAGCGCCAGGGCATCTTTTTAAGCCTCTGGAGGAAGAACAAGTATCAAAGCTTATGCCCAAATAAATCTGTTAGTCTTTAAGGTGCCACCAGACTCCTTGTTGTTTTTGGAGGAAGAACGACTGCTTTTGGGTACAACCGGACCACATCAAGGTGGTGCGACTTGCTTGGCCGATCCATGGAGTTGTTTTCCAGGGGGGAGGAGGAGGTCCCCCTCCAAAATGGATGCTTCAATGCTCTTTCCTTGTAAAACCCATTCCCGCAGTCTTACACTCACACTCATGCAGTCACCAGACTCATGCCTGGCCAAGGGAGGCGAAATAATGCGCCTGACACTTTAGTTTCAAGCTTCCAAGGGGTGGGGTGGGTAGTTTAAATTACTATGCTCAAATGACTTCGTGTCTCTTGTACAGTGACAGGGAGCAACAGAAAATGTGATAGCAAAGCAAATCCTTTATTTGCCCCCGTGGGCTAAGGGCCAAATTTAGACCTCCTACAAGCTACTATTCCCACACACATTCTTAGATGTATTTAGCACTATTCATTTCAAAGGATTCCAAATTGCTTTCAACTGTCCATGTACTTCAACTAGGCAGGACAGGAGTACATTGCCTAGCACAGCCCAGGCCTGTATGTTACACAGTAACATAGAGCAGATGGTGTCTTCGTCACCCTGCCTCTGCAAAATAGCCTCAGCTGGCAAACCACAGCCCGGAGCCCTACCTGAGGCACAAGCCAGCCAAACAGAGCTGGTAGCCATCCAGCTACTGGCCCTTCCACCCCATGCTTACTCCAAAAATAACAGTGCTACCCCCCAGCTTAGTTCCTCCAGCCCATGCACCAATCTACATGTAGTTCAGTGGCTGAATATCCCAATTTGATGACGCACACCTGTGGGCACAGGCACTGACCTTTATTTTTCCTGGTGCATGTGCCACCCCTGCTCTGCCCCCAAGGCCCCACCTTCGCTTTGCCTCCTCCCATCCCTGCTCCGCCCCCCTTCTGCAAGGCCCCCTCCCGCAGCATGCTGTTCTCTTCCCTCCCCTGAGCACCCCGCCAGCAAGCTAGGACTGGTGGGTGCTGAGCACCCGCTATTTTTTTCCCACGGGCGCTTGAGCCCCAGAGCACCCATAGACTCACCAGCTATGCCTGTGGGTGTTTACACACACACACCCCACCAGGGATGTGTGCAGCTGGGCTAGAGTGCATTTCCAGCAGGGGTGAACCGAAATGGGAAAGAATGGCTGTGTGTGACAGGGCAAAGATGGTCCCTTGCCTCCCTAATGGTAATCTCCCCCTGCTCTCTGATGCAGCCCTTCTGCCTTCACCACATTGTCCTATGTGAAGCCCCCAAACAGCCCTAGTCTCAAACTGCCCAGCCATTAGCAGGGATTTCCCTCAGCTCTCTCACCCCATCCCTGCTCAACTCCCTCAGCCTCTGACAAGCCTGCTTGCCACTCATCCTCCCCCGTGTCGCCATACGTGCTTCTCATCTCAACTCTCCCCTTTATCTTCCAGTCTTCTTCCCTGGCTCAGTGCTGAGCTCTGCCAGTGACACAGGGCACTGACAAGTAGCTCAGGAAAGAGATGATCAGCTCCAGTGGCTGACTCGGGACATAACTCCTTTGAGGTACGATTAATTACCAAATATTTGACATTAGCCTTCCAGTGTAGGACACAGGTCACCTTTGGGTGTGCAGAGTTGTGTAACTAACCCAGAGAGCTGAGGTGCAGTAGCAGTGAAACTTTATAAAGTGAACACACACTTGTCACAGTAACTAATTGCATGTTCTCTCTCTCTCTCTCTCTATATATATATATATAAATCATTTAATAGGTATCAAGACTCAGTATGACAAAACTCACTCATTCATGTGTGAAAAAACAGTTGAAATGAAAAGCTCAACACTTTAACTGTGGAATCACTAACTAATAGCTCCATAACACAGAGCTTAGGGAACAGGGAGGCTTAGGTAGGGGTGGGGTCCTGGGGGGCAGTTAGGGGCAGGGGTCCCAGGAGGGGGCAGCCAGGGGACAAGGAGCAGGGGGGGTTTGGAGGTTCTGAGGGGGGCAGTCAGAGGGCAGGAAGCAGGAGGGGCAGGGCTTCCACCATCCTCTTTTTTGATTGTTGAAATATGGTAACCCTAATATACCTCACCAATGGACTGAATGAAATCCCCGGGTTGAAATTTTCAGTCCAGTTCTAAAATAAACTAACCTCTCATAACCAGATGGTGGGGAAAGGTGCATGGAGCTGAATCAACTTGTTTTCTGGCAGAACTAGGCCCAATCCTGCCTGAAGAAAGATCAACTAATGAGCCTGCCAGAGCATGAATAATACACTTAGTGAAAAGAAATAGTTCTGCTCCCTCTTACTAGATGTGGCTAAGATTGCAAATTATTTTTTTGGCCGACCTTTTAAACCGTGGTGTTGGAATGGAATCCCAAAAGCATGTGAAGATTCATTCAGTGTTTATTACAATGTTTACATAAAATTGCTATTGTTAACAAGAGAAGCTCAAAACTGTTTGTTTGTATTGCTCCTCACAGCACCCTTTGGGACCTGCCTGACCTAGTAAGGCATTTTGTTTGCATTTGGTTAAGTAGTGAGTTAAAGAACATTCTCCTGCAAACCTGAAAGCAGTCTGCATTAGTGGGCATTTCTGATTAAACAAGCCCCTCTTCCCAGTCTACCAGTTGTTGATTCCTTGTCACCACAGAACACACTTTCAATTAAAAAAAAAAATCCAAATATAATCTGCAGTCCAAAGATGTAGAAATTTATTCTATGCCATCCCTGAGCTGTGCAGTTAACTGTTTTTAATATTAGACTATAATGCTGAATCAGTCTTCTTTTCACTGAAAACTCCATTTCAGAGGAATTGCTCTAAATAGGTGCATCCCAATGGACCTTTTACAGAAGGAGGTCTACACCCATTCCATGGAGTACTTTGCCCTTGAGATACTTCGAAGTGCTGCTGGACTCAATTTAAACATAAAGGATTTATTTGTTATGAAGGTGTAAGCAAGCCATGAGAGGCAAGCAATGGTAAAGACTCTTTACTGTTGTCTTTCTGTTCCGTGACTCCAGCTGGAATGTCTCAGGCTTCAGTAGGTTGGTTAGAGATCTATGCCTAAAAGAGCCTCTCTCCCAGAACAATGATCAGGGCACCAGGAGAACTCTCTCTCCTTGGGAGTTGGAAGCATTCCATCTGTGATGATCCCACACCCTACTGACCACTCCGTGAAAGTCTAAGGCCTGAATTTTGCAACTGCATTATTGCAGCATCAAGAACCAAGTTAGAATCTTTTTAAAAATAAAAAAGCAAATTAGTGTAGGGCAACACCCACCTGAAATGTTTTTTAATGAACCGAAGAGTTTTAGGTACGACTCCTGCCCAAGACCCCTTGACTATGTATATGGTTTTATAATCACACTTTAGTAACTTGCTCTTCCCTGTTGCTGAGGGAAAGACCCATACAAACACTGGGGGGGAAAGAGTGTGTACTAAGTGCCAACTGCACAAAGGAAGAGAGAATTTTTCCCCTCTTTCCCCTTTAGTGATCTTAGTTGTAACAAGAGAAAGTCACCACCTCTTTTTATGCTGAAGGTTTTGGGGATTTAGTAAAGGGGGATGTGCTGTCTCTGGCCAATGTTAAAGCATGTCTGAATTTCATTTAAGTATTTAAGAAAAGTTTTTTCTATATTCAGAGCTGCACCCTTGTTCCAAAAATCCCTTTTTAGCAACATGGATTATTTGAAGCACCAAGCAGTAAACACTAATGTAAGATAGGTTGATTTTTTTCCTTTTCCCCCACCCCTGGTTGGCTGGTAGCCCTTAACATCATGACTTGCATTTACACTAAATTTGATGCTTTTTTACTAACCAGGAGGATATAGAGAGCATATTAATTCAGATTCTTAAACACCGAATGATTTATTTGTGACTTGTATCAAGCTCTATTTGGATGGAAATTGTTAATCAACAAAAACTGCACTTTTAAATTGTTTTAAAAACTTTTATATAAAAATATCCAGCAGCTAAAGTAGTTTTAGCAAAACATGTTTTGCATTTGAAATTGATTAAAGGAATAGAGTGAGCAAATAACTGACCCTTTTTTGTTTGAAACAGCTGAAACAAACCCCCTTTCAAATTTTCTTCCTTTTCTCAACTGAATCTATTTGAAGTTGACCATGATTTGTTTCAGTGCCTCCCCCACAGTCCCCCACCCTGCTCTACACAAAGGAAATATTTTACTTTACAGTTAGAGAATTGAACTGAATTTTTTTGGTTACCATGTCCTTCAAGATTTTAGAACTAGTAGAGCTATTTTCACACCTAGTTTACTAATAGACTGGGAACTGAACAAAGCAGAAAAGCTTGTTTTCTTCTTCCAAACAGTTTGGATGAACTAGTTGAATAAACTGAAGTGAAGAAAATATTCTCTACAGCTGCAAAAGAGGCTACTACTATCAAAAGCTAATTTAGCACTCTCACTCTGGTTCCGGGTGCTTACACACTGACTTTCATTAAAACTTGGCAGCAAAAACAATCTATGTTAAACAGGCTTATTTAATACTCAATTTTTTTTAAATCCACCTCATCTGATAGGAGAGATCTGTTCATCACTTGCTCAAACCTGTACACAGCTTGACCCTGCAATACAGTGAGAGTCTGGTTCTCAAGAGGCAATCTTCAACTTCCACTGGCTTGAAGGAGAGATGAGGTGCTCCTCACTCTACTGTATTGAACCCGTAGGGAAAGGTGTTGGCTTGGAAGAGATTAAAGCCACCAAACACAATTTTGGTAAAGCATTTCAATCATGGCTACTGATCTGTCTCAGTGTCTAACCTGAATTATAAGGGAGGATCTTGGGGATGGCAGTGGTAGCTAAATCACTTTCTTCTGTTAAGATATTTATAAATGCCATTTAAAAAAAAAATCCATCTGTTTCTGCATTCCAGAACAAGACACAATAATTCACAATTTTATACAGTTTTTAGCAAGCTGCTTATTTACCATAGTCTAATGCACTGCTGCCACTGTTCTTAACCATAAATTGAGGTATTACCTAATAACCATTAACATTTTAAAGCCTGTTCCCTTCTGTGTTCAAAACACTATCACTTGTTTCAGACTGTCTACTAATATGTAATTCAATGCTGTAACAAGTTTTTTTCCCTTAGTACTTGATTTAACATTTTTAATTCCACGGCACTAAAAGGCTGTCATTTTATTAGTGTGTATATATACACACCACAAAGGACAGCTTTCTTTAATTGTCTTATATAGACACAAAATGTAACTAGTTTAGTGTGTCATAAAGAGGCATGCAAATCTGTTCTTGCATTGTGTATTAGATCTTCCCTTGCTAAACAACTTACGTTAATGCTACAATTCAGAGGACCCTAGCCCAGTGGTCCTCAACCAAGGAGATGCATACCCCAGGGGTACATCTACTCATCTAGATATTTGCCTAGTTTTACGACAGGCTATATAAAAAGCACTAGCGAAGTCAGTACAAACTAAAATAATTCATACAATGATTTGTTTATATTACCCTCTATACTATACACGGAATGCAAGTACAATATTTATATTCCAATCCATTTATTTTACAATTATATGGCAAAAAGAGGAAAGTAAGCAATTTTTCACTATTTTTTGTAATAGTGTGCTGTGACACTTTTGTATTTTTATATCTGATTTTGTAAGCAAGTAGTTTTTAAGTGAGGTGAAACTTGGGGTTCACAAGACAAATCAGACTCCTGAAAGGGATACAGCAGTCTGGAAAGGTTGAGAGCCACTGCACTATCCCATTTGAATGTTGCAACTATATTACCAAAATTACTGCTCATCACAGCACAACTCAGTCTTTATTTTTACTGCAACAATTTACAAATTAATCAGCGTGATATTTACAGCAAAAATGTGAAACAATTTAATGTCTACAGATACTAATCTAGGGAAGGATAATCAGAAGGTATGTCCTTCCAAACCTTGAGGACTGCAGCAAGTTCTCATACCAAATGTACCGGTGTCCCACAATGTTTGTGCCACAAATCAATAGCTTTGCTCACTATTGCATCAGTGTTATCTTGAGGAATCTACAAAAGATCAGGAGAAAGGTTTGTGTTAAATTTAACAAGGTAGTCAAAGAGCCTCAAACAAAATATCCAATCACTCAAAGTAATATTTATTTCTATTCTCCATTCTGTTTATTTCACTTTCCAAACTTGTCATTTCTTGCCCCTAATCAATATTTATTTTGGGCATAGGTAGGAGCTGCCTTTGGATGGATCCCATGTGTTCAGGCCTAGTCAGATTGGCACCCAGCTCTCAGAGAAACAATCTCATTGTTTCCACATAAATGGAGGTGGAGGGCGGTGTTTCAGTCACCTCCACAGTGAGCACTCTTTGGGGAGGGAGCAGGCCAGGGCCAGGTAGCATTGTGCCATCAACCTTGTGAGGAATTTCAACAAATTAACACAGCTTGAAGCTACACTAACTTTTCCACAGAAATCTCTCAGTACCACATGAACATGAGTGGGATCCAATGCCAGGATACGACAAGTCCTAGCAAGATGGCTCAAGGCAGTGCTGAGGCATTGATGGTCCATGCAGAGAGCCTGTTGCCTCCATGGATACCTGGAAAGCTCCACTCATTCAGTGTGGGGGAGGAAGAGGAGCCCAAATCACCCTCAACAGAACAATTTGGGGAAACTTAAAGGACAGTGGGTTCTCCCCATAATCCCGATGGATTTTTCTGAAGGTGGTTATCAATTTGGCCTCTAAAGGTAAAAGCCTACATCAGCCATTGCTAAAACCCTGAGACCAGCCACCTTATGGATTCCTTTCCTCCTAAAAGTTAGTAACATTGTAATGACTGCAACTGCTATTAGAACTATGGTAAACTTAAAATTTAAAATATTACCACTAAATAAAAATACATACAAAAACTGAACATTGCTTTTCTACATTAAACCCACAATCAAACTGTCACTAAAACTGAGGAAGATAAGGCAGATTGAGTATTACCCAGTTCTCAGAATTGCAGGTAATATCACGTAACTCATTTTGCAATGCTTTTTATCCTAACTGAATTAACAAGGGACAAAAAAAGTTTTTTGTTTTTTTTTAAACCTGAAAATATTTGCTATACCACCAAAAACAATGCACAGCTAGGATGAGTACTTACATTTTCCAGAAACTGTGTGATCTTCTCTGCGTTAGTCAGGGCCATTATCTTCATTTTAAAGGTTAATAAAATCTCCAGAGCAACAAAAACAAGAATCTTGCAGGATCCACTAATAACTTTGTCCCAAACCCTAAAATAGTAAGTAACAAAGTCAACAAACCATACTAATCTGTTCTAATCTTTTATTCAGTGCAACAAATCTCTTTTTCATATAATTTCCATGAATGTAGCAATGTACTAAATTATACATGCAGTACCTGTACCAGTACCATCTATATTCAAAGTAAGGAAATCAAACGTTACAAGTTAATGACTTCTACTAAATCTCTAACTATGATGGATTAAGGGCAGAGCAGTACAGTAGTAGTGCCTATTGCTGCCAACCTTACACAAAGACCCCAATTAGAAATAAAACACATACAGATGTTCTGCATTGTTAGACGATTATAAGCTAAAATTTAACAAGCAGATCTTGTTCTGGTAAGCTTAATTATTACACATGGATGACTGTCACAACAGTATCAGTGACAATGAGATTTTTTTCCTGGTGCCAAGAAAAGGAATAAAATTAGCATATCTATAAAGACATTTGTCAAATAGTTAACCAACTGAAACTAAAAGTTCAGACAGAATAAAGTGCTAAGCTAACTAAACAAGTATACCTACTTTGACCAAATATTCCAGCTTATTGTATGAGAAGTGTAACTGATATCAACATGGTATCGCCAATTATGTTTCTGTAAATAATAATTATACACAGATAACATCTACTGACCCTCCCAACCCACTCTCTTCCTCACATCCACCCCCCTAGTATGCTGCATAAAGCTACAGATGACAACTTTAGACGGGAACCTGAATGGTAAATTTCCAAAGGCTGCAAGTAGTTTCACTACATGACTCCTTATTAAAAAAATAATCCCTCCCTCTTTCAATTCTTCAACCTTCATTATCATAGCTCTTGATGTCACCATTTGTGCTCATTCTCCAATCATTGTAAAATCTACACAGGACGTGAATGTGTAAAAAACCATAAAATCCTCAGGCCTACTTTATACATCACAAGTCAAGAAGAAAAGGCACAAGCCAAATGATAGTGCCCCAGACAACGTTTACTTCCCAGACACTAGAAGTATAACTTGTAGTGACTGCACAAATAATTATAATCCTAAAGAGAGCAGGGCAAGAGTCTTTCCAACATGTATTAAAACTAAGCTGCTGTGACACATCCAGCCTTCTTTCATGATTCTGCTGCCAGATTTAATTGGTGTGGTGACTGAATTCATTACAGAAAGGTAACAGCATGGGTTTTAAAAAATCCCGAAACATATCCATTGAGACTCAACCTGTTCCCAAACAAGCATTTCAGTCATTTCATTTAAATGCTCATATTAAAACAACTACAATTAGTTAACTAATCCCCAGTCTAACGTTACCTCTGTTCCCCTAAAAACCAACCCAGGGTCACACTTGTATTAGTTTTATTACGATGCCACTGTTAGGTCAGATAGAAAAGAGGTGGAGCTTATTCATACACGCACACATTCACTGCATTCATTCCCTCATGCACCCACACACTTACACAGGTGGAGAGTTACCGGAGACAGCCTGGAGGCCGAGAAGCCGAAGCGTGGCAGTTCTGGTGTGTCCGCCTGCGGTCACGAATCCAGGCTGCTGAGCAGGTCAAGGAGCAGCACCTTGTGTGCCTGGCTGCTTCCTTTTATTTTGGAACTGGGCAGCTCCTGTCACCTACACTGAGTTTTCCTTCTGTGTCCGTCACCGAGAAGCATTCCCAGTCCCTGTTCCTTTCATGCATCTTTACTTTACAGCACTCCGTGATTGCCTTCTCAGGGCAGTTTACATCAGGCACACTTGGCTACGGGCTCTCTTCTCCTTGCAGTTCCTCTCCACCCAGTCCCACATACACTCCCTTATCTTCCCCACACACTCCCTCGTTCACACTCTCTCTGATTGAGGGATGGGATATTACAAAGCTTGGAAGTTCAAACAAGTGGTAACTTGAAAAGGTTACAGAGCTTGCAAAGGTTACAAAACTTCAAAGGCTATGCTAACAATCACTGAAGTTACAAAGTCTGCAAAAAGCTTGCAGAACTTAATGATACAAGTTACAGATCTTACAATCGCATTTGAGCGGAGGCTTTACATAACACACACTTAAGGAAAGGAGTGGAGACAAAAAAGCTACACTTAAAATGCTGCATCAGCACAGCTGCACCAATTTAGCACTTAAGTGAAGATGCTCCTACCAACAGGAGAGAGCTCTCCCATCAGCATAGTTAATCCACCTCCCCAAGAGGCGGATTACATAGGGGGTTAAATTCAGTATAACTACATCGCTCAGGGGTGTGGATTTTTCAAACCCCGAGAGACGTAGTTATAATACCAGAGGTGTGTAGTGTAGACCTGGCCAATGTTAGCACTAACCAACTCTGTCTCCTCTTGCCCTCTCTCCTTAACTTCCAGCTATTATTACTGTCCATGCAGCTCAATTAATTTAAAACAATAATGGGAATGGGAGTGTATGACATGATGATAAATACACTAGCAGTTATCAGTGCCTTGTCTATGCTAGTGCTACCACCAACCGAGCTGCAGCAGTAGAAAATGATAGAAAAAAGGCTAACGTAGAAGGCCACTGAGTTTATTTATTGATTTATTTTTGTAATTAGGTATTTTCTTACATAGTTTTTACACCTTACATCTTTATTAGTTCAAGTGTTCTTATCCTAACTTTTAGGATCAGACATACTTTCACGGTTTATGGCTTCAGAAAACTTGTGAAAGTTAATTTATTATTACATTGATGGGGAAATGACTACAGAAATTTAAACTGTACTAGAAGTCCTACTCACTGTCACTGAAAGTTAAAGTAAACGTTCTACTCGTTACAATGGGTTGGTGAGATTTTTTGTGTGAGACTAACATCCTTAGAAATGTAATAGGTGTTAAACTAGCCACAGAAGGGCTCTCCTACCGTTCCTTCACTGCACAAAAACATACTGACAATTACAAGGGGAAAAAATACAAAATTAAATAATATGAAGCTGAAACAAAGTAAGCTTCATGCAAAATCCTATGCACATCAAGTTTTATTTACTGTGTGTTGTTCTTTCAAAGAATGCAAAGAACTATTCCACATCTACACTTTTCTGTAAGCAAGGCACACATTACAAGTCTGTGTAAAAAGAATAAAATCCTAGAAGGTTCTCAGGGCAACTTCTTAGATTCCTCATCAAGTAAATTCTTATTCTGCCTTATCTCAGTTCATTACCAGGACTTTCAGTAACTGTCCTGAAATACTGTTTTGTTTTTCAAAAATTGGCAATACTTCATTCATTACTATGAAGTCTGTACAAATACACCTCTACCTCGATATAACGCTGTCCTCGGGAGCCAAAAAATCTTACCGCGTTATAGGTGAAACTGCGTTATATTGAACTTGCTTTGATTCACCGGAGTGCGCAGCCCCGCCCCCCCGGAGCACTGCTTTACCACGTTATATCCGAATTCGTGTTATATCGGGTCGCGTTATATCGAGATAGCGGTGTATGCACCTATAATCTCCTTGTATCCAGCATAAATACACATTTAAGCATAAAAAATGGTTACCTACCTTTTGTAACTGTTGCTCTTCAAGAAATGTTGCTCATGTCGTTTCCATGTTAGGTGTGTATGCACCCACGTGCACGCTGCTGGAGATTTTTCCCTTCGTGGTATCCGTAGGGCCAGGTCTGGTGCCCCCTGAAGCCCTGCGCTCATGTGTCGGTATATGGGATGCCGCCAGCCCTGCACCCTCTCAGTTCCTTCTTGCTGCCAACTCCGACACTGGGGTGGGGGGGGCGGCTTATGGAATGGACATGAGCAACACATCTCCAAGAACAACAGTTATGAAAGACAGGTAACTGTTTTTTCTTCTTGCTCATGTCATTTCCACGTTAGGTGACTCACAAGCAGTATCCCTGGAGGTGGGCTCGGAGTTTACAGACATCCGCCTTGCAACACCACTCTGCCGAAGCTGGCATTGTCCCGGGCCTGCTGGGTGATGGTGTAATGGGATGCAAGGGTATGGACCGAAGACCAGGTAGCAGCTCTGCAGATATCTTGAATTGGTACTTGTGCGAGGAACTCTCCTGAAGAAGCCTGCGTTCTGACGGAATGGGCAGTTTGTGCCCTGCTTGTTCATAGTAGAACTTGATGCAGGCAGTTATCCACGACAAGATCCTCTGAGAGGAAACCAGCCAGCTCTTCATCCTGTCTGCCACTGCGACAAAAAGCTGAGTCAGCTTACGGAAGGGTTTAGTTCTCTTGATGTAAAAGGCTAAGGCCCGTCTAACATCAAAAGAGTGCAACCGATGCTCCTCATTAGTCTTGCCAGGCTTCGGGAAGAAGACAGGTAGGAAGATGTCCTGACTATAATGGAGCTATGACATCTTTGGTAAGACCACCAGGTGGGGATGAAGCTGGAACTTGTCCTTATAGAACACCGTGTAAGGGAATTCTGATGTTAGTGCTCTTATCTCGGAGACCCGCCAGGCTGACGTGACCCCTACCAAGAAAGCAACCTTCCACAAGAGCAGCAGCAGGGAGCAGGAGGCTAGTAGCTTGAAGGGGGGCAGGGGGGAAGACCCATGGCCAAGACAGCACCAGATTTAAGTCCCATGGAGGGATTGGGTTGTGAATCTGGAGGTAGTCTCTCTCCAACCCCTTCAGGAACCTGATTGTCATTTCATGGGAGAAGACTCATCTGCCCTAGATTGGAGGGTGGAAGGCTGAGATAGCTGCCAAGTGCACCATGATCGACAAAATGGCCAGGCCTTGGTGCTTGAGGCGGAGCAGGTAGTCTAAAACAGATTGAAGCAAAAACCGCCTCATCAGGGGAAGACGAGGAGACGGCTGTCACTGCTGGTGTGGCTGGCTCTCCATCCACTGCCGGTACTGATTGTGCCGGAACCGCCGGGTTTCAGTACCAGGATCCGGTTCTGAGTTGAGCCAGTCACATCAGAGCCAGGCTCCGTCTTTCGGAAACTACCGAGGATGCCTGCTGGGAATATGGTCCCAGCATGGGAGGGAACCCCCTTCAGGGGTTCCAACAGTGCCACTGGGCCAGACACTGAACCAATGGCCATGGCCCCAATGACGGACCTGCAGTGAAATCCAGCCCGTAAGAATGATGTCGTTGCTGTCTCGGAGGAGAGCTGCGTTTGGACCCCAAGGAGGACTCCTCGCTGCCACTTGCTGATGGCTATGGCGGTGAGCCAGAGAGCGGTGTCACACGGGGGAGCGGTGGTGCGAAGTCAGTGCCTCAGTGCCAGAGATGCTCAACACAGTGCTGGAGATCAGTGCTGGGAGGGCGGGAATGGAGACCAGGAAGCTGGCGAACGGCGCTGCGGCCCGTAGTTGAGCTGGCAACCGCTGCTGCGACGGTGATCGGCACTGGGTTGAAGGCCAATGAGGTGGCCTCATAGAAGGTTTCTCCCCCAAGGGAACCACCTTCAAGGATTCCCCAGAGTCGGGCCTGGGTCTCGAGGTGTTGGCGTCACTGGGAGAGACATCAGGTCCCTAGCCACCTGACTGTCCGCGGTACTGGAGAGCGTCCCTTGTCAGCCCATTGATTTTTGTGCCTCTTCTTGGGCACAGGTGAAGGGTACGGTGCCGGGAAAGGCATGGTATCAGTGGAGCACTCCACACCGAGGCAGGCGTGCTCGGTGCCAAATCAGAATGGGACAGCTCTGAAGCTGGACGGAGGGCGGCTTCCATCAATAGGGCTTTCTGCCAAATGTCTCTGTCCTTGAGGGGGCACAGCCTGAAGCCCTTGCAGATCCTGCACTTCTCTTTGACATGCCTCACCGAGGCACTTAAGGCAGCTCATGTGCGGGTCACTCATGGGCATAGGTTTGTGACAGGCAGCACGTGGCTTAAAGCCCAGGGACTGGAGCATGCCCCATCCCTGGGACAATATCCCAGTTAGGACTCTAACTAAACAACTATTTTAACTATTTACAAGAGAAAAGTCTAAAACAGTCCAAGAAAACCACAAGGGAACTTGCAATCACAAGAAGCATTCCTGCAACTGTTATGGACAGTAAGAAGGGACTGAGAGGGTGTGTGGCTGGTGGCACTCCATATACCAGCACTTGAGCGCGAGGCTCCAGTGGGCACCAGAGCCGGCCCTACAGATACCACTACAGAAAAAATCTCCAGCAGCTGTGCACTTGGGCACGGACACACCTAACATAGAAAAAGCATGAGCAAGCACTCGAAGAAGAAGAATTAATTCTCAGAGTGAAATGAAGAGGAAACAATTGTATTAAAATAAATAGGTTTGGCTCATGTTTTTAGGTTTGTCTTTTGTTTCTGAGACATTGACAGAACAAGAATGCCACCTACCATGACTGACTTATGCATTTTAAAGTAAATACATCTCTACCCCGATATAACGCTGTCCTCGGGAGCCAAAAAATCTTACCGCATTATAGGTGAAACCGCGTTATATCAAACTTGCTTTGATCCGCCGGAGTGCTCAGCCCCACCCCCCCTGGAGCACTGCTTTACCGCGTTATATCCGAATTCGTGTTATATCGGGTCGCGTTGTATCGGGGTAGAGGTGTATTTTAAAAAACACTTAGCTACTACAGTGATAAACAGGCTCCGATCCTTCAAGCTAACATCTCCACTAGGGACTCTGCTGGTATAACTATACTAACACAGCTGTATTGGCAAAGCCTGTGTAGTGTAGACTAGCCCAGCGTATGCTTTATTTTCATGGACTTTGTCATGCTTAACATATCAAGTGCTATATTTTTAAACAAACTCTCCCACTATATTTTTAAATTCAATGATAATCAAGAGTAAACATTCACTTAGTGAAGCAGTAACTGCAACTAAAACATCTGAAAATTCAGGTGCCTTTAGCTGTATGTCACAAAATAGGGATTTGGGGTTTTAAGTGGTGTTAGCACACACAGCCAAAATTCTTACATTTTAACCTCAACTTTTTTAAATACCAAAAAAATCCACACTTTTAAAAAGATCTTATATCTGTAATAAGTGGAGTCACATCAAATTTTGTTATGATTTCTAAATCAGTGCTACTTTAAAATCAGTTTTCCTCAAATCTAGTTCATATTCTGGGTGATGAAATAAGAGAAGTTATCTTGTACTAGCAGCTAAACAAAGCTGAAATTCCTAAACAAACAAACAAACAAACACACACACACACACACACGAGAACACTTGCCTCTGTAAACTGGATTCAGGTAAACACCCTGCAAAACACTTCTTAAACCAAAGATTGTAAGGAAGTTTGCTCACTGCAGAGCAGGCCTTCAGATGCGCCAGGAGTCTGTTATCTTCAACATTCAAATACTGTTCAAGAACTTTTGGCTGTAGAAAGAACAGGGAAGCAAAGTTTTAAATACCTCACATCAAATGGAACTCAGAGTTGATTCTCGCTTTAAGACAAGTGTCTCAAAATTAAACACATGTAAAAAGCAAATGCTAAAATATTAATATTAGATAATGTACTGCAAGGTCACATTCACCTATGGCAAGGTTTATTGAACTCTGCATTTGGCTGATAGCATATTTGCTAACCCAACTGGTTCCCCCCTCCTAAAAAAAATCACCTACCATTATGAGGGCTTCTAAATACTGTAGCATTTGTTCCTTTGTGTAGTAAGGAGTCAGAATTTCAGGTGGCGCAGAGGATTATACCTGCACTAAACTTTCACCATTTGGGGACCAGCTTTCAATTGCTGCTACCATCACAAGTAAAACTGAGTTTAGTTCATCACAAACCTAGCTCCATTTGAGCACATCACAAAACCAACACACAATGCAGCAAAACAGGAGAAATCACGTCTCAGAGCAAATCACTATGCAACTTATTAAAAGCATTGTTTGCTGTTTAAAAAAAGCCTGTCAGAAGTGTTTTTAGAAAGACCAGCAGAATGGTATATAATGGTGGGGTTTAAAAAAAGAGTGAATTTAAAAATCATCATTATGCATTTATAATTCCAATCTTTTTATATAAAAAACACAAAAGTTTCACTATTTTCTGACAGCTGGACAAATGACTAATTTTACAGTTGTCAAAGGCAAAAAGATTTTCCTGTGGCTGTATTCCAAAATTCCTATTTTTGATAGAATACATAAACGATTGAAAAAAATCTGGGAGTGAAGGATCTATAGCCCCCTCTCTTGCTAATGAGAACACTTGTGAAAACACCCCTTCAGGCATGCAAACACTAATAATTATGGCAATTGATGTAGTTGAGTGTATTAACTCCAGTAACAGATGGCGGGTTTACAAAACAACTATTTTATAACAGGAACGTGTATCTACATTAAGGATTTGAGCTTCCACTCATTGACTTCAATTGTGCAGGATCAGGCCCCCAGGTATGTATTTACATGAGTGGACACGGTTTATGAACAGGTTTCTTACTGTAATGTTATTTGAAAGGTCTAGATAAAGCAATAGATTTCTTATAAATACTAGTAAACCTAAAAAAAAATTTCTTCGAGTTGCCTTTAACAAAGAAATTCTGCAGAAACTCAACATTACCTGCTTTAAATGTCCACTAACAAAAGAACTCAACCTACTAAACTGACATTTTATTGCAATTTGATTCAAAATGTATTGTTTTCCTAAAACAACAAAACCTGTTCTCAGTTCAAAACCAGCACCAGCACCTGTTGCCTGAATATCGGCTAATGAAGAATATGTGATACGCAGTAGTAGACAGAACAATTTAAACAGCTCTACAGGTGGTCTGATGCAAAGTACAGAATTGTCGGTGTAATTAGGCTTGTGACAGATTTTGTTTAAAATCAAAATAATTTTTAAAAAGTGACTGCAGTTGTAGGAATTCCAGTTGAGCTTGGATACTGTGACCCTAGGCATCCCTGTATTTACACCCTACACACCACTGCAATAATATTTGTACAAAATATGCCTTATGAGGTATCATATGAAAGCTAAAAACATGTTGATTACTAATTTATTATAAAATACATGTGTTAACCTTATATGTAAAGTAATGAATTCCCTCTGTATAACATTACAGTAACTCCTCACTTATTGTAGTTATGTTCCTGAAAAATGCAACTTAAAGTGAAATGACGTGAAACCAATCCAATTTTCCCATAAGATTTAATGTAAATGCAGGGGTTAGGTTCCAAGGAAATTTTTTTGGGGCAGACAAAAGGCATTATATACTGTACCGTATAGTACTGTACTGTGGTTGGGAAGTGCCCCTGGCTTACCCTACACGGGCATAGCCCATAGCTAGGAAGCACTTTGTGCAGCAGCAGTGGCAGCTTTCCCCCAGAAGAACAGGCACCGACTTTGCCGGGAGATGCTCCAGGCCCACCTCTTCCCGTCCCCGCTCCACTCCAGGCCCACCTCTTCCCACCCCCACTCCAACTCCTCCCTGGAGCACACTGCGTCCCCGCTCCTCCCCCTTCCTGCCAGTGCTTCCCTGCCACCAAACAGCTGTTTGGCGGTGCTTACGACTTTCTGGGAGGGAGAGGGAGGAGCGGAGACACGGCACTTCCCCACTCCCTCCCTCCTTCCCAGAAAGTCCTAAGCTGAAGCACTGGGAGGGAGGAAGAGGAGGCGGAAAAGAGGAACTTGTGCAATGCTCTCTTGTAAAGTCGCTGCTCTTCCACAGAATCCTACAAGCAGTGGACAGAGCAGGCAGCCAAACAACGTTATAAGGGAGCATTGCACAACTTTAAACGAGCATGTTCCCTAATGGAGCAGTGATGGAACTTCAAAACAACGTTAAGCGGGAGGATGTTAAGTGAGGAGTTACTGTACTAGAACATATTTAAGAACCGGTCTACACTAGAAAACTAGGTCAGTTTAATTAGGTCCGTCAGAGGTATGAAAAATCCACACCACTGAGCAACATGGTTCCATCAACATAGCTACCGCCTCTCGGGGAAGTGGATTACCTATGACAACGGGAGAACCCCTCCCATCAGTGTAGGTAGTGTCTACACTAAAGTGCTGCAGCTGTGCCACTGTAGCGTTTTAAATGTAGACCATCCTTAAGGCAAAGACAGTTTAGCCTAGGTAAAGGTAATAAACAGGTCTATCTTAGACCGAGGAATGTGGGTTTACCTCGATTTACACATTAGCCAAAAACAAAGCTATTAAGCTAAGCCAGTGGGGGTTCTCTTGAGCCTGAACTCAAGGGACAGAGAATTAACTGACTCCTGCACCGCAGAGAGATACAGGAGACTGAATACCCAGGAGGTCTTTCTGATCTGTAAGACAAAGACATCTCTTTGGGGATATAAGGAACAGAAAGATACTATAGGGCTCCTTCACCTTAAGGAGACAAAGAAACCAAGCAATTTGATCTCTGTGATAGGTCTTGGCCAAGCCAACCAGTAAAAAGCTGTCAAGGAAACTCGGTGTGAGAGAAACCATCTTGAACAAAGACTATATCTTGCTAGATTAAATTTTAGACTTTTTGATGTGTGTTTTCACTTGTATTTGCTTGTAACCATTTCTTCCTTTATCTCTTTTACATGGTATCACTTAATCCATGTTTTTCTATTAATAAACTTGTTTTACTTTTACTATAAACCAACTCAGTGCTGTTTGAAAAGATGGGTGTATTTACTTCAGTTAGATTAATAAACCTGTGATGTACTGACTCTTTTAACAGAGTGGCAAACTTAGTATCTTCTGTGAATGCAGAGTGGTAAGGGCTGTGCATTGCAGAGAAACCATCTCTGAGGAGCTCAGGGGTGACTGTTACCTGCTAGGCAAGGTCTGGGCCAGGAGAGCCTTGAGGACCTAGCTGATGAGGAAGACTGGGCTGGTGTGGCAGAGAGCTGAGACACAGTCTAGTCGCCAGCAAAACTCACGCTTGCTGAGGCAGAGGGTAACCCAGTGGCTCACAGCTCTGGATATCCACAGCAGCGGGTTACAGATACAAAAGCTAAATCCTATCTGTGCTCAAACCTGTACATGTTTGTTTAACTTAAAAGTCTAAAAATTCAAAATGCAATTGAAACATGTTTTAGCAAACAAGACCAATTTCTTACACCACAAAGTTTCTATCAGGGAATTTACAAAGCACAACTGGAGGCCTATATTATTATTTTATAGTAGCTAGTGGCAGAACAGAACCAGGCCTACTGACATCCAGTCCCTTGCTAGCTCCTAGACGTAGCTCCCAAGATGTTCAGTGCATACCAAGTCACATCTCCCCCCACTCCACTCAGTCTCTTTTCACAAACAATACTTACCAGCTGTGGTAACGAATCTTTGTATTTGTTGTTTAACTGATTCACAAAACTACTGACAAGCCAGTAGCAGTCGATATTATCCTCCACCACTTCCTCCATGGCTTTAGCTATGGCAAGAAACACTTCATCTTCTGGTTCCTAGAAAACAAAAACAGAAAATTGGGATCCACAGAATTGTTGGGCTGCCCATGTAAGTTATTGTGATTCCCTGACCCTGTAATTTTGATAGATGAACTGAACAAATATGTGAAACGAGAAATGGTACTGACATAATTCAAGCATTTGGCAATAACTGCATAACTGTATTTTCTGTAAAATACTGAAATAAATAAATAAATTAAATAAATAAAAGGGGTTTATATTTTTAAAAAAAAGTGACAGAAGTTTGGCATGGCTCAGTCATGTAATAGAAATAAAAAGTTCTCCGTATCAGGTGACATGAGTCAATATTAATGGTGTGTGTTCTATCAAATAAATGGGGCCATCCTCCTCCCTTTTACACCACGATGCTTGCTAGTTTATAGAATTGCTCTTTGCTTATAGATGTTGATGAGTACAGAATGATTTTGTTTTAGATAAAAGGCCACTTCTGTAGACTTTTAATTACCTGGATACTAGTAAACTCTCCCCCATGGGACAAGGCACCTTATTCCCAAAGTAGCATCTCAAGTACATATTGAGTTGATGTTCTCTTCCTTTCACTAAATGTTAGATTTCCCTGTCACCAAGATTATATCATGCTCTCTGCTTTTAGACACGGAAAGGGAATAGAAGTCATGGAAATTAACTATTAGATAGCAGAACTCCCATCATCAATGGTCAAGTAGTTCTGTAGCGGCATTAAATGCTTGAATAAAACCCCAAAACAGCTCAGGTTAACAAAAATGCCAGGTTAGTAAATTGCAATAATTTAGGAACACAATGTAAGTTGCATAAATCACTGCTTTTAGTGGCCCGGCCCCAAGACATTCAGGAATCCCTGCGGCAGCAAGATTGTCATTTGCTTTAAGGCATTTTAGACAAAAAGAAATGAAGGTAGGAGCTAGAATACAAAAGGCAACAAAGTCCAGAAAAAAAAATATAAAAAAGATTTTAAGGCATAAAAGCTTATGCAAGAATTTGGGGGAAATGAACGAATGTACAGTTTGAGTAAAACCTAGAATTTGATATTAGTATCCTGTTTTTACACACACTTCATTTTGTCTCTGTGTATATCTTTCATGCTATTAATAGTTTCAGTTTAATGTTTCTTTTATCTGAAAGAGTTCTGTTGAAAGTCAAAAGAAACAATAACTGACCAGAGGAAAAGCCAGATTTCGAGGCAACCTTCCCGACTCCAGTTGATGCATGCGAAGGAAAACTTCAACCTGTGGGGTAGAATCCTTGATAAACCGAATTACTTGGAGGGCATGATACACATCCCTATATTGTTCTGTTCGGTACTTCATCACCAGAGCATGAGATTCATGGTGAGGAGGAATAATTCCTAAAAAAAAAAAAAAGAGAGAGAGAAGGAAAGCAGTGAATCCTCTTTCTAAGGGGCTACACTTACTTCAATATGTACTAATATACAGCCTGCAAAAGATGTAGGTCCCAATCATGCAGCTCTTACTCATGTGAGCTTGGTTAAAAGTTACAGTATGGAATCTTATAAAGACAAGACGACACAGAACAAGCAAATAATAATATTTATTAAAACGGAAGGTCATGTGTTGACCGAATGCAGGAATGATTTATTCACGGACTTGGTTTACTGATCCCCTTTTAGGCCTCAGCATCAGGCTGATCATTTTTTGTCCATGAGGTCACTGGAGGCTGGTATGTTGAGAAGAGGTTTCATTGTTTGGAATGAGGGGAAATTAGTTTAATGATGTAATGAAGTAAATGCATTTAAAAAAAAAATCAAAACTGCCATTGGCTTGGATTTATCTGCAGCATTTACTATATTGCGTTTTTTGTGTATTTGTGCTGAGCCTTCCCTTTGTTTTGGAGATAAACGTAGCTGCAGAACAAATATTTTATTCCTTAGTTAATTAAGACATTCATGGTCTCATAGAAAAAAACAAAATGGGCACTTCCTATACAAATGCTTTACCAACAGCATAACAAATCATCAGCAGCCTAGATTGAAGAGCAGTGATACAAAAACAGAACACTTCCCTTTCCAAAATTCTACGGTCCCTCTAAGAATATCAGGGTTGTGTGTGTGCATATAAGTAACACAAAGGTACTGTGCAACTTTCTTATTTAATTTACATTACCCGCAGTGGAACCTTCTTTACAGACTTTACCAGAGAGATCAATCTTCCTCTGAATCAGTGGTGGGAAGTAATTTCAATAACACAGGATGAATCAATTTCAGGTAGAGGCCCCATAACCATGTCAGCCAAAGAAGCATGTAACACACTAAATTTTCCTCACATAACACAGCTGATTATGTTAAACGCCAATCTTTCTACCACCATTACAAGAAGGATAAGTTATCTTTCCACTGTCCTGATACATGATTTATGATATCCATAACAGACTAGGGTGACCCGATAGCAAGTGTGAAAAATTGGGACGGGGTGGGGGGTAATAGGAGCCTATATAAGAAAAAGACCCCAAAATCAGGGCTGTCCCTATAAAATCGGGACATCTGGTCACCCTATAACAGCCTCATATGACATCTTTCCTCTAGTGCTCTCTTAATTGAGCACTTTCCTTCATCCTAATGATTTCACCTCACTTAGGACTTTATCTTGCTACCACTGAAGTTAATAGCAAAACTGCCAGTGACTTCAACAAAAGTAAGATCCCAATGAGGCCAAAGCAGAAATGCTCCTATGTATCACTAATGGTGTAAAACTAATCAGTAGTTTTGTAGGAACTAATCAGAAGGAGGCACTCTTCAAAATTAGTCTTGAATCAGGTTAATCTGCTGCTTTTGCCTCTCTTTAAATGAAGGAGAATAGTAATCCCAAGTGTTAACCCAGGAAATCACAGAATTTGAGTACCAAATAAAATAGATACAGATACTTTTCTTCAAACTGCCAGAGCAAATCAGGCTGCATCCTAACAGCTGGGATTGAACAAGCCATCATAACTAAGCAAGTACATGCTTCTAAATTTACAGGTTAAATCTAGAAAACTGACCCTAGGCAGACAGAGAAAAGGTAGTCACAAAAAATGCAGTGAAGTCTATAAATCATTTTAGTGCAATAGACCCTCCACTTAGCTACAATGAGCCATACTTTATTGAGGAAATTAAGCAGGATATATATATGGCACACTTTATAACCTAGGAAGGCATCAGGGCCGATCATCTTTCAAATCCAATTTTAGAAGTAGTTCATTGATGGGATTGCAACCCTCTTGCTAAACTAGTAAATTTCTTTACAAGAGACAATGCTTCCCCACAGAAATGGATAAGGCTGTTGTTCCAATCCTCAAGGCAGAGATGTTTTGGATTGCAGTTCCTGATGAATGTTTACACTAAGAAAAATCTTTGAAGACATTACAAGCAATTCTCCCTGCACTCAACTATCCCTTGTGCCTCAGCAGACCCAAGGTGTCTATAGAATGCTTTACCCTATTCTGGGTTGTTTAACTGAAAAGAGTTCACATATTTAAAATTTCCACACTGAGTTTAAAATGAAATTTGTAAATATGTTTCTTACACTTTCTATATACTCAGAATCAGACAAAGATATAAGCTAGTATATAAAATACATAGAAGGACTCGACCTACCCAACATTTCATTGTATCATAGGGTTGTAAGATTCACAAATCATGGTGTCTGAGGCAGTGAACAAATGCTACTGGCTCTAAACTGAATTACAACTTTGCACAGAAATTCCTTTGTGCAGTTAACAGTGCAGTTTTGGATGAAAGATCTTCTGCTTTTACTTCTTAACACCATCTATATTTCTTCCTCACAACATTTTAAAGGATTCTAAATCTCCACAACTTTCAGTTACCTGTCTCAAGAACTGTGTTTATCCCTAGCTTAATTCTGTTATTGCCCAGGATTTCATTATGTATGATCATTTAGTAAAAGAAACAGTATCACAAGGTTCAGAATCAACTTTTAGGTTTTGCACCAAAAAAGTGTTTACAAATCTTAACATAGACATTCATGAATTTTTAAAATAATTCACTTTTGAAATAAAGTGAACAAAAAATGTTTAACAAGAAAAGTTTTAGACAGGACTTAAACTTTCCTCTTCGGTGTTTGCAACCCAGACACTAAAGCATTGTGTTGGTGCACGAGAACCAGGAAGTGAAACTGAGCAGACAGAAGACTGACATTTACTACTCTATTTTTATTGTCATGATAGCAATGAATAAAGTAGATAGGCAGACACAAATAGTTAAAAAATAGATTCCAAAATTTATTTCAGTTTTAATTAACTAATGCATTAATAGGGATTTAAGTAAGGATTTTTTTTAAATGTTCAAACTGGTAATATTCCTGTAAGGTTAGCTAATGTTTGAAAAGCATCCTAAAGGTGAAGTTTGGCACGTTCATAGTTCTAAGAATTATTACTATTCCTGCGCTACGCACACCCCCAGCTTCGTTAGTTCACACCTAATAAATCCAATAAACTGAAAAAGCTGTTCCAAAGCACCATTAATACTGTTGGAATTAGTAATCTGACTCACTTGCTACACAGAATCTAGGACTTGGCCTATTTATGGTCCTGGTTTCCTTCTCCTCTCCAATGGCAAATATCATTTAACATTAGAAGAAAAATTAGAGCTAATCTTTGTTGGAAAGCTTACTACAATAGGGATTCTAACCACAGACATATTCTATTAAATAATCAGTTCAATACAAATCCCTTTTTAAAATCTAGTTTTGATCAGCGATTCAGTTTCACTTAGATGTCCAATTTTTTTTGACAATACTGAAAACCCTATTAGATGTCAGCTATTTATATTAAACATCCAACTTTACCCACACTAATTATTCATATCAATGTCCATGACATTATAAGCACATTTATAGAAGTTAAATTCAATTACCTAATTTTGTAAAACCGCACGTACAACAGTTCCCAAAATGCATGCGTAAAACAGAAAGTCAAATCGTTAACTTGCATGTGTACATTAAATGTTCTCTGTGTGAAACTTGTGAGTACGCAGAAGTGGACCCATGTCTATCATTAGCAACTGGTCACAAAACAGAGTATTCCATGTTTTTACAATCCCCCAAACAAATGACAAATACCCAGCTTATTCTTATTTCTACAGTTAAAACCACAGTCTCACATGTCATACCTAAAAGCACCTTCCACACCAGGATACGATACATGGATGGGAGAGGAAATCTTTGACTAAATGTGCAAAGTTTCTCAATATCTGCAAAGAAAGCAAATATTTTTCAAAACATTTTAAAAACTTGAAATATTTTCAATAGTGGCATTGATTCACCGAAACAGGACAATTCTTTAGTTGCAGATCTACATCTGCAAATTGCTCTTTAAAAGGACTATGCTATGTGAAAGGGGTCACCAGTAAAAAAGTTTGACTTCAGTTAGTTGTGGGTTTTCAGCACAACCAAAAATCATGCCCAGAAAGTACAGGAAATAGTGGGATCAACTCACCCAATCGATCATCTTTCAGTAGGATTTCCAATGATTTCTTTTCTTCAACACCACGAAATCCCACTTTTTCATAGTAGACAGAGCGGAAGTTTCTCTGAGAATCCTCAGCCATGTTTTATTCTGGAGGAGAAGGTGGGGGGGGGGGTTCAAAAAAGTAACAACACACTGTTGGGTATAATTTAGAGAAAACTGCCTTTGTATATTGATGAGAATTAAGTTCCTTCATCTCTATGGCATGAGTAACATCTAGTTAATTTGAAAGACTTTCAAGACACGTGCATCCCAGACAGACACCACTGAAAAATAGACTTTGGACTAAGTAGGGTAGATCTAACGGAGTCAGATTTCAAAGAGAATAAACTGGGTAATAAGTTACATTGCTTTAGAAAAATAAAGACACTTTGTTTCGCAAAATCTATTAAAACAATATATGATTATTTTGTGAGAAATCTGACTGCTCACAAGCTTGGATAAGTAGAACTACTATCCAGACAAGTAAAACTGTCAGTGCCTACTACACAAGGATAACTGAGAAACTGATAACAGAGCATTAAGCTCAAAGAGTAGAGGTGGATGAATGCAGACCTGTCAAAGACTGTGCAGATTTCAATAAGATACTCATGTTGTCAGCATGCACAGCATCAACCACAACCCTGAGCTTGTCATTCTAGATCAAAGAAATATAAATAAATTATCCCTATCTTAAAAAATATGTTGCATATTATGCAATGTGTACATTAGATTTTCGGATAGAAAATTTCCATTGTGATTGAACTCAATTTTTTACAGAGAGGATCTCTCGTAATTTGAGGATTTGCAAAAGCTAAGAAGCACTATGCTGGAACTCAGAGTAATGAAAAACAATCCTGACCTTGATGTCCAAAAATATATGGCAAATTTGACAAGAATTTTTTTTTTTTTAATTTGTTTTTGGAGCGAATGGCACAAGCATAGAGCCTTTTTCAGCTATGGTTCTCTAGTGGCTTATAGGAGGACCAGAAACAAAACGTATTTATGGATATACACAAAGCCCCTGATCTTGCAAGTATGTAGGTCTTTGTTGTATCAGGGCCAAAATTAGCACCCAAAACCAAGTAGTAGTAAAAGATTTGTGTTTATTGTGTTTGATCAGATCACATTTAGATTTCAAAACTAGACAGACACTATTCACATTACTGGAGACATATCCTTCTTTGGGGATGATCCCAAAATGCCTCACTTACATAAACACTTGAGACTTTTCACAAGCCAAGCACTGTAAGATCGGGCCTTTAGAGTATTTATTATTAATTTGTATTGCAGCAGTAGCCAGAAGCCCCATTGTGCTAGGGATACTGTAAACACAGCAAAAAACAAACAAAAACCCCAAACCATTCCTGCCCCAAAGAGTTTTAAATTTTTACTTGTGTTTGACATATAATATTTAGACAGCAAATTAGTCTCAGTTCTCTTACAGTTGGTGGAGTGACATTTTAACAGATATTAAAGTAAAGGCACAACTAAACCTACAGTGACAGAATGCTAAAAATAAGAGAAACCTAAAAAAAACTATGGTACAACTGTACAGAGGAATGCTATTTAAACTGTCACCGTAGCAAAAACATTTAATTTTGATTTACTTGAGAATCAGATGATATCCCCCAAAATTGGAAAAACTACATTTTTTGTCAGGCAACCAAACAACTTTAAAATCTTGATTTCATATGGTCAACTGAACAGGAAAAACTGTCTTCCGTGTGTTAGTTAAGAGACCTCTGCAGAAAAAAAGCAAACAACTCAATTGGTCTTTATATAAATATTTTCATTCTCAGGAAACACTTATTACCAGGTTATTAAACTAAAAGGCAGCAATTTAGGAATAAGTAGTAAAATATTATTAAACAATAGTCAAGCATGATGTAGACAGAGTGGTGCCCCTTTATAAAGAGGATTGAAAGGATTAGATTTTTATTGGTAAGCGTCAATAAGCGTCAATTTTCCTGGACATGCACAAATGGATGAAAAAATATTTCTGTCAACAATAATCAAAGTGAGAAAAATGCTGCTTAAGAACGTACTAGTTTTCTGTAAGGATATTTGCTTTGTATATTTTGACATGTGATGTTGACAATTTGTGTTTTAAGCATTATAAAGATTTAACTTTTTGAAAGTCAATGTCTACTCATTAATTGTCTGACCCTCCCATAATTTCCTACAACTGTGAAAATTTAAATTGATAAAAATAAAAATAAACATCGATAATATCCATCAAAATTATAAAAATAAAAACTGAATTCTGCCAAGTCTATTTATAGCTATAATAGTACCTTATTAATCAGCACTTATAACTAGGGTCCCATTCTACAAACAATCCCAATGATTTCAATGGGAGTATTAACTTGCATAAAGTTGCATGTATTCGTAAGTGTCTGCAAGGTCATGACCTAGAAGGTTTATTTGCAGATCAAGAGAATTTTGCCAATTATCAAATCAATAAACAACAGAAAAGCAAAGATGCTGCATTACAAAATGTACTTTGTTAATCTGATAAGCATAGTCTAGTTGATTATAATACCTCATAGAAAGCTAGTAAAATGTTCTTTAGCATATTGTTGAAAATTAATATTCTCGTAGTAAAATGACGGAGTGGAAGATGGCAGCCTTCACGGGGCCCACTCTGTTAAGTGAGAATTCACAACGAATGCCATCAACTCAGCAACCAAACATCGCTCAGCGATCTCCTGGTCATTAGAGCAGCAACTCAACAAATCCTGAAGTTCCTCCTCAGGGCCATACAACGTGCCAAATAGGCCCTGGAATAAGAATCCTGCAACTTAATGCTGAAGGACTCTCATGGGCAAAATTCAAGTACCTTGGAAACTTGCTGAAGGTTTACACCATTGATATCTTCATGTTGCAAGAGACCCATGTTGGCAACAACCAACAGGCTAGGCACTACCATATCTATGGACACAATCTAATGACTAGCCATTACCATCCTAAATATGGCTTGGAAATATACATCAAGGACACCATCACAGATTTCAATATTATTCCATCAACTGAAGAGGAGATCACATTTGCCACAACTATCAAAGTAGGGGAGCTCCACATTACCAACGTCTATAAAGCCCCGGCACAAAATGGCCAAAACCAGCACTACCCAGCACTCCTATTCCATGCATCTATGCAGGTGATTTTAATAGTCACCACCAGGGCTTTGGAGCAGAGCCCAGAGCTGGAGCGTGGAGCAGCTCCGGAGCAGTGGAGCTGCAGGTTTTTGCCTGGAGCTGGAGCAGAGCCGGAACACATCTCCAAAGCCCTGAAATGCTATCAACGGTTTGCATGGCTCCTGAAAGTAGCAGGAAAGAAGAACATTCCCTGAGGCTTCCGAAAAAAGCACACTCCCTGCTGGATGAGAGAGACACAGCAGTTGCTCCGGCAATACAATCAGACCAGGAGCTCTCATACCGCAAAAGCCCTGCTACATTCCTTTGACACAGCAAGATGCCAGCGCTGGCTTGATTGGGTGCAAAACCTTGATTTTACACATTCAAGTTGTCAAGCCTGGACACTACTACGACGTCTTGGGGCTGCCAATGCCACAGAGTACCGGCCACACAAAAAACGGCCAAACTCAATAGCCTCCAAACTGGTAGAGAACACAAAAGGACCACTTGATAAACACACAAGAAGAGAAGTGTATCAGCAACTCTACCGAACACTTGCATCAATCCCCTGAGGAGAACCTGTCACTGTCAGCATAGAGGAAGTAAAAGAAGGACTTGCCATGATGAAAAAAGGGAAGGTTGAAGGCCCTGACGGTATTCCGCCAGAATTCCTCCACCATCTCGGCCCCAAAGGACTCCAATGGCTAGCTACATTGTACTCTGTTACCTTAAGAACAGTACGGATCCCTGAAATATGGCGTGAGTCAATGGTAACTGCCACTCCAAAGCCTGGAAAGCCCCCTGATAAAGCAGGAAGAGATAGGCCAGGGGTTCTCAAACTGAGGGTCAGGACCCCTCAGGGGGTCACAAGGTTATTGCATGGGGGGTCGCAAGCTATCAGCCTCCACCCCAAATCCCGCTTTGCCTCCAGCATTTATAATGGTGTTAAATATAGAAAAAAAAGAGTTTTTAATTTATAAGGGGGGTCGCACTCAGAGGCTTGCTATGTGAAAGGGGTCACCAGTAAAAAAGTTTGAAAGCCACTGAGATAGGCCAATTTCTCTACTATGTACGACCTATGAACTTCTTCAACATAGCCTCCTCAAAAGAATACGCCCTTTTTCTGAGCCAATTATCCCTGTGTGGAACAGGCAGGCTCTTCCGGCCAAAACTTAGTTGTTGTGACCAAGTTCTGGCACTCACAATTCACATTGAGGCTGGCTATCAAAAAAAACCTTAAAGACTGGCACAATATTTGTTGACCTCTCATCTGCGTACGATACTGTATGGATTAAGGGCCTGATGCTGAAACTTGCTAAAATTATACCTTGCTAGCAAACACACTTCACCTGCTGTTGACCATGCTGAGTAACAGACGCCTACAGGGGTACCTGGGTAATAAGAACAGCTCACCCCATTTCATAAACAACGGGCTACCACAAGGCTCTGTACTGCCAACCCTTTTAATATTTACATAAGTGACACGTCTCCAGTTAAATCATGAAAATGTGGATATGCAGATGATCTTTTCATGACAATACAAGCAAACCTCCATGACATTGAGAAAGCATTAACTGAGGACATCCAAAATATGGAACAATATTTCTGGAAATGGAGGTTCAAAGTAAACACTGGAAAAACAATAGTAAGCGCATTTCATCTTGATAAGAGTGCCAAAAACACACAAAGTAGCTTTCTGTGGTAAAAATGTGCAACACGATTAGTCTCCAACATATCTCAGAGTGAAACTCGACACCACCCTCACCTTCCATGACCATCTTGAGAAGGTAGCTGCAAAGATAAAAACGAGAGCCAACATAATCCTGAAACTAGCAGGTATAACCTGGGGTGCATCAGTGTTGCGAACATCTGCAATAGCACTTGTATATTCAGTAGCTGAATATTGTGCAGCCACACATGACTTGTGGAGACCCAGCTGAATACAGTGAAGTGGTGCATCATGGGAACCCTTAAGTTGACTCCAACACCCTGGCTACCTGTCCTGTCTAGCATCACTCCCCCGCCGATACACCTAACTGCTGCAACATTCCGCGAAGCTCAGTGATTCCAGGAAAACAGATGTCTTCCTATTGACCATGACCATGACAACGTCCCCCGCCCCAACATCTTAAATCCCACAAGCCTTTCTGGGAACATTCGTTTAGCCTCATACAATCAGGCTATGATCAGGAGGCTTGGAAAGCAGATTGGGCTAAACAAGAGTTAAAAAATAAGCACCTTGTGCCAGATCCCACGCAGAAGGTTCCTGGGTTTGACCTTCCCCAGTCATCTTGGTCAACTCTGAACCGAATTCAAACCAACCATGGTAGATGCGGATATCTAATGCACAGATGGAAAATCAAGGACTCCCTGGTGTGCAAGTGTGGTTCCCCACAACAGACCATCGAACATATCATTACCTACTGCCCAATTTATAAATATGAAGGAGGCATTACTGCAATAAATTGTGCTACTCCTGATGTAACCATTTGGTTCGATCAACTTCAGGTGAAA